>NW_024423344.1:47322449-47499051 GCF_017311325.1 Ursus maritimus
TCGAATAAATAAATAAAATCTTTAAAAAAAAAAAAAAAAGTGTCATGAACAATATTAAAATCTTCATCAATCATCTTCACAATTAAAGCAGTATTTCCCATAAGGGGTATGGTACAAGCACTGGATTCTACGGTATACACATACGCACATATATAAAGTAATGCAATATGCAAGGCTCCACTTTCGCTTTGTTAATTCCTAATTCTTAAAAGATTTGTGAACACATCTTTAAATTATGAAAGAAAATAAATACCTAATGTGGTCTTCAGTTTCGTTATTATTCAAATTGGTTAGCTCCTTTTGATCAGAAGTGTTAGTAACATCAGAGGGGGTTCAACTAAAGTAAAATCCAAAAAAAAAACCAAACTGCTTTATAACTCTTTTTCTTCTACCCACTCACTAAGATGGTGGTGGGACTAGTTCATGGCCTTTGCCCAAAATAGCACAAAAGACAGAGGTCGCCGCATTAAGCACAGAATGTCTACATCTCAAGTCTGCAATCTAAAATCTCTTGGTGCTGTGAATCATGTGATATTTTCACTTGGTAACACTGAGAAGGTAAAATTCATTTTCTGTGCTATGAAGAAACTTGATGCAGGTAAAACAATAACTTGCCAAAGATGGATGCAGTTTTGCAGAGTCTGTTTGCAAAAATTTCTCTAACTTCACAATCAACTGTTATTTCTATGCATTGAATCCTACCTTATAGAAGAACTATAAAAATCCACGTGTACTAGCATTTTATGAGAAGGCAGTGTTTATGTATTCATCAATCATATTTTAATGACGGGCCTCAGTAGTAATATGGTATCAAAGCAAAAAGTAATACAATATAAATCATCATTTCTTGGCCCTGAAGACAAAATACATGCATATGTGTTTAGTTTTAGAGGGAATAAGTCAATGATTATGGGTATTTTACATGTATATAGAAGTGTTGCTTCTTTTGTAGATTCATGATAAAGGAAGAACAAATCGACAGCATGATGTTATTTAATTCCTTCTAGTAAGAATTGAAAGAAAAAAAATAAGAGCTTAGAAGTAGGAAAGCAAGTTCACGATCAACTGCATAACGGCCATAAAGTTAGGTAACTAGGTATTATTAAATAGAGTTATGTAGCAAAGTATTTCCCTGCCTTCTAAATCCTAGAAGGGAATTTGAATATTGCATTTTGAAATATTCCATCATACTGAGTCATACTGTTATTTAAAATGCCAACAACTTAAACTAAGATAAGACCTCAAGCTACATGAGGCTTTCATAGTCAAACACCTGACTTTAGAATTATTTTGATGGCGACACAACTTACAAGCAGTTATGCTAAATACAGATTATCCTTTCCATCTGAGCATTTGAAGGTAAACCTTATTTTGCAAAATAAGACATTTGAATGCTAACATTAAATGACCCGATACGTAAAAATACAGACTAAAGAACACTGAAGCAAATACCAATGCCAACACACGGTTGCTTCGTACTGAACCGTGTTGATCAGCTGACGTCTGTGTTGTGCACAGAACCTCTTTGGATGCGGGGTACTTGCACCCGATTTAGGGGCGGCTCACTGAATAAAGGCACAGTTACCTCTAGTGCTGAAATAAATCAAGGCTTTGCTTGTGTCCCTTACCTTTGCCATGGCTTCTCCCATCCTCCAAAAGCGGCACTACGATAGTGTTGTTCACATTTCCAGGTGACCGCACAGCTGTGTAGACAACAGGCACCGACTGTACCACCACAGGGATGCGGTGAACATGACTCAGTTTGTTAGACTGTAAATTCATGGGACTTGAAGGCGGTACAGGATGGATAATGTGCAAAAACTGCTGGCCTCCCACACCAGATGCGGAGGCTACAAGGGGCCCTGGAGTTAATACTGTTGACGAAGATGATGCTGAAGATACCGATGTTATAACAGTTGGGGAGGAGGCTGGACGACTAGAAGACGATGAAGAGGTTGAAGTTGAAGAAGGTGAGGAGGCGGACGCTGTCATGGAAACCGGGGAGGATGAAACGGCTGTGGGGGATGTCCTGGCTTTGTTGATTGACAAGTCCACTGGCTCAGTTTGTGTTTGGAAGTGATCTACAGATAATGAGTCCTCCGGGGGCTCCCCTTTCACATTATTTAGCAACAGGGGAACAGCTTCCATATCGGGGTAGTTGTGGACGTTTGGAGACTGTGGGGAGAAAAAGGGGACACATATCGATCTTTGTTAATCACATATTTAATAGATGGCAAGATTTATGACTGGAGTGCTTATTAATTTTTCTCTTATTGCTACGAGACACTACTCATTCCCCAAATAGTTGAAGAACTGCTCTGTGACAGTCATCGTGATTAGAGTTGAGAGTACAAAGTACAAAACAGTGTAAGACAAGGCCTCTGCTATAAAGACATTTTCATCCTATTGGGAGAGACTCCACAGTTGTTAAAATCCAGTGAAACAGGTGCTCCGTGGAGGAGAAAAGAGGCCAAAGAACCCCAAAATGAACAGCAGTGTTACATAAAATCTCTAAAAGACAAGGGCAGTATGCAAAGCATGACCTACTTCAAACTGTATAAATACAACAGCTTATTTATTTAAAATAATAATTATTTTAATTAATGAAAAGCACTCCTGTTATTGGCTCGACCCATCCTGCATTTTTGAGTCTCATTTTCCTCAGTTATAGAGCGATGGGAATTTTGGTTAGATAAACATAAACACCCTTTCCGGCTCTACAGTTCTACAATTTCATGATTGTAACCCTTACTCAATACTATCATAATCTGGAGGCATAAAATTACCTGGCAACAATACTTGGAAAAATCACTACATTTCAACTCTCATATATGGTGCAAGAGCTCCCATACCATTCTCATGACCAGCCCTGAAAAGGCGCACAAATGCTTAGTTATTAAATACAAATGTTTTCTAACAATTGGGTTATGTTTTAACTCTTAGTGATAACATTTTCTCAAAATAACGTACATAACTACTACAACAAACATTTTAGGAAATAATAATTTTAGAAAAAAACTTACTCTGGAACTTTTAAATTGTTTATGAATATTTTATTTAACTTAAGATAAAGATTAATGGACTTAACATTTTATTACTGGACATGAATATAATTTATCCTTATACTTATTCATTCATAAATTCAACAAGTATTCATTGAATGCCCACCTCCAAGGCCTAAAATGGCCTAACAATTCTATTAGCATGTGTCAGGCTAGCCTTATCAGAGAAAAGTAGACTGTGACAGATTATTTTGGTTGTATCTAATTTGGCCAGGCTAACACAGGCACGGATGTTCTATTATACGAAGACCAGAAACTTTTTTTCAGCTTCATTACAGTATCAGAACAACAATGTCTAAAATTATATTAAATTGGTTCATTTCATTCTTTGTTTAATAAAAGATCTTGGTTTGCTATTCCCCCTAAAATTTGAGCATACACTTAAAGGAACAAAACATGTTTCTTAAAACCTTTCTTTACAGAATATAAATTATAGCTCCATTCAAAACATACAATAGGCAGTAGTACAAGGGAATTCTATTCAACAAGATAATAAGTCAACAATGGTACCAACAATGGTATCAACTAAAAAGGGAAATGGGTTGATATTTTATTGTGTTGTGGTTTTTTTTTTTTTTTTTGGTTTCTAAGCTAAGATGGTTACTTATCCACAAAAAAAGGAAGAGAATTAGAAAATATAAAAATAAACCAATCCAAAATATCTACTGCATGAAATTCTTAGTGCCAAGATTTCATTCTATGTGTTGAAACTGAGAAATAACTCTTTTAAATCTTTTCAGACATTAAGAAACAAAAAACCCTGCAAAACCATAAACTGAGCTACTCTAAAAAAAAAAACTATTAGCATTATCTACTCTTCTAACTAGAACAGTATTTCGAATGATGCCCAGCATTAACATTTAATTTCTTTTTAGAACAATCTAAAATATTTCTTATTAGTATGTTATACCCACACAGAAATTCCTTGTTAAGGCTGCTTTAATAAAATATCCCAAATGGTTTGTCATTAAAATTATAAAATATGTCATTAGGCACATGTTATGAAACACTGTTTGACTTCAAATATCGTCTTGATTAGTTTCTCTCTTCTTACTGTATTAGATACATCCAGAATTCTAATTTTGGAAGCAGCGATTATTCTATCTAGACGCAAGGTTTCTACATAGGTTTACAAAGCTAGGGCTGAGGTGTGAGTCATCACTGTAGGAACATTTCATAACGTAAGCAAAAAAACTAATGGATTATGACAATACAAGAGGTGGTTAAGTATGGAGATTATTTGTAGAGATGGCTTCTGAGACATTAAGTGTCACTGAGCTTTGCGAATGACTTCGACTTTTCTGGATTATGAACCGAAGCCCACCTTTTGTAGGTATCTACTTAATTCCTAAGAAAAAATATTTATTCCTTAAGCTGTTTCGTAACAAGAGTGTTCCTCTTTTAATTCTGTTGCATATACTAGGAAAGCTATGAAGGACCAAATATTAAGAGTCCCTAGGTATTTTCAAATATGCGAGAACTACTTAGCTTTTACATGAGCTTAAACCAAAATACAGAAAATGATCATAAACATTAGCAAGGATAAACCAAACCCTTGGACTACACACATCGTCCTTGGGATGTTGCACACATGATGCATGGATTTCTGAGGATCACCACTGCAAAGGTACATGTTGGTTCCTTCTTCGTACATAGCCGGTGAAATGCAGCCAGTATGTCCCCAAACCATGCCTCGTCAGTATAAAGAGAACAAAATCTTTATTGTACCATTCACCTGTTTACAACATTAACAAAATATTACATCCTCGCAGCCCATATGTATCTCTCCGACTGGGATGTGGCAGGTAAAGCCACTCCGTAGCTTCAGGCTGTACGTACGCACGTGGAACGCTAGCAATACTACTTAAATATGGTTTCAAACCATCTGTGGCATACTTTTGCTCCTACTTTTAGGAAAGAGAGAAGACCTGAAAGACTTGATTCTGAGGTCATCATTTGGAATTCATCTCCTTACTTTCAGAATGGTAAAAATTGAAATGCACTGGTTCTGAGGTAAGAATCCATAAATTCGTAGCAGCAGTGAGGTGATGGGAACATAGTGGGTAGCCAAGAGCGACAACGAGGGCTCGGAGACTGAGGAAAACATCAAATGTGAAGTACTTGGAGGAGCTAGAAATTAAATAAAAGGACTACAGACATACATGAGACATATTGTGGGTTCAGCTCCAGCCCGTGGCAATAAAATGAATGTTGCAACAGAGCATGTCAAGTGAACTTCTTGGCTTTCCACTGCTTAGAAAAGTTATGTTTACACTATAACTGTAGTCTATCAAGTGGACAATACCATTTTGTCTAAAAAAATGTTCATACCTTAATTTAAAAACACTCTATTGCTAAAAAAAAATGCTAACCTTCATTTCTAATTCTAGTTCTCTTGCTATTTCCACCACATCTGCAGCTACTTCCTCCACTGAAGTCTTGAGCCCCTCAGAGTCATCCATGAGGGTCGGAATCGACTTCCTCCAAACTCCTATGAATGTTGATATTTTGGCTTCTTCCCATGAATCACAAATGCTGTTAATGGCAACTAGAATGGTGAATCCTTTCCAGAAGGTTTTCGATTTATTTAGCCTGGATCCGTCAGAGGAATCGCAGGTGCAGCCTTGCAAAATGTACTTCTTAAATCATAAGACTTGAAAGTTGAAATGACTCCTTGATCGATGGGCTGCAGAATGGACGTTGTGTTAGCAGGGATAAAAACAACATTAACCTCTTCACACATCTCCATCAGAGCTCTGGGGTGACCCGGTGCACTGTCAATGAGCAGTCATATTGTGAAAGGAATCTTTTTTCTGACCAGTAGGTCTCAACAGTGGGCTTAAAAGATTCAGGAAATCATGCTGTGCACAGAGGTGCTGTCATCCCAGGCTTTGTTGTTGCATTTATGGAGCAAAGACAGAGTAGGTTTAGCAGCATTCTTAAGGGCTGTAGGATTTTTGGAATAGTCAATGAGCACAGTCTTCAAAGGAGAGTCACCAGCTACATTAGCTCCTAACTAGAAAGTCAGCCTGTCCTTTGAAGCCAGACACTGCCTTCTCCCCAGCTATGAACATCCCAGATGGCATCTTCTTCCAACAGAAAGCTGTTTTGTCTATGTTGAAAGTCTGTTGTTTAGTGTAGTCGCCTTCACGAATGTTCTTAACTAGATCTTCTGGAGAACCTGCTGCAGCTTCTCCGTCAGCGCTTGCTGCTTCCCCTTGCACTTCTATGTTCTGGAGATGGCTTCTTTCCTTACAGCTCAGGAACCAACCTAGTTTCAAATTTTCTTCTGTAGCCTCCTTACCTCTTTCAGTTTTCACAGAATTCAAGACTTAGGGCCTTTGTCTGGATTAAGCTTTGGCTTAAGGTAATGTTGTGGGTGGTCTGATCTTCTGTCAGGACCACTAAAAAATTCCTCCCTATCAGCAATAAGGCTGTTTCGCTTTCCTACCATTCGTGTGTTCACTGGCTAACACTTTTGGTTTCCTTCAAGAACTTTTCCTTTGCGTTCACAACTTGGCTAACTGTTTGGTGCAAGAAGCCTAGCTTTCAGCCTGTCTCGGCTTTTGACAAGCCTCCTTCACTAAGCTTACGCATTTCTATCTTTGGATTGATGGTGAGAGACATATGCCTCTTCCTCTCACCTGAACACGCAGAGGTCACTATAGGGTTACTAACTGGCCTAACTTTGCGTTGTGTCTCAGGGAATAGAGAGGTCCAAGCAGAGGGAGAGAGACGGGGAACAGCTGATGGGTAGAGGAGTCAGAAAACACACATTTATTAAGTATACTGCCCTACATGGGTGCGATCCGTGGTGCCCCAAAACAATCACAATAGTAACACCAAAGATCACTGATCTCAGATCAGCACAACAAATTTCATAATAATGAAAAGTTTTAAATGTGAAAATCACCAAAACATGATACAGAGACACAAAGTGAGCAAAAGCTATTGCAGAAGTGGCACCAATAGGCTTGCTTAGAGGGGGTTTGCTACAAACCCCAGCTGGTCAAAAAAAAAAAAAAAAAAAAAGGCAGTATCCGTGAAGTGCAGTAAAGCAAAGCTGATACAATGAGGAATGCCTGTATAAGCATCTGAGAAAGTGAGAGAAGATATGGTATGTTACCAGGAAACATATGGGGTAGGAACACTGAAAAGATTAGAAATAAAGAAAAGTCGGAAGTTTTAAGCACCACAGAGAAACTTCCGTTAAAAAAAAAAAAAAACAAAACAAAAAAAGAAAGGATTCCATGCTAAAATTTTAACCTTGATTATTAACCACTCAGTTCTTGATACAACACTGATGGACTACTCAATCGCAGGGTCAACTAAGTGCCCCTGTTGTTTGTTTAAATAAAAGCCAACCAAGACTTTCGTCGGGGAGTGGTGACGTTAGCTGAATTTTGCTGTTGATGTCCTGGTGTGGAAACAATGATCAAACACTTAATATATTCAACATCATTAAAAAAAACAACACTCCTAAACACATGAAGATTTTAAATGAATACTGGATTTCTGTCAAAGAGCATGAGAATAATTAATTTCATAAAGTATCTCAACTGATTTATCACTAAAATAATAAAATATATCATTAAGCACACGCTATCAGCAAAAACAGTCTTGATTTCTCTCTCTCTCTATTTTTTTTTCCTGTATTAGATATATCTGGAATTCTAATTTTGGAAATATTGACTATTTACACCACAAATTTTTCTCCTTCTACCCAACTAGACACAAGATTCCCACATAGGTTTACAAACCAAGGGCTGAGGTGTAATTCATCACTGTAGAAACATTTCATAATGTAAATGATTATATACATATAAACTTTCCAAAGGATTACATATTATTCCTTGAAAGGGTAATAATAAAATAATTTTTTAAAATAAAATGTCTTAACAAATTACTGCATAAATACCAACTACAATAAGATAAAGGTAACAATACACTTAGTAAAATATATATGTGAAAATCTAAAGATAAATGCACACAGGATTATCCTGTCACATATTATTTTCTTCAACTCTGAAAGCCAATTTTAATCATAATAGTCCACTCAATAAAATATTATACCTAATATTCTAGTGAACACATTCCTTTCAGTGATCTAGGGATTACACGTGAGCTTTCCTAATAAGATAATCTTTTTCCTGAATAAACGTTTTAAGATGTAACTTTAGCTTTAGGCATTGTGTTGAGTGAATATAAAAACAAATCCAAAGCCCCCTCCATGCCGGTACCCACAATACTAGATGTGTTTCCTGTAGTCGGCCATTATCATCAGCTGAATCTTATTATGGTCTGGCAATGACTAAAAAGTGCTTTTAATATTGGTCATGTCTTTTAAATACTTGGTAATCTTAACAAAAGAGGGGAAAAAAATGTCTGGACACAATCTCATCTTTGGAAAGTCCGCCAGAGAGTCTTATGTGTAGTCATGGTAGAGGACTGCGTAGACAGTACTCTGCTAAGTGTTAGCCAAGATTTACATGCCGTCTGTTTCACCTTTAACAGCACCAGAAATTTTTAGAGAAGCAGAGCATTTATACACATGGGTGCACGCGTGCACACACACACAAACACACACACACACACGCAAACACGATGTTCCACCTATCCATTTATCTATCCACTCCTCCAGCCAGCCAGCATTTAAATAAATTATATTTAATTTTATCTTCATAAATTTGTTGAGAAAATATCTCATGGTAGTTTTCAGAAAAGATTATAAATTGACCTAATACTACATGTCTCATGGTTTAACTGTTAGGATAACCTTTGCTTTATAAGTGTGCAGTGTGGTTATTATAGAAAGAAAATTTGATGTGGACACAAAAGAATTCATGACTTACCCTGTCACTTACTAGCTGTGCCATCTTGGTATCATCAAAATTCTCTAGGTATGAATATATCTACCTACAAAAGAGTAATATAATTCCAAACTCATACAATTGTATTACAGATTGTATTCAGGGTATTAAGTGCTTTTAAGTAAAACTGGTTAGTGTGAGATAGAAGCAAATGAGCTCCCCCTCTTAGAACTAAAAATTCCAGGGGTGCGGCTCAGTCAGTTGAGCGTTCAACTCTTGATTTCAGCCCAGTGTAGCTCACTGGGGAGCCTGCTTCTCTCTCTCCCTCTCCCCCTCCCCTTGCTCTATCTCTAAAATAAATAAATAAATCTTAAAAAAACAAAAACAAAACAAACAAACAAAAAAAACGAAACCCAGAACTAGAAATTCCAACACAACCTAATCTATGATTCTAACTCTTGGAAGTGACATGACTCAATGTGCACTGGCATCGGCGAGCTTCTCCTCTCTTCCCGATGGCGGCCGTGTATAAAATACAGGTGCTATATTGTATAGGCACAGTGTTCATAAATCAGCCAAACAGACATATATACTACAAAAGTAGCTAAATAAGTCAAAGTATTACGAGATTTTTAGAGTCCATATGATTTTAAACAAACACATCTCTTAAAATATAGAAGACAGTCATTTGACACTGTTTAAATTTTTTCCGTATGTTTTTTCTTTTGCTTAACTAGATTGACCCATAGAATGATCTGCAAAATGGAATACATTCTCATCAATTGGTTTGATTTCTTAATTCCACAATATAAATAACCTACATCAATCCACAGTTCAGCCTGTACCCAATATGACGATATATAGTGATATTAATTATTTTGGGATGTTGACCATTCTTTGCCAGTCTTACCATGGGATGAAACAGCAGAGCATTATTCTTTTCTTGTGTCACAAAGGAAAATTAGTTTATATAAGTTTCACTGTCTGAGTTGGTGATTAATTGAACACGTCTTTTTTATGGGAAGTGATTGAGGAAATGTACTATGTGCTTCATGTAAAAAAAGGAAATAAACTATATATCTATGATTCCATATCCTTGATCATTGAAGCTTTTAAGTTACACAGCATTATTTTAGAAGCAAGTACGTTTAATTAATGAGCTAAGTTCCTTTTTTTTACACAAAGCACACAGGACATACACCCTTAGTTTTTGTGCCTTGGTTTCCCTCGTAAGTAAATGAAATTTTAGAGTTATGAGCACCATGCTGAAAGCAAGCAAGCTATACCTCCAGCCATTTTTACTCTGAGTGTCCAAGTCACCAAACAACCGCTTATGAACAGAGCGTGCACTGAACTTTCTTCTCTACTGTTTTATTTTACTAAAAAGGAAAGCCTATTTTTTAAAGATATTATTTATTTGACAGAGAGAGAGAGTGTGCACAAGCTGGGGGAGAAGCAAGCTCCCTCCTGAGCAGAGAGCCTGACGTGGGGGCTGGATCCCAGGCTCGATCCCAGGACTCTGGGCTCATGACCTGAACCAAAGGCAGATGCTTAACCAACTGAGCCACCGAGGCACCCTAAAAAGGAAAGCCTATTTTTCAAGATTCATCTTACATGTGCCCTTTTGGTCATCATTTGTCTTGCTTTCGGCCCAGTGATGTTCCTATTTTATTCCACATGTTCAAGGGCAAACTCTTAAATGCAAACACTGTAAAAGTATGTTTTTTTTAAGACTTATTTTAGAGAGAGAGAAAGAGTACACACGTGCTTACATACACACATGCATGTGAGCGGAGGAGAGGTGCGAGGAGGGGGTACAGAGGCAGAAGAGAGAGAAACTCCAGCTGACTCCCCACTGAGGGCAGAACCTAAGGCAGGGCTTGATCCCATGACCCTGAGATCATGACCTGAGCTGAAATCAAGAGTCTGACGCTTAACCCACTAAGCCACCCAGACACCCCAAAGTGTGTATTTGTAAAACTCACCAAAAAAATTTAAAGCAACATATACTAAAGAAAAGGAGAGACAAACTGTAACTCCTCTAAAAGTACAGATGAGAGAATAAAAGGAAACAAGTAGAAATATTCTACTGACAATCTGGACATTGGCTCGGAAATTAAATGAGCTATCCACTGTATGCAAGGGGAAGATATATGAATGAATATTGAGTTCAACTGCGTTATCTCAATATCTCAAGTGTTTAAGAAATGACTGGTTCCTTAAGAAAATTCAGAATATATGCATAACACAATGGACTATGTGCTTTTACATTTACATTTTGGTGCTTTCACATTTGAATTGAAAAGGAGAGCCTTTTTTATTTATTTTTTTTCTTTTTAAATTTTTTTTTCAGAATTTTACTTAAGTTCTAGTTAGTTAACATATAGTGTAATACTGGGTTCAGGAGCAGAATTCAGTGATTCGTCACTTACAGATAACACCCAGTGTGCTCATCATAACAAGTGCCCCCCCCTTAATTACCCATCACCCAGAAAGTGGCAGCCTTTAAAAAAGGGTTCAATACACATTTAAATTTATCCCAACTTTTCCTAATTTTCTAATTGTCATGCTTTTCTAGGACCTATTTATTTCCCAGGGCTTTCATAATATGTACCAAAGCAATCAGAATCTATGTTAACAGTGGACCGCAAATCTGAAACTCTATCTTGGCACATGTGTGTATTGTGAAAATGGGCTAGTAGGAGACGGGGAGGTTTCTCCTCCTATAGGTGAAGGATAGAGGGGATCCAGTTAATGCCTTTTTTAAAATACCAGACAGTGAAATGAAGCAATGGAAAGACTAACAGAAATGTCTGGACATGAACATAATGTGTTATATGTCACATGTAAACATACAGATATTTAGCAAATAAATAATATTTTGTTTTACCACATAATATAATCAGTGAATACTTATCACATTTGCTAGATGTGATTATTGTGAAGATATTAAGCCACTTACATCCTATTTACCTGGCCAAATGATATAAAGAAGCAGTGTCCCAAAAACAAATGTCAAAAGGAAGTCTAGGAAGTCAGTTTTGTTCCTTTTTTTTTTTTTTTTTACAACTGCTGTCACACTGAACCTTACAAAGCATGCAAAGATGTCTTAAAAATAAACTGTATGATTCCAACTATACGTCATTTTGGACAAGACAAAACTATAGAGACAGTAAAAAGATCAGTGGTTGCCAGGGGCTTGGGGGAAGGGAGAGGAGGGGAGGGACGAATAAGTGAAGCACAGGGGATGTTTAGGGTAGTGAAACTCTTCTCTCTGTTACTGCAGGGGTGGATGGATACGGTCACTACACACTTGTCAAAACCCACACAACTGTACAGAGTGAGCAACCTCAACGCAATGATAATACTAACGTATCGATACAGGTTAATTAAATCATTAAGTGTAACCAACGTGCTGCACTAATGCAAGACCTCAATACTAGGGGAAACTGCAGGGCTGGGACTGAGGTGGGAAAATGGAATATTTGGGTACGATCTGCCAAATTATTCTGTAACGCTAAACTTGCACTAAAAAAATAAATCCCGCTCATTAGCTGTAGGAAACTGAATTCAATATTAATGCTGTTACAAGACCCAATTTTGTCTATTATTTTGTTTATCATTCTTCACAAAAATTAATAAGCCAAAACTATTATCACAGCATTAGTGAATTAAAAAAAAAAGAGATAACTGTTTCAGGCTTATGTTTTCTACCTCATGATTAGAATTTGTTTTTGTTCTTTTGGTTTTTGAATTATTATTATTCAGTGACTGATTTAAATATTAAAATTTCACATTCATAATACGTTAAGCCTATAACATGTGTTATAGACTCTTGGGGGAAAAAAACGTTCATTTGAATCTTCACCCTAGACCATAGACTCACGCCAGGTACTGAGGCAAATGTCCCTGTGCTCATTACAGATTTTAAAACATGCACTCATGTTTCCCATTCTCAAACAGATTAATCTTCTCTGCTACCAGCTGGACCTTGCTTTTGATTTCACAAAATGTTCACCACAGTTATTTTTATAATGATACCTCGCAGTGGTGGAAATACATCGAATTTTGGAGACAAAAAAACTTGACCCAAAGAGGATGAGATAGCCAAATGACACATCTGGAAACCCTAACACATTGCAAACTATAAAGCAATAATGCCGTCTTTTTATGGAAAAGGAGGTATATTTACAAATGTGGCTCTTACTTTCTGGATCTTTGCAGCAAGCAAGTAGTCAAGAACAGCCTCTGTATGTTTCCCTTCTTAAAGAAAGTGCCTTTAAAGAGAAATCACCAACCAGGCCAAAACAAGACTAATGGCAAAAACGATGGAAATCGATCTTTTCCCACCTATCCCTGCAATCAGAGGCAGCTGCGATGGAAAAATGGCGCAAGCAGACAGGTAATAGCGTTTAAATGCCCCCGAACTTATTTATGATTTAATTCCATCTCAGCTCACTACGAAGTCACTAAAAGGCTCCTGTGCAAACCAACACTTTTAGCCTCATCTTTTGGCATCCTAGTAAATGAGGTCGATGCACGCAAGTCTAAGGATCTGAAAGGATGAAAGTATGGACGGGTTTTGTAAGTGGTCCCCATTTAACTGAAGTCGCCACAGGGCACACATGGGTGTAATTAACACGTGTCTGTGGAGTACGGGGTGCCCATCAAGCCCATGTTGATCATACCTACCAGGAAATGCAAATAAGGAAAAGGGGAGAAGGGGCAGGCTGGAGCCCCAGAGACGACAAAGGCAGGAACAGGAAAGCAGAAAGGACAGACAAGTCCTGTGACTGAAACAGAGGACCTGGCGGCCACCCAAGACCCCTGCTAATCAGGAGAGACTAATAATGACAGGGGGCATCTCGGCTCAGTATTGGCTGGGACACTTATTTATAAAATATAAGAATTTAAAAAAACGTTACTAGTACTGCTGTCAAGGATGCAGTAAATGGACACTTTGTTATGCTGCAGGCTAGCAGGGTAATTGGGTACACATTTTCAGGAATGCTGTTGAACTATGTCTCAAGAGTCTTAAAATACCTCAAAACATAACATTTTTAAGAATCTAGGGCATTGCCATCTCCCTCTCGTCTTCCCTCCCCCATATATATGCATGTGTACACACACAGACACACACAGACACACACAGACACACACACACACACGCACACCCCTCCCAAGCTGAGAGGGAGGGGATATATTAATTACTGTATTTTGAAAAACAGAATAATGTTTGGAATAGAAATCTTCAGTTAATATCAGTGTTGGCTTTCAGAAATCACCAGAGAGAATACGCTTTCGGTGGGGGGGGCGGGGGTCAAGGAAATTTAGCACGCTTAGTCACAATTCCTGTGGATGCGGAGTGACCTCATGATTTCAAGCGCTGGCACTGTAAAGGCTTCGAAAGATGGTTGTTCTATTAGGAAGATTATATATTTATCAACCATCTCAAGTTCAGGCAAATAAGTACTTTAGATGGCTTTGGAGAAAAACCCCAGAGGCAGCATAACCACTGTTGTAAACAGCGCTGCAATGAAAGCGATGGAGATGAGGTGTTGGGAGGACGTGAGGACTTCAAAACTGGCTCTAGTGAGGACACGGGCATTGATGTTGAACTTGCACATGAAGATACTCTATGAAATAATATAAAATTGGGGAGTCTGGAAAAGTCCAATATTTTAAAATGTATACACTAGTTCATATAAAGTGTGGTTTGTTTTAGAACTAATTTAGTACATTAAAATATGATAACCGCTAAAGTTAAACTATTTATGAGTTTACGTATTCAAGCTGGTTACAAAAGTTTCGTCCTGGGGAAACGGGATAACTTTATGCAGGGACTTGTATTTAGACAAAGACCGCAATTGGGGATTTTGGCGAAGAGGTATACACAAATGCTTTTGTCTTATTTATAGGAGTAAACATTAGAAACAACAAAGTGAGCATAAAAACGGAATAAAGTTTGGAAGGATGGCTTTAGCCCCGGATATAAACGGAATCATCCATGCAACATTTCAAAGGGAAGACATGCATAAGTCCAGGATACAGTGGTGGTGCCAGTAGTTTAAAAAGCATCACATGTGACTCCAGTGATGAGCCAGGTTTGGGAAACAATATTCGCTGACATGGAGAATACTATCTCTATAACGTTAACTAAAAAATGTTAGGATACAAAACCGCATATAAAGAGTAAGCTTAATTTTGTCTCCACCACCATCATTTTTATTGACATGTGAAAATAAGAAAAAGCCTAGAAGACAACTACGGAAACATTAATAACAGTTTCACCATTTGGTAAATTTCTGGGTGATCTAGATTTCCTTTTTATCTAAGTTTTCCTTATTTTCTACGGTGAACCTGTGCTAATTTTGAAAATAAAAAGAACTGTGTTATATTTCAGGAAGATACACACAAGGAGTGTACGGAATATATTTTCAGGAAAAAAAATTTGAAAAAAGGAACAGAGGCATTTCTAATTTTTAATCTGGCTTTCCCTAGAATCTAGTGAGCCATGATGTCATTAGAAGAAAATAACAAATTCTATTGAAATCCCCATCTGCCAACGGCGTTACTCCCATCAGTTTTAAAAAGACGGGCGGCACAGATATTTTACAGAAATTAATGTCTCTACCTATGTAACTGTTTCTACCTATGTAACTGGAATGAAACTAAAAACAAGAGCTAAATACAATCGGTAACTAAAGGTATGTAACTGCAGTAACCCCAGTGGTTTGAAACTATGGATTCCTCTGGAAATCCCAAGCTGCTGCATTACAGTTTACCGGGAAAACATTTTCATACTTGAGAAAGTATTGAACACAATTACATACCAATGTGTGGGAACTACAAAGCTCTTCGGGTTTTTAATGAAAAGCTTTCACTCAATCAATACATATTTAGTGAACATTAGTATATAACCAGCACCACGCTCTGAGAAATGGGAGAATGCCACGAAAGGATGTCAATGCCTGTCCTGAAAGAAGCCACTCCTCCCGACCCCAACCCAGAGGTTTAATGAAAGTTTCATCACATTTTAGTGAACTGCATTCAGAAAACATGAAATGTATATGCAGAGGGAATACTTCAACATTGTGCTTTAAACAACGGAGGTCATTAAAAGTGAATCTGAAGGAAAAAACTGTGCTCTTTAAATCAACTTCTTCAGAGTATATACACGAAACAAGTATACATTTAAATAAGTATGATAGAGACCTTCTAACCATAAATTAAACTTAATTAATTATTAAAAATGCAGGAAAAAAATTAACATTTATATAATATTTAGTACAACATTATCTGGCAGAATTTTCTCCTTCAGTTCTATAAATGAAGAAATACAGTCTCACAGAAGTTGAAAGAATTGTCTGAGGCCATGATATTATATGGATCTATGATCTAAACCGAAAAGTAATTTCTAAGGCTAAATGTCCTCCCCAGTGTCACCCTTATCAGCCCTGGAACAGGGAAGGAGAAAGAGAGCTCATGTCTTTATTTGAGAAATTTTTTAATGCAGTTCCCATGAAATCAGTCTATGGCAATACCCAACTGAAGAAAGTATAAAAATGAGCACTGCGTGGATACTTGTGCAGTAAGCATTTGCTCACTTTCCCTATATCCTTGGCACATAAGAAACTTAATGGCACAAGGCGGGTATCAGTGACCCACATCACCATGTTTATTTCTTATTTAGTGCCTGTTTGTTTTCACAGTGAGCCTTAGAATAGCATCCCATATTTTGTGCCCTGGCCACGCTGAATATTATGTAAGTTTGAAAGAAATGAGAAAACATGATGGAATGAAATGGAAAAACCAAAATCCTAAACAGATTTGTACATAGCACAATTAGAAACATAAGGGGATCAATCAGCTCACCATCTACTGAATTTCTTCTGTTCCTTTTCTTTAAAGCCAAATACTCAGAAATTAAAACAAAAACAAAACAAAAAAACCCGAACACTATTTTTGACTAGTGATGCATGGCTCCTGATAAAAGCAGTGTAATACAGTAACTTTGGAAATAGAACAATAATAAGTGAGACGCAGGGGTTTTATAAAAAGCACACTTGCCTGAGTTCTAGCTTTGGTTCTATTCTAGGTGACCAGTCCATTTATCGTCTCTCTTCCTTTGATTTCTAATGAAAATGACCCTGATTATGCTTTGGCCCACTTCCTGAGCCTCTTCTCTCCTCCAGCCCTACCGGATTCCACCTGTCTAGAACAAGATCCTGCCCTGTCTTCCAAGCACTCTGAGCTTCACATGTCCTTCTCCAGCGAGCCTGTGTGCCCATGAAGACATCATTCCTTCTAGTTCTTTTGCAGCCCTGAATCTATCACAGTCGCTGGTCCACAGTAAGCTCTTAATTAAAGCTCATTAGTAAAGCTCCAGTTGCTCTCAAAAGCCCTTATTAACTCTAAAATTAAATAAATCTATGAAATTACCCCATGTCTAAAACGTAACAAACAGTAAATATATTAACTTAATTACACCATATATACAAATATTAGAGTTGAACGTTTCTGTTGGCTCATTCATTTTTAAAGAATTTATTAATTGCCATTTTATTAATTCCTCTCACTACAGAACTTTAAGGGACTAGTTTTGAGATATCGTGAAACAATGTTTAAAAGAAGGGATTAAAGATGCACTCTTCCAGTGGGCCTAAAATCTAATAAGGCCTGAGTCTCACTTTCTGTTTTTGTTAATTTGAAGTACATTACTTTTGAGGCTTTTGTCTCTGACAAGTAGAAAATCTTAGATAGAATTGCTAAGTCTATTACTGTAACAGTTAAAAGATAACGTTCTCTCCGGTTCTAAAATTTAGTTTTAATGTCTATCAAATTCCACAAAGTTAGTTATGATTTTGTATGTATTTTTTCTGTCAATCAGGAAATAATACATGAAAGGGAAATTATACATTTTTAATTAGATATGATGATAAATGTACATGTCTGATCCGGTTAATTTTCCAACCTGCAGTAATTAATAAAAAAATGCTACTCTAAGCCCTTCTGTGGTGATGTCCTACACCAACAATCCTGACTCGCTCCTTCTTCCCTCCAAACTCTATGGCACGTTTTCCATACATTTTATTCATCTTCCCTTTCTCCCCTTCCCCTATTTGCTTACTGGGCTCAGTTTCTTTATGTTAATCATAGAAGACTAGAACTTTTGCCTACCTCCATTCCATGTTCTCCAATTTCATCTACGTATCTGACATTCGTTCTTACACTAAAGGAGTTCTCAGACAGAATAATTGTGGCCCCGGGGGGACACTGAGCAATGAATGTCTGAAGACATTTCTGATGACCACAATCGAGGGCAAGGGTGACAGGACAGATTACAACAAAGACAAAAGATCAGGAGTGCCGAGGTTGAGAAACCCTACACTAAACTATCACGTCCTTCCAACCTTTTTTCCCCTTCTATCATCCTGTTTTTTCCGTTGTTTTCTTTAAATTCTTTTGTTTTTTCATTTTTTCCTCCTCAAAGTCCGCCATATGTGTTAACCGTGTAAATACATCTGTACAGTCCAAACGTCGGTATGTGCATCTCTGTGGGCGTGGCTTAGGTATTGGTATGAATGGTCGTGGGCATGGACACACTCCTGTGACTTCCCAGCGTGAAGTACGCTTAAACATTATGCGAGTGTGTGTGTGTAGTGTGCATTTACACAAAAATTAATTTGAGGAGTTTATGATCTAAAGATTAGACGTGTATATATGTGTGAGTTCACATGCCTTCTTTTTGTAAGTATTTAATACTGTCTAGCTTTCATACTTGTGCTTTATTGAAAAGAAGAATACAGCTATATTTGTATTTGTAAAAGTCAAGGAGGGCTGGGGTTGGGTCAGAGAGCTGAAGTCCCAAGTGCAACTGATGGTCTCACCTCCATTAAGCATCTGCCTTTCCAGGAAGGCTTCTGGGTTTCAGCCAAAGCATGGCTCCTGCCAGCTACATCTAAGCCTCAGACCTGAATCACCTTCACCACGAACAAAGGCATAGTCACGTACATCTAACACAGACGTGTATATGTGCATCACGGTATTTCAGTTAGTCCTCACAACATCTCAATATAGGAAATTATTATGAATCAGTTTTACAGAAGGGAAACAGAAGCTGAGAAGAGTTAAGAAATGTGCTCTACAGGTGGTAAGGAGCAATGTCAAGACCATTTTTAGTGACTACTGACAATAAAACCCCTGCCCTCAGCTATAATGCAATATTCATTTCCACAACTGATTTTATGTCTGCCTCCAGCAGATCAGGAAAGACTGAAATCACCCCCCGCCCCAAAAAAACCTTTTCCTTTCATTCTGTGCAACTTGAAGACTATATCATTTCATAAAGAAGAAAGAGTCAAAAAGGTAAAGTAAAAGCTTTCATGGACTTCATGAACATATATTAGCAGAATTATTTTTCCTTTATTAGTTCTCCTTATAATATCTCTAAGAAAACATTAACTGTACATTACTCAATTATTTATTGAATAAATAAGAAAAAGAAAAAAAATCAGGCACACTAATCACTTCTTTGATCCAAATAATAGAACCTTGATTCCCATGAGATAAAGTTACTCTGTGTTTTTTGGCTTTAAATGATCCCTATGATGAAATTCCAAATTAATTATTAAATAAATAGGCGAGCTCACATTCACATGGTTCATTTTCTTCTTAGCATCAGTACTTTCAGTTGCAGTAAAATAGCCAACGTTCAATTATCTACAGTCTTACAAGGGATCACAGAATAAGTAATCCCAAATGACAGATAATCCCAAAAGCATTTATATTGGGTTTTAAATTCATTATATGATTTCAGCAGATTTACTGCCATAATTATATTCTTTTTCTCAGGCTCATATTAAAATTCATTTGTATTTCTTGAGCACAAGCCAAGTGACAGCAGAAGGGAGGATCCCAGATAAATGCTGAATGACAATAGGAAGTTGATTTGCTATTAGCATTTTTTCCTGTAATCAACATGAAGATAATCAAGAGTTGATCGTGAAATCGCATTTCACATTTATTAAATGTCTTATAGGATTAATTTAAAAAGATATAGTACAACACTATACCAGAGGGATGAAGGGCGTAAGTTATGGATGTTAATAGACTTAGGCTTGTGCCCTGGCTCTGTCTTAGTTCTGTGACCACAAGAAAGTTGCTTATCTTTCTAAACTTCAGTACTTCACTTACAAATGGTGCTAATATTTGTACCTAATTGTACCATTTGAAGGTAGTTTTGAAGATTAAATTGTTGAATGCACACTGCCTGACACAAAGTTAGTTGTGGTTGTATTTTTTTGTTCTAGCTATTATCTATTTTACTCTAGTGCTAAAACTAGAGATTACTTACATCTGATAGCTTGTATCCATCCACCTTCCATAAAAGGACATGGCCTTTATTATTCGATAAATTATATATAACACATTGTAGGGTCAAATGTTAAAATCTGTTCATCATCTGCTACAGCAGAAAGCATTTGGAGACATATTTGTATTATAACTATCAAAACTAATTGGAAAAAAAAATTAGAGATGGACAATTTCTTGTTTTAAACCCCCTGGGGCCATATATGTTTCAGAATTCAAATGTTTTGGATTTTAGGAAGGTAACAGCACACCTCCAAGAAGGTTTAAGTGGAGCTGCATTCTCAGACACGTGAATATTTCTGCAGTAAAACAAATAAGCATTTACATTGTATTATACATAAAGACTAGAAATATCTGCACATCAATTTAGTCCAGGTTTTAATTCTAAATGAGTTTTTTAAATGTTAACTTTTCAGAACTTTTAAGGATTTTAGAATTATGAATAAGAGCTTGTGAGACTGGAATGATACCAATAGGGGTAAGATAATTGAAGAATAAAACAAATCCTTTTTCTTGGTGTACATAAAATGGTCCTGGATAATTTCGTGTCAATGCAACTCTGAAGAGTAAATCAAGCTTAAATAATAGCACCTGATTTGATAAAGGATACAGCAGATATGGTGATTTGTTAAAGGGTGACAGATAGACGGCACTGTCCCTTTCCCCTTGTACTTCAATTAGGAATTCATTTCTTTCAAAGCCATACATTACTGATGAGCTGAATTATGAGATTTGAGTTTTAATAAGCTATTAATTTTTTGATGCTTTCACTGGTCAATACTGGGGTAGAATAAGAGCAATGACAGGAAAAAGGGTTGGTTCTTAGGGGGGAAAAACCTGACTTACATTGTATTTTCCCACAAATATAAATATACCCTGAGATTAAGTAGAAAGATGACATTTTGATGTATATTTGTAAAAGATTAAAGGAAAGGGCTTACACAGTTCACTGATACATGAATATTCTTATTATGAGTAAAGGAAAACATTATTGACTATAAATCCAATATATCCAATCAGAAGGGTTTTAAATTACGAAGAAGTTCGGAAATTAGTCTGACTGCCAAGGCAAGACTTGCTAAAAATTCTGTTCAACAGGAACATCAATCAACACAAAAGTCCATCATTCAGGCTGTGGTAAATTTTCTGGAATATGTGGCATGAGAAGTTCACAAAGGAATGATGGAATATATGTGTAATACAAGTGGTATATATAAAAAGAAAAGATCATAAAAATAAGGATTTCAAAGAAGACAATGCTGGCAACTCTGAATAAGGTTGGTTGAGCACGACATCTTTCAATTCAATCTAACATTAAGGAGTAGTAAGAATTAACAGGTTTAAAGGCTTCATCTGCCCAAGTTCACACATAGGGAAACCCTGATAGAAAACAGAGGATGACAGACATATATGCTATTATGTTATAATAATTAAAAATAGAGAATAAAGGCAAAAAAAGAGGAATCTATAAATAAAGCACATGTCAGTGTCAATTCAATAGGTGAACTTTAAATATGACTGTGTGCTTGTTGTCAAAATAAAAAAGTAACATGAGTAGCTCCACAGATCACATTACCTCAAAAGGGGATTGAACACATTTTTCACCGCTGGTTCAAAACATGCATTAAATTGCAAAAATTTTTCATGAAGGGCTTTATGGGTAAGATCTAACGTGATGAGATGAAAAATAATCTAAAGTAATCTAGACAATTTATAGCTGACAAAACATATGACAAGAAAGGGGTAAATTTCATTTCTGCTAAGGCAGAGTACTTTGTAGAAGATCAACCCTCCTGGGGCACCTGGGTGGCTCAGTCAGCTAAGCATCCAACCCTTGATTTTGGCTCTGGCATGATCTCAGGGTTGTGAGATCGAGTCCCACATTGGGCTCTGTGCTGGTCGTGGAACCTGCTTAAGATTCTCCCTCTCCCTTTGTCCCCCACACTTCTCCCCTAAAAAAAAAAAAAAAAAAAAAAATTTAAAAAGATCAACTGTCTTACTAAAAAAGGAGAAAATATTACTCCAAAATTGGAATCTACACATACATAAAGAAGCCTAATATAAATTGTAGAAGGAAAAAAAATACAATACCTGACATTGAAAACTTGATACCTGTGTTTAACAGCAGAACAGACATAACAGAAGAAAGGATTCATGAACTGAAACATGAGTGAGAAGAAATTTGCCAGAATGAAGTCTGGAATGGAGAAGTAGGTAAGATAGTATGACACCTTAAAAAGGGTAAGACATATGGGATAGATCCTGTGTGCATGTGACTGGAGGCCCAGAAGGAGGAGAGAGAGAATAGGTAATAGGGCAGAAGTAACACTGAAAAACATAATGGCCAAGAATTTTCTAACCTGATGAAAGATATTGAATTGTAAATTTAACAATCTCTATGGATCACAAACCATATAAGTTCAAGGGAAACTACTCAAGAATAGTCAGTGAAAGGATGACCTGCAAGGAAGTTACTATATGACCAAAGAATTACTTTGCAAAAAAATAGTGAAAGCCAGGAGACAATGGAAGGGCATTGTTAAATTGCTGAAAGAAAAAAAATGAAATAACTGACAACTTTGATACTTGTCATAAAAAATCAAGGCAAAATAAAGACCTTTTAGAATAAAACTGAGAATTCATAGCCAGGAACACCATACCAAAAGATACACTAAAGAGAATTCTTCAGGCCTGAGGAAAAGGATCTCATATAAAAATATGGAAGGAAAAGAATAAAGACCATTAAGAAAAATAAAAAGGTAAATACACAGGTAAATCTAACTGAATAATGACAATATGTCAATAATTGTATCTTGTTCGGTTTAAAATATAGAACAAAGAAGGAGAGGGATATAGAGAGTTAAAATGTCCCAACATCTTTGCATTGTCTAGAAACAAGAAAAATGTCTATGGTGGACATTAACAAGTCAAAGGGATAATGCAATCTCTAGGAAAAACCATTAAAAGTAATAAAATAATATTTATACTAATAAGCTACAAAGCTTAATAATAAAAGGGAAAATAAAAGAAAGCTTCTTGATTAATACAGAGAACATAGAGAAGGGTAAAAAAAATATTACAGAACAAAGGAAATAAAAAACATACAGTAAGATGGTATATTTAAATGTAAAGTATCTCACATTCTGCAGTTACGTAGTCTAGCTTTTTAAGGTATTTACATATTTTTATAGTTTAAATTTTTTAACAACCTAAAAGTGGCAAATCTTGAATGTTAGACTATAAAAGTTGAAACTAAAAGAACGAAAAGAATTAGGCAAATACTAAGCCATAAAAGGCCGGTATAGCTGTACAAACACTAGGAAAAAAGTTGATAATAAACTAGAATAATTAGTACAAACTAAGATGGACATCTTGTAATGACGAAATGACCTGTCCAATAGGAATATATATAATAATTCTCAATTTGTATCCACCTAAAAAATACCCTCCAAAAGCAAAAATATAAAGGACTAAAATGAAAAATAGACAAATCCATATATAAGTGTGAAATTTTAACACATTTCTCTCAACAACGGATAAGGAGACAAAAAATGAGTAGGAATATAGAAGATTAAAAAAGAAAATACAATTAATAAACTTCCTTTATTTGACCCTTTTAGAACGAAGT
The DNA here is from genome assembly GCF_017311325.1 of Ursus maritimus. NCBI lineage: Eukaryota > Metazoa > Chordata > Mammalia > Carnivora > Ursidae > Ursus > Ursus maritimus. The sequence goes on from NW_024423344.1 coordinate 47,346,323, forward strand.
GCCTAATATCTTCCCAATAAAGTGTTTTTCAAGTACTCATGAACTACGTGTCATAATCTGAACATACCATGAGCTATAAAGTAAGTCTTAACAAATCCCAAGAGTTAACATTATTCAGCATATGTTGTCTAACTCCAGTGGAATTAGGCTAAATACCAATTGCAAAAAAATAACTAGCAAATCCCTGAGTACTTAGAAATCAAGTGGTATACCCTAAAGTCAGTCCATGGTTGAAATTACAACAAAAATTAGAAAATATTTTGAATCAAATAAGAATAAAAATAGGATATGTGAACTCTGGGATATAATTAAAGGTGTGATTAGATGAAAATTTCTGCCCTTAAAACATATATCAGAAAATCAGAAAGGCTGACAATCATTGATCTAAGGATCTAAAGAAGTTAGAAAAAGCTAAGCAAATTAATTTTAAATAAAAACGGGAAGAAAGGGGCGCCTGGGTGGCACAGCAGTTAAGCGTCTGCCTTCGGCTCAGGGCGTGATCCCGGCGTTATGGGATCGAGCCCCACATCAGGCTCTTCCGCTATGAGCCTGCTTCTTCCTCTCCCACTCCCCCTGCTTGTGTTCCCTCTTTCGCTGGCTGTCTCTATCTCTGCTGAATAAATAAATAAAATCTTTAAAAAAAAAAAAAAGGGAAGAAAATACTAAGCATTAACAGCAAAACTAATTAAATAGAAAGCAAATACACAACACAGAACCTCAACAAAATCCCAAACTTGTTATTTAATAGACTAATAAATTCATAAACTTGCAGCAAAACTGATAAAAAGAGAGAGAGAGAGAGAGAGAGAGAAGGCAGCCATTAACAATGTCAGGATTTAAGCCCACAGATATTAAAAACATAATGAGAGTGTTATAAACAGATTAATGCTAACAAATTTTAAAATTCTGATAAAATAGAGAAATTGTTTAATAAGTACAATTTACCAAAACTGATAAAAGAAAAAAAAGGAAAACCTGAAGGTTCCTGTATCTATTGCAGAAATTGATTCAACCTTCTGACTAAAGAATCTCTAGGCCCAGATTTATTTTACGAATTAATTATTTCAAACCCATTATTATGGACTAATTAAGAAATAACCCAAATCTTACACAAAATCTTTCCAAGAATAGAAAAAGAAAACACATTTCTAAATGATTTTATGAGGCTGGCACGCTTGCTATCAAAACCCAACAAAATTCAAAAACAAGCAAAACTATAGTTTTAGAAGTCTAGATAGTTCTGATTCTTGAAATTGGACAGTGATGGGATATGAATGAGACATATAAATTCCTGTTTATCTGAGTGGCAGTTATATGTCTGTATTCACTTTGTGAAAATTCCACAAACAGCACACTTAAAATTTATGCACTTTTCTGTGTGAATGCTATATAACAAGTTAAAAAGTTACCTTAAAAAAGTGAATGAGGCAACTCCTTTGTTTAGACCTTTCTGCAGATCAACATTAATCCTTTAAATAAAAGTATGTGTACGTTATCTGAAGAATAAGGTTGTTACCTTGAAGAATAAAGTCATTATGTACTCAATATTCTAAACTCTCAAGTTTTTGCAGACAGTTTATGGCTTACCAAGACTCCTCAATGCCTTACCTGAAGACAGTGTATAATAAAGCAGGGGGGCCATTACTTTTGAGAGAACTGGTAGTGGGAAGATAATGAGATTAGACCCTGGCAGGAACCTGGACCACTGCCCAAGATAGAACACAGAATGTGGGTCAGCCTCTACCAATTAAAAAAGGATATAAATCTGGGAGTACCTAGGAAGCCATAGGCCATTACCAGATATCCCACTTGGCTAAGATATCCTTAAGAAGTGAGGATGGGAGAGCTATGTGGAGTGAGGAAAAGAAGGAAGCTAAATATTTTCTGATAGAATGTCTAAAATCAAAAAGACAAGAAATATGAGGTATTGACAAGAATTTGGAGAAAAAGAAACTCTTGTGCACTCCAGGTGGGAATGTAAATTGGTATAGCCACTGTAGACAACAGTATGGAGGTTAGACAAAAAAATTAAAAATAGAAATTCCATATGCTCCAGTAATTTCACTACTGGGTGTTTACGCAAAGAAAACAAAAACACTAAATAGAAAAAATATATGCACCCCTATGTTTACTGCAGCATTATTTACAATAGCCAAGATATGGAAGCAACCCAAGTGTCCATTGGTAGATGAATGGATTAAAAAAAATATGATGTAAACACCACACACACACTGAAATATTACACAGCCATTAAAAAGGATGAAAAGAATGTGATCTTGCCATTTGTGACAACACGGATGGACCAAGAGGGTATTAGGCTAAGTGAAATGAGGCAGAAAGACAAATACCATATGATTTCACTCATATACGGAATCTAAAAAACAAGTGAATAAACAAAGAATAGAATCAGACCTATAAATACAGAGAACAAATAGATGGCTGCTGGAGGAAAAGGTGGGTCGGGAAATAAGCAAAATGGGTGAAGGGGAGAGGGTTACACAAGCTTCCAGTTACGGAATGAGTAAATCATGGGAATAAAAGGTACAACATAGGGAATGTAGTAGATGGTGTTGTAATACGGTTGTACGATGAAGATGGTAGCTGCACTTGTGGTGAGAACAGCATAATGTATTGAGTTGTTGAATCACTTGTTGTACACATGAAACTAATGGAACATTGTGGGATCAACTATCCTCAAAGAAAATTTTTTTAAAGCATTGTCTAATAGGGGCGCCTGGTTGGCTCAGTCGATTAAGCATCTGACTCTTGATTTTGGCTCAGGTCATGATCTCAGGGTTGTGAGATCAAGCCCCGTGCTGGGCTCCACACTAAGTGGGAATGTCTTGGATTCTTTCTCCCTCTCCCTCTGCCCCTCCCCCTGTTTGTGTTTTTCTTTTCTTTCTAAATTAAAAAAAATTTTTTTTAAATAATGGATAAATTTTTGGAAATTTCTGGGAAACAGTCAAGCTAGTAGGAGTAAAAGTCTCAAAGGTTCAGCTGTGGAAACCGAAACAGAGGCAGAAGAAAAGAATGAAACTTCATGAGAGTAGATGTTGTAATTTCCTTCACTGCTACATCCCCAATATCCACAGTGTTTGTTAAATAAATGAATGAAATGAGCTGGGGCTGTTATATGCTTTCCTTCATCCCATTTGCTTATTCCTCTCTTATCTCCTTCAGTCACTGAATTGACCACTGCACCTATCATATTTTCATGGTTTTAAGCCTAAAGCAAGAATTTTCATTATGTCAATCTGTGTGTTTCTGTGCACACACGTGTAATAACAAATGTAAGTTGAATCACGTTAAAATGAAAGGTGAAAAACTCATCACATAATTTTACCATAGAACATTCTAATGGATTCAGCAACTGATCTAAATGAGTGATTTTATTAGCTGTGGCCATTTGATAATAGCCTGCTAAAACAATCTAATCAATGATCAATTTGACCTGTTTAGCTCTCATCTCTGCTTCCCTGTTAAGTGAGAACTTCAATAAGAGAGAAATCACTTTAGTAGATTCAACCTCTAAAAATAAACACAACGGAGAATAAGCCTAAACATGAAATGAGCCAAGAGAATCACCTATCAGATACTGAGAAGCAACTTCCTAATAAAGATTTATTAAATACGGTCTGAGATTTCTATCATTTTATTACTAGCCTAATTTTAAAATAGCAATTCTCAAAATACTTTTTGTCAAATTTTCTTTTGCTTTAGTTTTGATGTGGTTGTTGTGTTCTTACTATTTAGAAATAACCTACATCTTACACAACTTAAAATCAGTGTAAGGCTCTGACCAAAATATTATGTAATCAAAGCATGCAGAAATGAGTTACTAAAAACCTACTTGATAATTTTTTCCCTATTCCACATTTGTAGATTTTTCTAAAAATTACATAAACCTTTGCTCAGCCTGAACTCTTTAGTGTACTATTTTATTATTAATAATAATAAAAATAATAAAATAATAATAAAAAATACTTGAATGTGTTCTATTTCTGCTCCAAGTAAAACTATGTGAAATGAAAAGATTTAATATACTATTCTCAGAGGAAAGAAAATGTAGGGTTATGGAATATCAATAATGTGTTTCAAAATATTGAGAAATAATGCACACTATGTATTCAAAACCCCTACTATAGTGTTTAAATTAGGAAATATTCAGAATTTATAATGTGAATAGTAAACATATGGCATCACTCAAAAAAGGCACTGAAGCAAATAATTCATTAAAAATGCAAATAAATACAAGTGAACTTGGTTAGAAAAGTCATGTCAGGGAACCAAAGGCTACTATAGCAGAGGAAAAGGCAAGGTTGAAGACTGTTCACAGGGGAGAATTCTGATGAGGTCAAGTGCAGCCTCCAGAGCTGTGGACTACTTATTAAGGAAGCAGCAGCTCTGAATTTTTATTACTGAGCTTTGCTCACACTGTGATGATATCAGATAAGGTATTTATGAATTGTCTGAATATCTGACCTTGGGACTATTTTATGAGTACTAGATATATTGCTTTTTATGGGGGAAATAGACAGTTCTATAAAAGGTAAATCATTCAGATTATCAAAAGAGAAAAGGGGGGGTATCCCCTGTGAAACATTTCATGCCTGTTCAATAAGTTTAAGCAATTATGCACTACGGTAAATTAAAATAGATTATAAATCAATTAATCAATCTCCCTAGAAGCAGTATAGTCATGTCAAATAATGACATGATGTCCTTTTTACAATAAAATTTAGTACCAATAAATCAGTTATTTAGGAAAATGTAACTGCAGCAATGCCAGTCTATTCTGAATTATAATCTGCTCGATAATGGACTTTTGTTTTCTTTAGCACAGAGCACTGTCTTTAGACAGAAGCAAAGTACTTGTAGAAGCTTGGGAAGCTGACAGGCACACCCTATCACACCACCCACCAACGTGGCAAATGGCCTACTCTGAGTGAAACCATTTATTGCTACTAGTTCAAGTCACTGGAACTAAGAAATGTGGGACAACTGACCATCACAATTTAACAATTATATTATTTTCTTTAGTATCAAGCATTACTTCTCAAGTTTTCAGTGATAACCTTCTTTTAAGTAAGACCTTACAAAAATGTCTTGGATTAAATATTAAATAAAAAAATTTTTTAAGAACCATAGCTCTTTGTCCTTATCAAGCTCCAAATATCTAGAGCTATTGCTAAATATCAGATTTGAGTTAGGGATTTCAAGGATGAGATATAAAATAAAAAATGGGGGGGGGAGGTTAGCCCGGTGATGAGTATTAAGGAGGGCATATATTGCATGGAGCACTGGGTGTTATATGCAAACAATGAATCATGGAACACTACATGAAAAACTAATGATGTGCTGTATGGTGACTAACATAACATAAAAAAAAAAAAAAAGAAACTACTTTTCAGATGAAAAAAAATGATTAGTAACAATTTGAGTATTATTTACTACTGTTTCAAAACTACCTCTGTTTCAACAGTTGTCCATCTTAATTTCTCACATATCATATGTAAAAGAATACTTATTTAAAGAGAACATAGTAATTATTCACAAATTAGACCAATTGCTCAATATTAAAAAAACTTTTTTGATCAAATTTAATTTTGTAATATTTAACTGATATTAACCAATATTTAACCAATTAACCAATATTAACCAATATTTAACCAAATTTGTAATATTTAACCAAAACCAATACTTAACCAATATTTAACCAAATATTTAACCAATGCAAAAATACCATTAATATAGGTGAGCATATGTAAATAATAATTCATTTAATTAAACATTTCAGTAAATAAATTTCTATAAAGCATAATAAAATAGACATCCATAATCAGTTTCTCTTCTTTTCTAATACATGTATTTATTCCCTTAGGGGTTACAAACAATAGTTTTAAAGCACCTTTGATATCTTGATGAACAGTATTTCCATTATCATACAATTTAAGTATTTTTTTTAGTTTCCATTATGATTTCTTATCTAATTCAGGAGTTATTTATAAAGATGTTAAATTTCCAAATGTATATTTTTACCTTATGACTTCTAATTAAATGCAGTAGTCAGAAAATGCAATCAGTGTGACAGGAATTTTTAGAAATCTGAAGAGGCTTGGTTTTATTGCCTATTTTTAGGTACATTTTTGCAGTTTTGAGACTTTTGAATAAATGCTTATTTTCTAAATTGTTCATGGAGGGGTCTCTCTATGTTTATTGCATTTACCTTATTAGTTATGTTACATAAATGATCATTATCTTTACTAGCTTTTTTGACATCAAAACAACTGACAAAGGTATAACGCAATGTCCCTCCATATCACAGAGAGTTTTTCAATTTCTTACAATCAATTTTGCTTTATATATTTTCATGTTACTATTTTAGTTGCTTACAAGTTTAGAACTGTTATATCATTCTGATAAAATATGTAGTGAAACTATCTCTACATCATTATATTTTCTGTACTGAAGTCTAAATGGTCTTAAATAAAATGGATAGATCTCTAAGGCAAACCTGTCATGATTCCTTTACTTTCAATCTCTGTTTTTAGATTTAGGTGTGTTTAATTGTGCTTTTAAATCCAAACCAACAATCTCCCTCTTTTGGCTTTTGTGTTTAGTCCACTGCATTGTTTTCTATTGCTGCTTAACAATTCATCACAAACTTAGTGGCTTAAAACAACACAAATATATTATCCTGCAAATTCACCCAGCAAATTTTAACTGGGTGCTCTGCACGGGGTCTCACAGGTTCAGTTGATTAAGCCTTCATTTACAGGTTCAACTAGCATGTACATTAGGGTGGGGCAGACAGAAAATCTTAGGAGGCCAGCCAGGATTCAGCCTACCACATTCATTTACATTTATTATGATTAGTGATATTTGGCTTTTTAAAAAATCATCTTACTTTTTGCTTTTTATTTGTCCTTTCTCTTTATTAGTTCTCATTACCAATGTTAAAAAACAAACAGTAAAAGAAAGAGAGATGCTTACACACTTTTTCATTTGCTCTTGTCTTACGCATTTTCCCCCATTCTACTAGTTTGGGAAATTATGTACTGTACCTCTATTCTTTCAGTAGTTAGTTACTCCTGAATTCTTACCAAGCATAATTAGCAATGTCATAGACAAAAAACATCAGAAACCAACTCCTAATTTTCTCTCCAAACTTAACTGTTACTGTAATTCAATATTTCAGTTCTATCACTTAATAACAACCCTACAAAGCAAATACTAACAGTATTACTTTAAGAAAAAAAAGTTTGTGTACTTTTATGAAACGTTTACAAATCTCTTTGGTCACCATTCTTTTTTACATTTCAGGTAATCCTTTTGGTATCCTATTTCTTCCTCAAGTATTAATATGTCAGAATCTTTCAGCTGAATATTTTAGAATTTCCTTTATTTAGGTACTCAGTTTTTGCTCACTGAAAAATATCCTTGTTTTTGCTCATCTATTTGATAGATAGTAATTTCACAGAATTATACTGAGTGACTGTACAACTTTATGTTGATATATTCTCTCAGCATTTTGAAAACATTACCCCACTTCCTTCTAGCTGCCATTGTTAATATTGGGAAGTTGCATGTCAGTCTATTGGTGTTTTCTTTGTAAAATGATGTCTTTATGCTGCTATTTTTGTGAATTTCCTTGTCATTTCTCAGTTTTGGGTTTTTTTTTTCATTTTTCAAGTTTTAACAAAAGTGTAGCCTATCCACTGAATCACTTACATATATTTTTTTATTTTTTTATTATGATATGTTAGTCACCATACAGGACATCATTAGTTTTTGATGCAGTGTTCCATGATTCATTGTTTGCTTATAACACCCAGTGTTCCATGCAATACGTGCCCTCCTTAATACCCTTCACCGGGCTAGACCATCCCCCCACCCCTCTCCCCTCTAAAAGCCTCAGTTTGTTTCCCAGAGTCCACAGTCACTCGTGGTTCATTTCCCCTTCTGTTTACCCCCCCTTCATTATTCCCTTCCTTCTCCTACAGATCTCCCTGCTATTCCTTATGTTCCACAAATGAGTGAAACCATATGATAATTGTCTTTCTCTGCTTGACTTATTTCACTTAGCATAATCTCCTCCAGTCCCATCCATGTTGATGCAAATGTTGGGTAATCATCCTTTCTGATGGCTGACTAATATTCCATTGTATATATGGACCACATCTTCTTTATCCATTTATCTGTTGAAGGGCATCTCGGCTCCTTCCACAGTTTGACTATTGTGGACAATCCTGCTGTGAACATTGGGGTGCATATGGCCCTTCTCTTCACTACGTCTGTATCTTTGGGGTAAATACCCAGTAGTGCAATTGCTGGGTCACAGGTAGCTCTATTTTTAAATTTTGGAGGGACCTCCACACTGTTTTCCAAAGTGGCTGTACCAACTTGCATTCCCACCAACAGTGTAAGAGGGTTCCCCTTTCTCCACATCCTCTCCAACATTTGTTGTTTCTTGCCTTGTCAATTTTTGCCATTCTAACTGGCGTAAGGTGGTATCTCAACGTGGTTTTGATTTGAATTTCCCTGATGGCTAATGATGTTGAACACTTTTTCATGTGTCTGTTAGCCATTTGTATGTCTTCATTGGAAAAGTGTCTGCTCATATCTTCTGCCCATTTTTTTATTTGATTATTTGTTTCTTGGGTATTGAGTTTGAGAAGCTCTTTATAGATCTTGAATACCAGCCTTTTATCTGTAGTGTCATTTGCAAATATCTTCTCCCATTCCGTGGGTTGCCTCTTTGTTTTGTTGACAGTTTCCTTTGCTGTGCAGAAGCTTTTTATCTTGATGCACGTATTTTTTTATTTTTATAAAATTCTATTTGGTTCATGATCTTGGTCAGCCCTAGCTCTAATACAGACACTGTTCTCAGGTTAATTCTAGTTTATGGCTTCATGATGTTTTAACATGTGTGTGTATGTGCACACATGCACATATGCGTTTGTCATTATGCTGACTCGGAAGGGAAAAACTGGGAATGGCAGAAGGAACTGGAGATCTCCCTTATTTGTTCTCTTCTCTAATTGCTTTGTAGCAGGATGACTTCAGAATACCCAGTCCTCCGTACTACTGGAAGTAGCACTGTCCACAAAGAACAATTCATCAAATCATTTTCATTAACCATGGGTTTTTCTAAAACTTATTTCCTACATTGCTCTTGGAGATTTTTTCATTACCACGACTTGCACCATACGCAATACAATTTCCCATAATGCTAAGTTATTTTCCAATTTTGAATAAACAGCATGCCAATTATAAAACTGAATTGACCCTGCATACTGAGTCTCACTAGCCTGATAGAGCTAGATAGGTCCTCAAAGTAACCCTTGCACACACTATTAAAATGATCATAAGCAAAATTTCCTTTAGGCAAAATTATGTAATTCAGGCAACAAAAGTGGGGGGAAAATCACTACTTCGTATTCAGTAATGTGCTGAAGTATTCCCCCCAAATGTTTCCCTACCATGGTTCATTGTTTGTATATATGGATAGACATAAAGATTAAGAAAAAAAAAGTTTGCTCAACCAGAAATGACTGTAAATATTCCTATATTTATTCACTTCCTCCTCAAGTTCATCTAGGTATTCTCACACCTCATCCTGTGCTAGAGAAGGAGTCGGGGAGTGTCAGAGGGTACACATAACTGCGTACTTGATATAAAATAGTTGTTTGATATATCCTTTCTCGAATCTGGAGTACTTCCCCTCAAACAGATGTTTAGTTAATAAATCCTCATTATGTAATTTAGTTTTTGCATTTCTTAGTATTTTAGCTATCATAAAGGACGTCATATTGAAATAGTAATAACTCTACTGGCATTTTCTCTTGACCTTCAATCTGAAAAGGTGTTAATGGATATCTCTCATGAATCTTAGACTCTTCATGGATCATAAGAGTTATACTGACCTTATACCTGGTTCTGGAAAAACATAAACTGAAAGTAAATTTAATTAAATTTCCTACCCCACAATCTCTATTCACAATGGAAAACTAAGTTCTATGTGGATAATCACATAAAGTTATACAGATGCTAATAAAAAGGGAAAAAATTTTTCATTTTCCTATAGGGGTTACATAGACATAAAATTTAACCTTAGAAATTTGATGTTTCTTACATAAAAGTACTTTCTCATTTGGACATGCTGTGGAAGCTATTCTAAGTAGGCAAAATTAAAAGAGGAATGAAGAACAATAAAAACAAAGAGGGTGCAAAAGTTCTATTAATTATTTCGAAATATTCCTGAACTGAAATACTCTGCACCGTACGCTTCTCACAATTCCTCAGCCGAGGCTCTCCTTCTCTTGTTTGACCCAGAGCCCTCTCCTAGTTTGCAGTGCAACTTCTCCAGTGACATCAGATTTAACTTTTGAAAAGAGACATTTTCTAGCCAGAAAAAGTAAGCAGGAGAAGAGGCCAGAGAGTGTCAATGAAGAAGCTTCTATTTAGATGGGGTGGGTCATAGAAGGCTTGCCTGATAAAGTGAAATTGGATTGGAAACCTGGATAAAATAAGGAGATACTCAATGAAGAGTGCTCCGGAGGATCTGTGAGTGCCATGGGCAGGCAGTGGGCTAAGTATACTTGAGAAGTTCTAAGGAGGCCAGCGGAGGGAGAGCAGGAAACATGAGAGAAAATGATTCAGACGGGGAGCAAGGAAAGTGGTCACGTAGTATCTTTTAGGAAATGGCAATGATTTTTTTTTTTCTTTTGAGAAGTCTTTGAATAGAGGTGTGATATGGTCTAAGTTATGTTTAAAAAGACCATCTTGGCTGTGATGAGGATAACAGACTGCAGAGGAGCAAGAACTTGCCACAGACTGTAGGAAAAATCCAAACGACTGAGAACGTCAATCAAGGGACTAAAACAGAGGGGAGACCTAAATCCTGCAGGTTTTCTGATATTCTGGACTACCTGTCGTTCAGTGAGTAGCGCATTGCCATTCACATCTTTTTATCTTTGCTGATGCTATTTCTTATACCCAAAATACCATTTCTTTTTTTCAGTGCTTCACAAAATTCTACTTATCCCTCAAGGGTGAGCTCAAATGTTACTGGTTCATAAAGCCTACCTCCATGATCCTGGGATATTCAATGTTTTTCCTCCTACTCTTTTATCATGACACTTTGAATGTGACACAGACTTGGGAACAAAAAGAAAACAGAATAAGGGATATGAAGATAATGAGACATTGTAGGCAATTACTACAATTCTACGCAAATAAATGTTGGAATCTCCATAGAAGCAAATATTAGACACAAAGACACATAGTAAAACTACAATACATAACACACAGAAATAAAATACTTTGAAGAGGAAGTGTATAAAAGTTTTCCATAATTCCACTGACACTATGCCATTCCAGATCAATCCTACAAAGTTATTAACGAAAACAAGAAAATTATTTAAAGAGGGAGAGGGTCATGGGCTTACACAAGCTTTACACCAGGGGTCTGGCAAGCTGGAGCCTTTGGGCCAAATCCAAGAAGACGATTTCTGTAATCTATAAGCGTGGAACACAGCCATGCCTACTCATTTACATACCGTCTGTGGTTGCCTTTGCAAGACAACAGCAGAGTGAAGCCATGGCTTCAGACCCTATGACCCATAAGGCTTGCAAAACCTTTACTAAAATCTTTACTATGTGGCCCTTTCCAGCAAAGGTCTGCTGACCCCTGCTCTACCCCACTTTACCAAAAGCTCCTTAACTACTTGAGATTCTCAAATAAATCCTGTTCCTCCGGTTCGCAGTGACTGTGGGGGCTACTCCGGCCTGGAGCCGCGCTCTCTATCTCTTCTGCCCCGCGAAAGTCTCCTCCTTTAAACTCAGCTCGGGCCGTCTGTCTGACACGCTCCTCTCTGACCAGGGTGCACAAAGAGACCTTTCTTGGGTCCACAGCAACTCATGCATACCTGGGAGCTTCACAGGAAGCTCTCTTGATTGTAATTTTTTCTTTTTTGGCCACTCCTATTCAGTATTAGACTGCTGAGGAAAGGAAATGTGTTATGGACTTGGCATGTCTTCTCCAAATGAACAAATATTAAACTTTTCAACTTACATAGTTGGTTTTAGACCCAGACTAAGTCTAAGAGAGAGTTAAATGAGTCAGAAGGAAATTCAAATGTAGTTCATTGTCTCATACTATAGTCAGCATCGTAAACTGCATGCTGTAAGTCTGAGAAAAAAACACATAAAGAATTACTCCAATAAAACATAAGTGTAGGGTCTCTGGTCGTGATGAGGGATTACCCCCAACCTGCGACGGAGGTCGCTCTGTCACTTCCAGCTGCTTCCATATGCCTGTGGCCATGACTCACCCGTTCCCTTCCTAATTCACTGCTTCAAACTACTTTTAGAGCTGGAAAACAAAACAAACATGTGGTAAAACTAGTGTCTAAAATTAGAATAAATAGGCTTTTAAGGACCTGTGGGATTTTCTTTCACAGGTGCATGAACAGCGCTGCTCTTCCAAAGACAATTTTTCTAAATTCCAGATTCTTGGCTGTGTTCTAAATGGTGTTTTTCTTGAATCAGAAACCTAGTACAATTAACTGACCTATTATGGAATGGAAAACTGCACCCTGACCTGTCTAAAGAAAAAAAAATCTAGAAAGACCTTCCACCTTTAAAAAGAGTAGACTTGATGTTATGAGCAAACAGATGTTTTATTATGCTAAAAAATAAAATATGAACCCAATTTTTAGCAAGGTAGATACTTAAAAAAAAAGTCAACGTCTAAAATAGATTAGAACTCTTTTTATGTACCTATTTATAATCATTAATTCCTGAACATGCTCTCTAGTGATAACAAAAGTCAAATTTCAGGAGTCATTGCCAAGTGAAAAGTACACAGAAATTAAGAAAACACAGCTTTGAAAATGAAAGGTATATTAGGGGAAATTATTCAATTTTTACAACACAAGATTTACAAGTTATTATTTACAAAGCCATAGATTTCATTTTCATGTCTGTATTTTGGCATCCACATAGAATCATTAAATGCTATTTTTTATAGAAAAGGAAAAATATTTAAAATGACATTTTTTTCTTTAAAATTTCTTAAATGTTTAAAGCAATAAAATAACTGCTTTCATCTAATTATCAAGATACATTTCTTGCTTATATTTAATATGAGAGAGGCCCAAAACTTTGAACTAACGTAGTCAAACACAAAAAGAAATCTAGTCAAAGCGCTCCTGACTTATAAATCTAAGGAAATAAATTATTTAATGCAAAAAATGGATAACACAGGTGCAATTATAGTTTGGCAAGGTCAAGAGAATTTTCATTTTCTAGGTTTTTGTGTAGAATTATTGTCCCATGTGAAAAGATTTTCAAACACAGTTTCACTGCCATATAAACTTTGCCTCCTCTGTATACATTACGTAGCAGCATTTTTCTTTTCTTCCTTCCTTCCTTCCTTCCTTCCTTCCTTCCTTCCTTCCTTCCTCCCTTCCCTTCCCTTCCCTTTCCTTCCTTTATTTGCATACTATGGTGTTTTGCCTTATGATTTTTTAAAAAAAGCAAACTGTGTTGTTCATCTAAGTTGTTTATAGGCAGAGGTAAAAGTACTCACTGTATATAAGACCTTATTTATACTCAAAGTTAAAACAATTCGGTTTGCCTTTCCCATTCTAATTCACTAATGGCTTTGGAAATCTGATCCTAATCCTAGCACAAGGTTATGAATTTTTTTCTCCAGGTTTTTACTTATAGTGCTAATATTGGGGTGGAACTAAATCTTAACTCGAGTAATGTGGAGTTATGTTACCTGTAAGACATTAATAAGATGTATTGTAAGATAAAGTCAGGTGGCCAAGTCTTCTGCATCAGTACGACTCAAAATAAATAGACTGATTTATGGCTTTGTCTAAAAAATGAACAGAAATTAAAAGCTATGGGCTCGTGTAATGTTTTGTTGGCTCATTGAATCTTGCCTTCACTGTATTTTAAAAGACAAAGTTATGTGTTCTGCCTGATTACGACAGCAGTAGCTTAGCTCTCCCTGTCTTTTTTGGTCAGCTCTTCTGATTTTACCTACACATCCGTCACAGGCATCAGAAATACTGACCACTGCAGATGAACCCTGAAGTTTAAAAATTCCTGTTCTTTAACCCACCCTTTTTGGGATTTTCAGAACGACATCTTTTTCCAGTTTTATTGAGATAAAACACCACATTAGTTTTCGGAGTACAACATTATTATTTGATAGATGTATACATTGCAAAATAATCACCATAATAATGTTAGCATCCATCACCCACATAGTTAACTATTTTTCTCTTTGAGAACTTTTAAGTTATCTACTCTCTTAGCAACTTTCTTTTTATTTTTTTTTTAAGATTTTATTTATTTATTCATTCAACAGAGATAGAGACAGCCAGCAAGAGAGGGAACACAAGCAGGGGGAGTGGGAGAGGAAGAAGCAGGCTCATAGCGGAGGAGCCTGATGTGGGGCTCGATCCCATAACGCCGGGATCACGCCCTGAGCCGAAGGCAGACGCTTAACCGCTGTGCCACCCAGGCGCCCCGTCTTAGCAACTTTCAAATACACAATACAGTATTATTAATGATAGTCGCCATGGTATACATTATGCCCCTAGAATTTACTTACAACTGGAAGTTTGTACCTTTTGGTCACCTTCATCCATTCCCCCCACTTCCCATGCTCCATCTTTGGCAACCATCAAACTGTTCTATGGGTTCTTTTTTTTTTTTTTTTTTTTTTTTTTTTTTAGTTCCACATATAATGTGAGATCATACAGTATTTATCTTTCTCTGATGTATTTCACTTAGTATAAAATGCCCTCAAGGTCCACACATGTTGTTGGAAACTGTAGGATTTCCTTCTTTTTTTAATGAATGAATAATATTCTCCTCCGTGTGTGTATGAGAGAGATACCACATTCTTTCAGAAGTTTATCTTCCTAAATCATTTTTATTTGGGCTACTTCTGACTTTCATACAAATTACGGTCACATAGGATATACTGACAGAGAGACTGAAAAGTAAAATACTGAAATAAACAAATTTGTACTTGGATATTATTATGTCGAATGAATGTGGACTTGAACTAATTCTGAATTTCAAAAACAAGCAAATGAATATAATGAATAAACATGGAAATATTTTTTAAATCATTAAGAAACAAGACTTGTGTTTTGAAAACAGTCCGTATGAGAAATGTCAATGTAGAACCCAATTTTATAGACTTTGAGTTTCTGTTTTAATGACAAAAAAAATTTAAGTAATCATACTGCATCGGCCCATATTTTATTGCTCAGAGGTGATTTAAGTTAAAATGACAGTATTTGAGCAATGAGAACCAACAATAAAACCCCAAATCAATGCTTCTACTGTTTTGGTATGTCACCTTATAAACATTTTAAAACAACTGCAAATATTTTGAACCAGAAGCAGTGCAAATTAACATACATTAACAGAGTTCATTTGTATATTATAAGGCAAAACATGAACAGAAACCATTATGGAAGGACTGTGTGTAGAACCGCCTAAGGAACTATCTCACACTCAGGCAAACGGTCTTTACGGCAGGAGGTCATACTCATCTACGGCAGGAGGTCATACTCATCTTTCATGGCTCTTTTCATTCTATTGTTACATTAGTGCCTTTGTAAACTGTCTTCTGTGAAATGAAAAACATCAACCTTGAATACAAAATTTATTATTAATACAGTAACTGTGAGGATGACCACTAAATTAAGAATACCTTCTCCAAATAATTACCATGGCTGACATCAACATACATTGCTCCTCTTTTTAATACATTGTGAAGTTTGTTGTTCGCTATTAAATAAAAGATTATGGCTTATTACACATCTTTTTAGTAATAAGCAACTTTAATGAGAACAGCAGTAAATTCATTAAAAATTAAAAGTTATTTGCATGAGAAAAAATGAGTGATTCTATCGAAGTCTCAAAAGTTCCTCTTTGTTGAAAAAGACAAAGCACCAATTCTTATCATATCAGCCTTAGGAATGTGTGGCGTAGCGCTCCAGAAGACAGATAAATTTAAATGTCCTTGCCAAATTGGTAACTGCCTTACATAAACAGGATGACAGTCAAAGACTACAAGGTGGTATAGTTAAGGATTTTTCTTTTTTTGTAAACTGGAGAGAGATGACAGGGAAGGACACGGTAAGGTTAAGCATGAAAGGAAGCAGATGGGGGTACCACTGGCCCAAAGGGATTCAGCAGCCATAACACAGTAGTCACCTCAGTCTACCCCATATCTAATCAACATCCAATTATTTGCCAAGCTTTGGGCAGGGCACTCCACGGTAAAACAAACGCATACCCATCTTTACCTCAAGGAACTTATAACCCAGTATGAAAGAAAGGCATATACATAGCAAATTCACTTGTAAGGCACAATTTGACAAAAGGTAGGATACTTGCCTCTAAGAGACAACTGACTTTTTAACAAAGTTAAGTTTTGTTAGAAAAGTTAAAATTTGAGGTTGTGTTAGTTGATAATGTGCGAGATAAACCACATTCTTATTCCCCATTGAATGGCTATTCTACTATAAAGGACAAAATCTGAGAAAATGGAGTGAGAGCCAACTTAATTATAGATACAAGTTACTGGAGAAAGCATTGGCTTTTCTAGGGCACCTTCTCCAAAATTAATACAGTTGAAAAAAACAGTCTTCTTTGAAAACTACACTCAAAGTTTAAGTCCCCTACTTGGTTTTCAAAGGTCTACAAAACAAAATTTCAGTTTACCTATCAGTCTCATTTCTCAGAATAAGATGCAACTCTTTTTTCATCCGGAGAATGAGGATATTAACAATACTACCTCCTACACTTGTTCTGAGGATGAAACGTGTTGATATGTCCAGAACACAACTGTCCCTGTATTTTCCTCTTCCCTCAGCTAAAGAGCACATGCACACCCTCTTCTGGATCTGAATACTGTTCATCTTCAGAGTAGACTAAGTACTGTCTATTCAATCACATCTTTGCAGACAACGTAAGCCACCACAACCACTTGCTCCAGTGTCCATGACCTCCTCCCACAGGTGCACAAAACAAATGAAAATTTATAGTCAATAAAAGAAAAGACCTGTGTAATCACTCTCATTGTCCTCTAAACCAATCATGCTTTCATCTTCACTGCTCTACTAGGCAGTATCCCCTTTAGATCAGGTATCCTGGATTCAAGGCTTCAAGGGCTCTGGCTCTGGTCTTCCTGTGGCCACACCCCCTCCTCAAAGGAGAGGAGTCTGTCAGGCCAAGAGAGGATGAGTACACTCAGAGCTGTGTTTGCCTTCTGGTGCAGCATAGTTACCCAACAGAACTTTCTGCAAAGATGAAAATGCTAGTCATCTTCACTGTCCAATATGGTAGCCATTAGCCCCATGTGGCTTTTACACATATGAAATATGACTAGTGTGGCTGAGGAAATATTTTATTTGAATTGATGTACTTTTAAACTTAAATAGCCACATGGAACCAGTGACCGCAATATTGGCCACCGAGAATTCTGTTATCAAGACTGCCAGTAGATCTAAAAAAAAAAAAAAAAAAAGACCACCAATGAATGATCTCCTTGTTGCCAATCCATTATTTACTTGCTTATTTTCATCTTCTTTGATGTTTCATAACATTCAACATTGCTGAACAATCACTTATTTGTTTCTTGAGCACCATACTTCCCTGGCTTTTTGCCCAGGCCCCAGGTATCTTCTTTGTTGACTCCACTTACTGCCCTCAAGCTTTCAGTTCAATTCCTCAGGGCTTAGTCCTGCACCCTCTACTCTGTTTACANATGAAATTTCATATGTCAGTATGGCAATCACTATGAAACCTCCATTTCCAAACACAGGTGCCCATGGCCAGTAGCATATTTGAAATCTTCACTTAGCATCTAAGTCTAACAAATCTAGAACAACACTCTTAATTTCTCTTCCTAGTAAAAAGCCATCTCCTTTTATAGTCTTCCCTATGTCATTACAACATCTACTTAGGAGCTCAAGACCAAACAACCCTCTCTCTTTCATCAACCCCAAAACCCAACCCATCAGTGAGAACTTTTCACTAACCTTCCAGAATACCTCACCACTGGTTTACATGACTTTCTCTCTCACATCACAAACCTACTCCAAGTCACCCCCAACTCTAGTCTCAATTTCCAAGAAGTCTTCAGACTTCTCTTCCTGCTTCTACATTTGCCCTCATCACCAGCCAGCCCAATGAAGCAGCCACAATTTTAAATAGAAGGTAATAGAAGGATCAGTGACAGTGGTCATTTGAATCAAGACTTGCAGTAAGAGGGGTGCCTGGGTGGCACAGCGGTTAAGCGTCTGCCTTCGGCTCAGGGCGTGATCCTGGCGTTATGGGATCGAGCCCCACATCAGGCTTCTCCGCTAGGAGCCTGCTTCTTCCTCTCCCACTCCCCCTGCTTGTGTTCCCTCTCTCGCTGGCTGTCTCTATCTCTGTCGAATAAATAAATAAAATCTTTAAAAAAAAAAAAAAAAAAGACTTGCAGTAAGAGACAGAAGAAGAAGTTGTCAGATATCCCGGAATAGAGATGTCCAGGGAGGGAGACAAGCAAGAGACTTAAAACTATGAATGAAAAATAGCTTTTATTCTAAGAGAAATGGAAAGATACCAAAAAGTTCTAAGAAGAAAAATCTGCTACGTGAAGAACGGGTTGGAGGGGGAAAGAATGGAAGTTATATAGCCCTGAGGTGGCTCTCAGTGTAGTTTGGGTGAGCAAACTGTGGCGGTGGAGATGAATTTGGAGAGAAGACATATTTAGCAGTCATGGATTCGCTGTGGAGGGTGAAGGAACAAAGGGTATCCAGGATAACTTGTATGGTTTGGGCTTACAAAAATCAACAACAACTCGTGCTACTAACCAAGATGGGGAAGGCACACTAAGGAACCAATCATTCGATGGATTGTAGTGCTGGAGGTTTTACAGAAGCACCACATGGGCAGGTTCCAAAGAGGGACAAAGGTCCCTAGGCGCCAATCTATGGGAGTGCTCCAAAGCTGAGAGTCTTTGAAATTCTAGCTTCTGGGTGCCATTTACCTACAATATGCCACTGATGTTCTGGACATGGGAGGACTGACATCCTTGTTAGTTCACTAGAGAGGCCAACAGTTTTATACACAAGGACAGA
Source organism: Ursus maritimus (assembly GCF_017311325.1). Classification (NCBI taxonomy): domain Eukaryota; kingdom Metazoa; phylum Chordata; class Mammalia; order Carnivora; family Ursidae; genus Ursus; species Ursus maritimus. The sequence goes on from NW_024423344.1 coordinate 47,365,492, forward strand.
GCACACAGAATCTCTCTGATGCTCTCCAGTTACCTTCCAGGACATCCTTTAATTCTGTGTTAAATCCGTGCTTAGTGCTGGAAAATCTGTGCTTAATCATAGTCAAATGACAAAATTAACCAGTAGCAATAGGGCACACAGCAAGGGCTGTTTTTGTAGAAGGACATTAGCCATATTACAAGACAGAGAAATAATTCTGCTGGAACCTTCAAAATGCCAAAATGTTAAAGAAAATCAAAGCATAATTTTTGTTAGTGACAAGATCAAAACCACTCACGCACTAGCTCTGATCACACACGCACACAGTTAATAAAGCATCAGAAACACTGAGTTTCTTCAAAAACAGAAACCGGTGACGTCTGTGCCACCGAGGAAGTACGACTGCCCAATTTTAATCTAGATAGATAGTCTAAAGCCATCCATCCACACTCTAAATCATGTAAAAAAAAAAATTAAAGGGAGCAAAACTAATAAAAAGGCTATCTTCATTTTTTAAAAAGGTTCGTTTTATTCAAACTGATTAAAAAAAATACTATTCCTATCCATCTATTCACCTAGTTGACCTTTAAAATCTATGTAAACTCCAAGAAAACATTTATCTAAAGTTGGCTAAATTTTATTTCCATGAATAAAAAAATGAATTCCGAAACAGCTTTCTCGGGCAAACCAAAATAAAGGATTGTATGAAAAGTAAGTGAATGCATAATAATATGATGGCCTTTTGTAAATTTGTTTTATTTGTAATAAAACAAACACTGATATTGATCATTAAATTTAAATATCTGATGAAAACTTTGTAATTTTTAGATAAAAATAATTTAGACTAAAATGACTTTAGGTTATCTCTTTTAATATTTTTATTATAATAGTTTTGTTAAATCATTAAGACTGCCTTTAATTATGAAGGCTTTTGGTGGGGAAATTAGATTTTGCTGCTATTCAAAGCACTGAAGACAACTTTCAGCATGCATAATTCTATCACTGATTGTTTCATGAAAACTTTATCAGTAGAAGAATAGATTTTCTTTGTCTTTCATCTGTATTAGTCAAAAAGAAGGTTATTGTGCTTCAGTTTCTTAAAAACAATATGGTAAGTAATTATCCAAAAAAAGAAAAATGGAAAAATGCACATATCTTATTGGAATTGTCAAGGAAGAAACAACCAATCCACACAAAAATAAATGTTTTTATGCTTTATGAACCTGTCTTACAAGAATAAAATACCTTTTGAAAAGTAAGAAATCTCATAAGATTCTAGGGGACTTGAGAGGACTCAACTTTGATTTTTTGCTGCTGTTTGTCATGCTTTGTACTCTTCCTTTATTTTCAAAAAGCTTAACTATGAAGGCTCCCCTGTACTTGGAGAAGTCACTTAGAAAATATGGTCAACAAGTGAAAACCACTCAACACTGAACACTTGAGAATCGTGTTTCTATAAATCTGCAGCACAGGAACCCCATTGATCATGTAAGCTAACGGTCCTTTACAGATGATTTTAGATCCAGACTGATTTATTTAGACTTGTCAGAATCTTTTTATACCGCAAGTCTTTCGTTACGGTTTCTAACGGAATCCAAATCAAAGCACGCACCTCTGCCCTACTTTTAAAAGGGAGTTGGAAGATTGGGTAGAGGCACAGAATGCCACCAGGTAGGAAGCAGCTACATTTATAGATATATTTGCACATCAATGTACAGATACATGTAAGTATATATGTATGTATGTATGTGCACACATAAATCTATAGCGGCAAATTCCCATTTTATCTATGTATTTCCTTTACGATGACTTTTGGCATTAGCAGTCCAAAGTTCAAATTACTCTAAGCATCAGTGGTAATAACATCCTTGAACAGCTGGGGTACACAGGCGGTACAATACGTCTTAACACGTAACAATGCCGGAGCTATGTCTACTACGTACATCAAGAAACTAGAAATCTGAGAGGCTGACTTTCTTTTAATTTCCCAACGTACACATTTAGAACCTAAGCAATTACTCTTTTTCTCAATGACCAAGGGCTATGATTTTAATGCCTGATGGCTAAAGCATCTACAGAAAACCCAAAGATAGATAGATATGTGTTTTAAATTTAAAAATCAAGGCATTAACCCATTGCTTCTATGTATCTCCCACATACATAGAAGGAAAACATGTTAATGAACTTGTTTGTTTTCTCTTGTTAAAAAAGAAGTCAACATATACACACATTTAAAAATCAAGTTTTGAAAGATTATCATTCATCCCAAAGACCCATTAAGTTTCTGAGACGTTTTATATTTAAAAAGTATCCGCAAGGATAATGTAAAATAAAGGGTTAATACAGTTAAAAAATTAGGAAAGTTGGGTCAAGAACAAAATAATTTAAAAAATATTTAAGCAAAATGTCACTGTGCTGCTACTTTTCTTTAGAAAACTGCAAGAAAAAAGGAACTAAATGTAATCACAACTTTTCAAAGTGTAGGTTGTGAAGGAAGCTTTCTAATACAAAATAGGTTTTACATTTTTTCAAATATAAAAAGCAAAGAATTAATTAAAACAGTGAATTTCTAGGCCTACTTTTTACAAGACTTCCTCTAAGTAATGGTTTATGGAATTCAATTGAGAGTAACATTAAAATATGATCATTTGACTTATAAGACAAATATTGACCATGAATGCATTTGAGGCAGCGAACACACACAATGTCTTTAAACATGCCATAGGAGGATAGTATCTAGTCTTACTTGTAGTTTATTATCAGATAAATAATGATAATTTTCCTTTGACTCATCCCCGCTCACTAAACTGGATTCTTTATCTTCTGCCTCATATAACTGTCAAGGGTCAATGATTTTAGCCTCACTTTGGGCCGTAATTCAAGAAATTATCACCAAAAATGTCTTTATCTACCAAGCACTAAGCAGTTAACCTTATAAAGTTTCTATGTGTTTGCTTAAACTTTTTGACTAGTAACCCCAAATACTCTTTTTCATAAAAAGAGGGGAAAAACTCATTCCATACCAGGATTTTCTCATGAAGAAAAATAATTCATTTAATCCCATTAAGTTTTATTTTTAAAAGATCACGTTCCATAATTTTAAGTGGAGTTGCTATTGTATAATTGTAAGCAATGCTGACTGAAGGGAGACAGATTTTAATTGTTTAATGGAAGTTTTAAAAAATTAACAGACACTTACTGTAATAGACTTTAACCATGTGCAATCCAATGGACTGTCCTAAGAGAAGTCAAAAGAAACTAATAATTTTATACTTTCAAAGACAAAGTAAATGTTGAAAATGGAACAATACATATTTTTTTGAAAGTGCTCAAAACCCTTGTAAACATGTTAAAGAATCTGAATTCCAACTTTTTAGCTGAAACATCAAAATATGGAATGCATTTTCCTAGACTATTCCAACACTTCTTTTCATATGAATGAAAACAAAAAATAAAAGGACAAAAACAGAAATATTTCCAATAGAAAACTAAAAGGAAAAAATATTGTGCTGCAGCATTCTGCTTGTTTAGGAGACATGCACGTATATATAAATACATTTTTATGAGTAGGGGTAAGTCAGGAAAGATTATAAGAATAAACTCTGGTCAAAAGATTTACATTTTTATATTAAAAATCAAATGTTCTTTAAAATAAATTTTCACATATTTCAGAAAATGCAGACCGCCTCCCACACTGTTGCTATATAAGGATAAAAATCCCACTTGTCTAGAATGACCTCAAGTAAGAACTACCTCCTGTCCTCTAACAGCTGAATACATTAAAGTTGGGACAAATAAAGGTCACTTCTTCAATAATTTCTTATATTAATACATGCTGTAACTGAATTACTTCTGCCTTAAAGAATGAATTTTCAAAATGAAATGAAGGCCCAGAAATACAGCTTTCAAGAACCATGGGGGATGATGGGTTTTGGACAAGTATATGTTCAAAATAATCATACTCAGAGCTGGTTTTAGAAGAAAACATTTCTAAGACAATTGTGCATTTCCTTGCTTTCTTAACCAAAATGGGGATATTATCGTCTTTTCCTGGGGAGGATCCATTTATATACATCAATTTTTATCCTCTTCTGAAGATACAGCTGCTGTTGTACATGTAGATGACAAGAAAGTCAAGAATTGGTAGAGTCTACAGTTTTCCTAGAAGTTTCATTTCTCGAGAAGTTTCTGTTGATAGCTTGCTTTTTTGGATCATTTATCTCTTTCTTAATAGTAAGGCAGAGTAATCATGTACAAAAACTCCTGAGCAATGTAACATAATTATCTTCCAACAAAAAAGTTAAGATATTTAATTACAGAGTTAAAATATTAAATTCAAAAGCCAAAGTAATAATTTCCCAAGTAGTCACTAACCTTCTAGAACACAGCTTCCTCTATTGCCAGGTATGGCTGATTCATCAATAGCATTCATTCACAATATCTTGTTTCCATGTTAGTACAAGAAGCGACTCGGTGGCAAGAACTTACTTTACGGCCCAGTTTGTTGTATTAGCTTAAGAATTCAAAGGCTTTGGATTTGGATATCTTATGAAGGCCTTGTTTTAAAAATCTACAAACTCTTCTCCATCATCAAAAGTCTATTCTGAACTGTTTCATAATCTAAGCATTACTCTGGAATAACCCAAGAAAATAATGGAACAACAATGGAAGGCAAAGAGAGTACAATTATTTAAAAAACAGTGATCTCACTGCTTCAGGATCAACTGCAACTCCTTACAGCAAAACAACAGTATTACTGGTCTCAAGAATTAAAACTAATTTTGGAAAGAACTTTACTCAAAGATTTTTTAAAATGTCAGAATCGAATGTCTACACATATATTTAGGTGTATTTGAAAACTCTAAGAATCCATAGCCACTAAGGTTTTTATCCACTTTAGCAGATAAGATGCTTATATAAAATAGGAGTGTTAGGAACTATGGTGGTGTGTGTGCGCGTGCGCGCACACCCACAGACACTAAACTCCTCTTATTTTGTCAAGTTGTTATATGCTACGGCAGAAGCCACTGACAAAAATCCAATGCCCATCAATTAGGAATCTGACAAACTAGGCTGTATCCATACAATAGAGCACCGTGCAGCTATGGAAATAAATGGCTTAGAGTTGCGAATTGCGAGAGAGATTTCTAAGTAATCTTCTTCAATTAAAAAAAAAAGAAGTTGCAAATGAGTATATTCTGCAAGATGCAATTTGCATATTCTTAATACACCACAGACCGTCAGGCAGTTACAATGCACCATCTACCCTGGTTACATTTATGGGGATGGAGGTGAGTGGGGTGAAGTTACTACTTTTTTAGCCACAACCTTCTTTGAATATTCCTTATCCCAAGAATATATTGCCCTTGTTAAAATAAAAAAAAATAGAAGGATAATTGAAATCAACCACTTTTGCTGCCAATGTGAATGTCTTCAGACAAAACAGGATTCAGGAGACAGAACTTTGAAAAGAAAAAACAGAAAACAGACACACACACACACCCCTCTAGTTGTTTCCTATTTTGCTGATGGCTTTTCAGCCCCAAAGCTGACTTCCTAACATCTTATTTTGAAAGGGCATGCTTCAAAAAATCCACGACCCACACCTCTGCATTACTCTTCCAAGTAGCACTGGGTCAGAGAGAGGGGCACCTTCCAATCTCTTTTCTAATGACTAAATAAACACAATCCATGTGATCTAATTTAATTATGTGTGTGGTGCGGATCTTTTCATTAGCTTTAGCTGACTGAATATCTGAAAATAATTTGATCAGTTCATTTTTCCTCAGCCTCATTGTTTTAGAATGCATTCGATCAACAATATTGAGTGTGTTACTATGTGCCAGATATTGCTCCATATAGATTTTTTTTTTTTTTTTTTTTTGTAAGAGAAACGCAATAGTAGGCTTCTCTAAATCAGGGTCCAGTTAAGAGACAGGTGCCATGCTGGGTATTTAAAGAAGAGGAAATTTAATACAGGTGACAAGAGAGCTCAGAAACCAAAAGGAAAATAGTGAAGTAACCCAGATTAGCAACAGCAAAAGCCCCCAAAGCCACTTTCATCCCAGGAACCGGAAAGACAAAGGAGGAGAGGATGTTGAAGTATCCAAGGCTGGCTGCATCTGAATGGAACTGGAAAGACAGCAGAGACTGCCCCAGGAGCTGGAAGACAGACACAGCCACTGCTAAAAAATGCTGCCCAAGTAAGGGAGAGAGAACCCTAGCTTCCCATTCGTTTAGCTTTCCTACTTGTGTGCCAATGCCTCCCACTGGCCAGACTTCTTGAAAAGCCAGGGGGCAAGAGGAACTTGGAAAACATAATTTGCAACAGAATGGATAATGCTAAGAGACAGTCAGACTTCAGTAATAACTAATTAGCACTTTGAGTCTCAAAATCTGTAAAACTGCCCTCACTTTCCAGATGTCTGTAAACCACAGACAAGAGCACACACCAGTGCGCATAGTGCACATGGGTATATACGCACCCAGCCACACCAGCAATGAACTAATGCCCTATAAGGAATATGGACTAAGCCTTCAGAGCTTATGGGGATCAAAGAGACACTCTTGACCCCCCCTAATCTCATCACCACTTTTTCCTTTTAAAATTATTTCTAAGTAGTTCATAATAGGTTGCCACCATAAATGCCATTATATTTTTATTTTAGCTATTAATGGAGCATAGATATGGTATTTACTTTAAGCACCCTTACTTTACTAAATTCAAGTCATTTAACTCTAACCACTGTTTTCTTTAATTTGAGGTACTCGATCACATTCTCTTGAATTACTGAAATATTTACCTGAGTGTATCTACTGCTTACTCTTTTGGTGTTCCATGTAGACATTGAGTAGGTGTTCTAAAACAAAATATAATAATAGTAATAATAATGATGATGATGATTGTGCTAACGGGTTGTTTATTTTCTGATTTTGATGGAAACTCTGTTATTTTTTTTCCATTAAATATAATGTTGACTATTGGTGAGAAGAAATTTCTACTCCAATATTAAGTAAGTTCCATTTTTTTAGTACTTTTATAAGGAATGGCTGTTGAAGTCTATCAAATGTCAGAATTTATTGAAAGGATTATGGAGTAATAGTTCTTATTATTTAACAATGGATTTCCTTTTTATTCATTCTTCTGTCTCCTTTTCCTCTTAATCCACCCATATTTCTTGGCTTATAGCCAAGATGTCTTGGCATTATGAGAAAGCCAGCCAACAAAAGTCTTTCTTTCTTTGTGGTTATCCCCCGTTCATGAACCATGCAGCCACAGTCAGAGTTGTATCTGTGGTTCTTCAACATTTCCTCACTAGTTCCATCCCTGCTGGATAATGAGAAGCTGCTTCTTTGCTACCAGATCCTGGCTTTTACTCAGTTTCCAGATTCAGAGCTATTCTAAATGGCTGAGGTTACTTAACACTTAACTTTGATGTCATAAAGGAATTTATTTTTATGTATCCTAGAACTGCTAAAGAACTTAGAACTTTTTTGCTCTCATTAATACAGTGAAAACAAAAAAACAAATTACCCAAAACCCCGAGAGTTAAGTCATTTTTTCCAATGGTATGCAGAAATGTCGAGTAGACTTCAGCCAACATCTCAGCCTGCCAACCAGGTAGTATTTTTCACATACCATAATTATTCCCTTGTCTCTTTGGTTTGGGCAGTGGAACTTTTCCCATATGAAAGTATATTCAAGACCTGAGACATGAGAAAAAGGAAATTACGTGCCTTGATCCATACCAGCCAACATACTGTCTTCACGGTGGGCGATGACAAGTGCTAACACTGAACAGAAAGGTCACCGAGTGAATGAAGAGCACTGTTTTGAAGAATGGCTGGCAGTACCCAGGGCATGGGAGGAAAGTCAGGGATACCCCAGACAAGAATGAAGGGACACAGCAAAGGACTGACCTGACCGGAATGGAAAATAAGATAGTACTGATGTTAGGTTAGCAAGTTCTGCAGCCCTAGATCCGAAGCTTGCTCATTAGGAAATAGGTCAGTGAGAAATCACCATAGAATTCTAGAAAAGGGAAACATACCAAGTGGCTATAACCGAAGATGGGTTTTTGAGGGTTTATCATGTTCCAAGCATACTTCACATTCAAAAGAAGAAGTAGCATCAAAATTATTTGCTGTAAGGCCAGACATGCTACCTCTTTTATGTTCTTTATAACTCAGATAGTAGGTTATATTGAACAAATAGTCCCCAATTAACTGATTTTAAATCTTTGGATGAGAAACAACTTCTGATGAAATCAAACTGTCACACTGAGAACAAAAGTAAAGGAAATGTGACAGAAGGGAAGACTTTCTGAATGTCCTATATGTGCTGGGCAATACACTGAGGATGTCCGCTGAACCCCGCCACAGAACCAGAGAGCTTCCAAGGCTGTAAGACATTATAAAAATCTGATAGCAAAAGTGTGGCGTATTCAGCTTAATCTATGAAGATAGTTAATATAAAAATCATTAGAACACCATAAACTAGATCTGATACTGAGTTTTCACCCCCATCTACTTCACTTCTTCCTTAAAGCATTTCAAGGTCTAATAAGAATGTCTCTAAATCTAGGCTCTCTCCTTCAGAAACAGCAATTCTTGTCACATTTTGTGCTTTACCCTAGAACCTAAAAACTCTTCTTGTTCATGGAGATTCATTAAGTCCATAAACATGGCCCCTGAATGATGGACTAAGTTTTCTCCTGCTGTAATACAAAGACTAACAGATGGTTCCCCACAAAGGGAATGATAGACAGATGGTTCCCCACAAAGGGAATGACAGATTTCCACTTAATTCTATCTATGTTTTATCAGGTTAAAAATTCTAAACTGATAATACAAACAGTGCTTCTCTTGAGCAAAGGCTTGTGTCATATTCCACATCTAATCTCAAAATGCACCAGCCCCGTGAAACCAACACTTACTTTTAGATCTGGCATGTCTATCTTTGACATGGTAGTAAAGTTCGTGTACACTCACTTGTGCTCTCGATCTGCTTCCCACGGCAAAATCACCTTAAAATTTCTAAATCGTGGTGAAAGGAGAGAATATAACATTTGCAGAATACTTATATCATTTAATAAAGCTTTTTTATGGGGGGGGGGAAACTGCCTCAAATGAAAGGTGACTTTTTTTACCTGAACACATCAGTGAGGGCAGTGGTCCCCTCTTTTTTTTTTTTTTTTTTAAAGATTTATTTATTTATTTGACAGAGAAAGAAACAGCCCGTGAGAGAGGGAACACAAGCAGGGGGAGTGGGAGAGGAAGAAGCAGGCTCATAGCGGAGGAGCCTGATGTGGGGCTCGATTCCAGAACGCCAGGATCACGCCCTGAGCTGAAGGCAGACGCTTAGCGACTGAGCCACCCAGGTGCCCCGAGTGGTCCCTTATTCTTATTTTAAAGGCACGAACACCTTTGGGAATGGGCTCAGTTTTCCAAGCACAATCTATCTTTGAAAGCCAGATGTCTCCTGATATCTCAAATGCCTATTTGACATCGCCACATTTAGGGCCCTTGGGAACTTCAGTCCCCACTCATCTATCAAACTAAATCCATCATCTTCTTCATCCTAATCAGGTCTTCCTCACTCCAGAGTTCTCAACCCCAGAACAGACCAATATCAATATCCACATCTCAGGGCAGAAATTTGTGTCTCATTCTTGACCTCCCTCTCCTTCAACAACTCCCCCATGCTACCGGTCTTCACATGCTGACTACTTCACACTGCAAACTGCTCTCCACTTTGTCTATTTCCGTTCAGCCCAGTTACCCTAGCCTAACCCAAACCACCACCATATCCCACCTGGATCACTGTCAGAGCTGTTCACCTAACCTTCCTGTTTTCCTCTTGTCCTCCTCAGTCTCATATCTCCCAATATACCAGCAATCATTCTACAATACAAGTCTCATGATGTCAGGCCCCTACTTCAAGTTTTTCATTTGTTCTCCAATTTTCTTAGGATAATTTTCAAACTCTTCTCATGATCTGGTTTCTGTTTATTTCTCTACAATCACATTAGTCCACTCCTATCAGCCCCTACCTGCCCTATAAATGGAATATTCTAGAGCTTCAAGGTTCCATGTTCCCTCTTCATTATGGGCCCTTGGAAAGATGGTGATCCCTACCAGTGAACACTCCTCTCCCTTGTTCCTGCCACCTAACTCCTGTTTCTCCTCTAGCCATCTACTAAAATTTCACTTCCCCTAAGAGAGAGAACTTGACCTCCAAAATTTGGGTTAAGCAGCACTCCCTAATGTATATTTCCTATTAAAGTGCTTTTCTTCATCTTACTAAAAATCTTATTCCCCTTTTGTATGATCTGTGCCTGGCAGACAATAAACTCCAAAAAGATGTTCAAAGGGCAAATTAACCTATGTTGAAAAGTGATCATCAGGTTAATAATTTCAGATATGAATGGGGCAGCAATACATATTTTTTTCTCTCCCTCCCTCTACTACTTTTTTAAAGAAAACCCTTTTATAGGATATTTGTAGGATGTTTTCTATTGTACTCGATTTGTGCACTAACCCAAAGCTGAAGACAGAAAGATAAACCACCTCCTATTTAAACAGAATCATAAATATCTACCGCCAGACAACTCCCTCAGGGCTTTTTAAACTGTGACTGGAAAAACTCTGCTACTCATAACCATACTCTGAGTCTGGCCCACTTCTTAAGTTCATAAGAAAAAAAAAAATAGGAGAAAAAGGAGAGAATCATGGGAGTCATTTGTCCTCTGCCTAGGCTGTCAGGGCAGGTAAAGGAGGATTAATTTAACCAAAGGTAATGGGATGGACAGCAACAGAATCTACCATAAATGTGACAATACCTTCAAGAAGGGGAAATCTGCTATCTCAAGCCTTGGCCGGACATATACTTAGGTGATACACTTATTGATTATCCTTCTACCTATCCAAAAATGGGAAAAAAGAAACTAGAGACCAATAGGTAATGAAGGGTGGAGGAATGAGCACATAGCCTACACTCCCACTTTCTGGTTTTACAGTACGTGAGAGGCCTATGGATTAAGGGATGTTTCAGAAGAAGTTAGGCTGACAGCTCAAGAGTCATCCAGCCATCCAAGGCAGCAGCAGCAGGAAGAAGCCATGAGGTATGTTTCTGATGGCAGCTGTCGAAGGAGGTGGGGCGAAGAAGGTCATGCTAGCACCAGAGGTCCTATTTTCAGGAGCCGCTCAGGAGGCCACCCACCAGAGGCACACTACCCAAAGAGGGTGCTGGACGGATGGACCACTGGCAGGCTAAAAGGAAACATGGCTGCCCAGCTTTGGAAGGTTCTCTGAGAAAGTACAATAAAAGTGACCATCATCTATATGGAAAACTCTGCATCAATGAGGCCACCAGCAGTTAAGGAGACCAAGCCAGATCAAACTGTGGAGTGTATCTCATTACTGCCTCTCTCCCCTCCTACTCCCTCTCTCCCCTCCTACTTCCTATTCCCACCTATTAGAAGAAGGAAATGAAAGTGACCCAGAGGCCAACACCGCCTCCTTCTCCCTCCTTGATATTCCGAGGTGAGAAATAAGAAGGAAGTAAGAACACAGAATTTACTTCCCTCCTCTGAGCCATTTGCAAAAGAAAAGAGCTTAAAGTTGGGTATGAGGTTGCAGCATAAACTGAACTGAAAGATTTGCTCGTAAAAGGACTAAAATTCACTAAGAAGTTACAGAAGACATTAAAAATGAAATGTCATTTAAGGGATAGGAATGGGAGCCCAGGAGACTCAGGAAAAATACAAAGTAATTTCATGTTAATACTTCGCCAAATTCAGATTGTTCAATAAACTGATCAGAGATCTGTCATTATAAGGGGTTTAGCACACACATGAAAGTAAGCTACTCAGGGGAGACAGTGATTTGCTAGACCTCCACATATTAAAGACAAAATTTATTTAAGCTATTCCTTAATACTCAACAGATGAATCCTTCTGTTGCTAAGCACCTCTCTTTCCAATAAGTTTTATTAATTGCTAGTCACAATAACTATCAAAACAGGTGTCTACCAAACATGAGAACACATCCTAACCGCTTTAATACTTGTTTTTCAATATATTACATTTTAGAATAATTTTAAACTTCAGTGAAATTCATTCAGGGTTCTATAACTTAATGAGATGATTACATGGCATGCAAATAAAGTCTTTGCAACCATATTATTAGTCCTGAAAAATCTCACTAGGTACACAGATTAATGACTCTGAAACTACCATAGTTTCTGACTTCTAAGAAAAACTAATCATACATAGGTATGAAATTGGGTTTTGCAACAATACAACTGAAATTTCATTCTTGAAAAAAAGAAAAAGTAAAGACAATTCAATCGTGCTGCCAAAATTAGTCAAATTTCTACACGTTTTTCCTTTAGCAAGGACACTATATTGGCTTACTCGACGTACTGCTCATGACTATAAATGCAGGCATACAAAACACTCCACACACGTCTTAATCAGAGTGAGATTTTTGTTGGCCCATCTGCTTTAAATTTTATGCCAAGAACCAAGAAAAATCTTGGAAGTTCTAAGTCCTAGTTGTAAAAACAGAAGATAAATTTTGAATCATAGACTGTTAGCCCTGGAAAAACACTCCAATGACAACTTGATTAATTCAAAGCCTGTTCTGATTGAAGTGTCTTTTCCCCTAAAAGAAATAATAGATTACTCTAAACAGTATAACTGCATACACACTAAAATCGTTTAACACAGACCGATCACTCTTGATTGTGTTTTTGCATTGCTGTTTACGTTGTCTGTCCAAAAACCTCATCCACATTCAGCAAACATCCTATAATTAGCTATGGCTTCACCTACAGGGACAAGTAGCACAATAATCTCAAGTTCTTAATATTCCTTTGAAATTTATTTCAGAGCTGTGCTAAACAAATCAGTCAGAAAGCTTCAGCCAAGCGGTCCACCCACGTTCAACAACCTTTTCTCTACCTAATGATAATTACAGTCTGTAGAACAGGCAGCCTCTAATAAAGGACAGCAACTTTAGAAGACAGATATCTGTAGGGGCCTCTCTGTTGCCATAGAAATATCTTCAGGCCACCTTGTCCTCCGCATGAAACATTACCTTCACATTAACCTGCTATTAAGGGCGTGTGTGTGTGTGTGTGTGTGTGTGTGGCTGGGTTGGGGTATATATTAGCCCAAATTATAGGATAACTCACCCTGTCCTGATGGTTATAAATGATATGTAGTTCTCAGTTCTAAAACATTCCCCAAAATGGAGAACACAAATCTTCTCAGTGACAGCGGCCCCTGACTAATGGGTTCTTGTTCCCTTGGCTCAATTGAAAACTTCCATAATGCAGCAAAGCAATAAAGATCAGCAAAGAATTCTCCATATCCCTTTTCTCCATTCTAAGCTCAAGGGTCAGTGGCTTCCTAAAGTAAAGGTATCAGCCACAGTGGTGAAACAGGGAAATAAATCTCACCATGTTAACCCAAACACGAAAAACCTTTTAAGAAGCATTCACCAGCAGTGGGGAGACTGGAATACTGTTTTATAATTAAAGGCTGTTTTTAAAAGAATCAAATCAACTTCCCCAAGGTATACTAATGGTTAAAAGATACAGTTTTATTGTACATATCTGTAAATACTTTCAGTGGAAATTTGCGGTTTACCTTTTGGGACCACAGGTACAAAATAGAACTGAGTAATCTATAGTGCTTATTTTAATGTATTTTTAAGACCATTTAAACACAACATTCTAACTAAATATAAAGGATAATTTAAAAAGCAAAATAACAAAAACATAATTACTTGGGACTTTCATGATCCCCAAATGCAGATGGTATGTCGGGAAGGAGGGAAGGAATGGGGAGGAGCATTAGTAGGGTTAGAGGTTCAAACACAGTAGAGGGGGGTGTAAAATTTTAATGCTGAACTACTCTGGGGGAGGCACTGTGTTTCTTAGTCACTTTCCACACCTAAGTGGTTTAATTCAAGATTCCCAGGCATTACAACAGGCCCTCTGACATGCGTTCTCTCAATTACTTCTAAGCTACGACCACAGGAGGAGGTGGAAATGGAGCATCCTTCCATTTTTACAGAAGCCGATACCAAAGCTCAGGAAGATTAAGTGACTTGCCCGAGTTCACAGACATGATCGCAGGGCTGCCAGGGAGTAAAAATAATTCTAACTCTATGGCCTGTACTCTCTCCAGACTTCCTGATGGTATTACTTTAGGTGTTACTTTATTTAGCATAATAGCCACCCATTTCATTCTAAAATGTTCTTCACACAAACAATGAAGAAACTCTGTCAGCACATGGTAATGATTCCCTGTTAAATCAAAAACATTAAAGATTCTGGGGCGCCTAGGTGGCACAGCGGTTAAGCGTCTGCCTTTGGCTCAGGGCGTGATCCCGGCGTTATGGGATCGAGCCCCACATCAGGCTCCTCCGCTGGGAGCCTGCTTCTTCCTCTCCCACTCCCCCTGCTTGTGTTCCCTCTCTCTCTGGCTGTCTCTATCTCTGTTGAATAAATAAAATCTTTAAAATAAAAAAAAAAAAACATTAAAGATTCTTTCTATCCTTTTAATGTTATTCTCACAGATAACTCCTTACTGTGGAAGTACCAAAGATGCAATCCATCAATCACCCTCTGTTACTTTCCGTGAGACGATGATATCACTAGGATTGGTGCAAGTCTTACACAAGGAGAAACCTAAAAATAAGTGCGGTCCAGAAATAGGACCCTGAGTTTGGTTTGTTTTTTCAATGTCATTTCTTTTGGAGAATCGCTAAGGCATCCATCTGGACAGTCTTCATTAGTTCATCCTAATAGGATACAGCTGCTTTATTCAGATCAGCTCCTCCACGTGCGCCACTGAAAAATTATCTTTAAAATTTTTTTAACAAAAAAAGTTGGCCCACAAATCAAGACCTTAAACTTTTTGCTCTGTACTAACAAGCGTTTTTATGTAACATGATCTAAAAGAAGATAGCCTCTCACTTGGCCAATGCCTAATTGCTATATTAATTTTTAAAGCAATACCATTTTTTTTTAAAAGCGATACTGTCTGTGTGTGGCATTTGAGTGTGCCAGAACATGCTGAGACGGTGATGAAGTGATCCTCACATCAAGAGATGGGCAATAAACACTAAAATTAACCACAGTGTCTCAAGTCATATTAATTATGGCATTCCACAAATACATGATAAGCCTGTAAGTAGAGCAGTACAAGGAAAATAAAAGGGAATGATAAATTTGACATGATATTTGAAAGTCTACTAAAAGGATCAAAATCTGGCCATCTTTCTAGGATATTCATGTTATTACAAAGAATAATGGGATTTGTGTCTAAAGCCAAATTCAACAATAGGACTATGTAATTATTTTTTAGTTTCGCTATTCACATTTCAAGGCATACAATTCTCACATACGTAGATCAACTGAATTTTAACAATTGGGTATGTGGAAAAGTTAATGCCCCAGAAGTTTCAAAATCTTCCACTGCTCTTGGACTCAGCATATAACAAAAGCAAACTAAAGATATACTAGTGAATATAACAAAGTGGTCTACATCAAGGAGGACCATAACCAGGTATTTCCTAATGACAATTACAACACAGACAATCAGTAACCTTCAAACAAACCTCTGGACAGCAGTTAAGGGCAAAGACAAGGCTTGAAAGGCAGACTCTATAGATGAGAAATAAGTATTATCAACCATGGCCTTCGGGAAAAAATGTCAGTCGTGGTTAAAGGTTCAACATGTTAATTATAGCTATTAAGGGTCATTAATAATACCCACTGTCTTACAGTTGCTCCTAGCACAAATGCAACAAATTTGTTTTCTGGGACGTACAAGTTAATTTATGTAACCATCATTTCCTTCAAATCTCCGAAGCTCTTGGTTTCCTTGGATTTTTTGATATATAATATAGCAAATGCAGTTTTTATTGGAGAGGATAGAATAAGGTACTATTTAATGTTATCAACCTCACTAAGTGATGGAAAGATGTTTCTCATTTGTTTTTTCTTGTCGTTGTAGTTTATTTAATTTTCATTCCATTAGCTCACTGTGAATTCTGGGTCCAAAGAAGCCAAAGGACATAATGTCAGAAATCCTAACTATCTCTGAGAAACTTTTATCACTTCATTTCAATGATGATCTTAAAAATTACTATACCTACATTCTGGATTATTTATTACAGGGATGTCATGTGATTTCAGTGTCTGAGTTTGTACCTGTGTTTATTATGGTACTAGCAACTCACTGAGATACAATTTTAACATCCTATCAGTGGGAAAGGAAGGGAGGTAAGCTTAACAGTGATGTCTATAAGCCAAGCACAGGCCAAAGGACTGCCCTGGGAGCCAAAATGATGGTTTCCTAGTAGTTCAAATTGAGAAGTGTAACAGGAATACATAGAATTCAGTGGCCCAGGATTGTCAGAATCAAAAAACCTGTGCTTGGGGTGCATGGGTGGTTCAGTCAGCTGGGCGTCCGACTCTTGCTTTTGGCTCAGGTCATGATCTTGGGGCTGAGATCGAGGCCCATGGCAGGCTCTGCTTAGCAGGGAGTCTGCTTGAGATTTTCTCTCTCTCTTCCTCTGCTCCTCCTCACCCCCTGCGCATGTGTTCTCGCTCTGTCCCTCTCAAATAAATAAACAAATCTGCCTTAGCAGTCAGGAGCCATTCTTGCTGATAGCAATTTACATTCAGCAAAAAATCATCATCCATCACAGAAGTGACATTAATTTGAATTTCATAGATTTCTGAAATGTTGATCAAATTTAATTTGCCTGTTTTGTTTGTATGGCTACATGAAGACCTATTACACAAAGGTTGTAAGCCTGTTTTTAATGTATACTTAATGAAATATTGTCAACAAAAATCACATACGATTTTAGAGATATTGAAGGGTTTTTTCGCTCCATTTAGAAGGAACCCAATCATTACTCACATTTAACCTATTTACGGTTATTCCATTATCCAGTCACCTCTGACTTCCAAGTAATTGTTTTATATTGTCCAAGTAAAAGGCTTCTGGGTGTTTTTGGTTTGTTTTTGTTTTATTTTTGGCATAGCTGAAACCTGAGGCAGCACTAAACTTTTTTTTTTAATTTTCATGACGCTCTGCTGAAATATCTTCCCATCACAGTGAATTGTTCCATTGCTCAATTAGTAACCTAGGTAGGTAACAGCACAACTTCAGAAATACACAGTGCGGAGTAAAACCAAAGTATTTGTGCCCAAGTCCAAGAATTTCTACAAGTATTAGTTCTTGTAATCTTATCATTGTTAATTTACGTTAAAAAGGAAATTCTAATTTGAGATTTAATTCCCAATTTAGTAGCTGAACTTACATTGCATTGTCCCCTTTTCATTATATCATTGCAATACATACAGAAAAGCAGAGAACACTTGGGAACACTCCACTGAAAGTAGTTATCTTAAACTCTGGTTATATAATAAAACAAACTTTGTAGGTTTAATAATTTTTCTTCAGATTAAACATCAAAAATTTTGTAAATGTTTATAAAGATGCATTCTCCTCAGATTTTCATTTCAATATGGTGCCACCACCCCCCCAAACCTGATTTATCTAAAATGAAACATCTCTTTTCACCACAATTATTTCATCTCACCTTCCTAGCTTTTTTAAAATTCAATTGTTCTAGTCATAAAATCCAGAATGAAGGTCACTATTTGAATTGGTCTTTTACCTTCATATCAGATCATTCCTTCATAGAATTAGAATTTGATTCAAAATGGGTACTGACTGAATCTTCATCATTACGTTATGCCATTAATTCAAGTCACTTTATAACATTATAATTAGGCAAACTAAACTCTTAGCTGCTGCCACCAATTCCAGTTTTTTAGTCCCAAAATGCTTTCGTAAGAGAAAAAAATAGATTTTTTTTTTTTGGACAAATACTGCCACACTCCTATTTTTGTTTACCCTACTTGGGATACTTTGTACAACCTGAATCTTTAAGCTTTGGTCTTTTACCAGTTCTAAAAATTCTCAGCCAACTTGTTTTCAAGTATTGACTCTCCTTCATTCTCTGTTTTCTTCTTTCTGTAAAGTCTGAAAACAAGTAGATTCAACCACTATTTAACATTTCCATTTCTTTTTCTCTCTGTATTTGTAATGCTTGCAAATATTCTTCCATTCACCAATTCCCTCTTTAGCTCTGACTTTATCTGCTTCTTAACCACCCTCTTCCATATTCTATTTTAACAGTGTTTTCCATTTTTAGAGGCTCTACTTGGTTGTTCTCCAGATCTTCCTGGTCATTCTCAAAAGCTGTTTGTTACTTGTTCACTTTTATGGTTCATCTTTTATTTCTTTAAATATGTATACACAGCCATTCTATTTCATACATCGAATCACTCCATCACCTGAACTCCTTAAGTATCTGAATGTTTAGCGTCGCTTTTTCAGCTAACGCTCGTTCAAAATGGTTTGGCTCTCCACAAAGCTGGTGAGAAATGATTCTGGCCTGCTTGATCTCAGCCTGTTCAAATCCCGAAACCTCTACTGGGGATGCTTGAGAGAAGACTTCTGCCAGCTTCCGCTGAGAGTCAGGGTGCTGCTGACCTGAAAACATTTTAGCCCCCTCAAGTGTGCCAATTTCATGTATCTCAGGTTGAGAGCCTTCTTCCGTACTGTTTGCCCAAATCTTGATGCCCTCAGAGCAATGACCATTCCAGTTCAGCTGATTCTGGGGCATTTGTTCTATTTAGGCAAAGCGGATGGAGGAGGCACGGACTTCAGAGGTTGTCCACTACTTAATCGCCACCAACGCACCACAAATTGTATTTATCAAGGATGCTGTTGGTTTGAAATGATCCGTCTCTCGCTGGAAACCAAATCCGTATTATTTTCTTAAACAGGTACATCAGCCTGCTAGTTCGTGCTCTGAAATACTTGATGGCTCTTTTCTCATTAGAACACATTCGTCTTCCCTGCTTGTTGTTCAATCATCTGTTCACATCTCACATTTACCTACAATTCCTCTAGGGGCTTTCGTCCATCCTAATCGAAGCAGCCTTTTCAGGTCCCTCCCGCTCAGCACCTACTCTGCCTCCTTCTGGAGTCCTACAGCCCTCTCCTGGTCTGACCTCTCCTTTCCTCTTCTCTCCTCTCCTTTCCTCTCGGCTCTCTAACATCCACCCCATTTTAAAGCCCACCTCACACCCACTTTCCTTCATGAAACTTTTCACGTTCCAACATGTATTTCTCCACACTCTGCAGTTTCTACAGGCTTTTTAATCCAAAACCTAACAGAGAATGATAGCGAATCAAGGAATTTTAAAAATATAAAGATCTTTCTAGGTCACCTACTGCAAATTCTAAAACGAAAAACCACCAAGACGCGGAGAACTGTGCCGCAGGACGTCCAGGTGCCAGATGGCAAAGCCCATACTGACACTGTTCTTCCTCACCGTGCCTAGGCTCTTTTTCATTTCTACTTTGCTGGTCGTTCAATGCCTCTTTCTCCCCTCTGATCAAGGGTTCTGCATTCAAGGCATCGCCAAAGAAAGCAAGCCGGAGTGATGACAATGACCCATGGTATCTGGCCCCCTGCCTTTCCCCTAGCAACCAGCAACCTCTCCGGTCACAGCCCTTCCCACCCCTCTCTCACGCTGGCTCTTCTGCCTTAGACACAATGAGCTCTTTACTGTACCTCATTACTGTTTTGTGTTTAGGCCTTTGGGCCAGCCACCCACGTTCCTGGAAGGATGGTAGTCTAGACACCTGTGTGGCGTCCTGCACCACGTCCTTCGGGTCTTTGAGCAATACTGCCTCACTAAAAAGGCCCGTGCATCTTACATCATCCCTCCTGATCAATCTTTAATCCCCTTCAATGTTTTCATTGTTCTTTATAGCACACACCATCTGTTACATATTTAGTTGTTGACCTCTCTATTGTCTGCCTCAGTCCCCAAGAAATTAAGTGCATGACTGACTATTTACTTCAATGTTTCATCCCCACCCCCTGAAACAATGTCTGGGACATAGTAGAAGCATAATAAAAACAGTCGCTGAATGAACAAATGAATGAATAGCAACATAGCGCAGTTGTTTGTGTTGGCATTGTGGCCAGGACCACAGCGTAAGATCACACAGAGCTTACTCCTTCAGAGCTCACAGTGCAGGGGAGAGTGGATCAACAGTAAGCCCTTGATCAGGAGACCCGGGATTTACACGTGAGATCTTTCATGGTATTACAAAATCTTTGGGAAATAAACTTAAAAAGTCACCTTCCACCTTCCCAAAGAATCCCAAGTAAAATTTGTGCAAAATGTTCAGCTAACCTCTGTTCCCACCACCAGTGGGAGAGCACAAGTATCTCATTTTTGAAGCAATTCTACTTGTTACTAGGTTTTTGCTTCCTCATATATACCAAACTTGACTTCCTGTAACTTCCAAAGTTTGTACTACTACCTTCTGAACTACATATAATGATATATGCATGAAATAAATGTATAATAATCTTCAAAAAATATGTAAACTGGTTGAATCTCCTCATATATCCGTTTCTCTGTGAGCTAAATACTCTGTT
This sequence comes from Ursus maritimus, assembly GCF_017311325.1. NCBI lineage: Eukaryota > Metazoa > Chordata > Mammalia > Carnivora > Ursidae > Ursus > Ursus maritimus. The sequence continues at coordinate 47,386,030 of NW_024423344.1, forward strand.
ACCTCAGTAATGTTTATATGGGATGATTTTCAAATTCCTCGCCTTCCTGGCCACTTGAATCTGAAGAGATTCCACATTCCTGAAGTAAAGCATGCTGCCCTAATACGACAGATGTAGCATTTCCAGCCCAAAGTCAAAGACATTGTAAGAGTCGTGACAGCCCACCCAGCACTCATCACAAATCTACACACGGTGAACATCCATTATGTCTCAGACATGACTTACTTCTGTGCACGCAAACAAACAAAACTTGATTATTGATGTTTAACTATCTATAAATCTATCTGGGTTACTCTTACTCAGTCTCCATTTTTCTATCTTAAAATGTGTCAAAGGAAGTTTCTTTTATGATTTTCTTAAATAGTTTGCTGAAATCCAAAAGCCTTTTGGTATTGCCTTCATCTACTATTCCAAGAATCTTTTCCACCAGATTATTTTGTGTATCATCACCCTATACTTGTACAGTCTTTATAATTTATCAATTTTCAAGTTGAAAGATTTCAAACTTTTTCTTTGGATGTATCCAATGGCTCGGCAATGCGATGAAAACGGCAGTTATGAGCCCCAGTTACAAAAGCGTAATCAGAAGCTCACAGAGGTCCCCCTAGTTAGGTGTATAGTTAGTATGAAATTCCAAGGCATTCAATTCCTCATTTGAGCTAGGTCTCCTCCACCCTGACCAGCTTCTGAGCATGCCCCATTAACACAATCTATTCGTACTGTTCTTCAAAAACAATTGTCAGGGACTGACAACAATTGAAACATTCTAGAGTTTTTGGAATCCGTGCATTTGACCTTTTTGGAAAGGTAGAACATTTGATAGTACCCAAAGCAGATTTAATCCTGCCTTTCAGTCTTCACATGTTCTAACAGACAAATGTCTAAATACATTGGGCACAATTCTGTAATCAAAACATGAATGTAACATTATTTAATAAACCAAAGCTCCAGATTGTTCTGCTACTTGTATGAAGGCAGCTTGAATCTTAGCCACAAATTTTTTAGCTAATGGGAATACTGAACTACATCACAATGAATTTAAACTCTTGACTCTTAAAAAAAAAACAATAACTCATAATAGTTAATAAGAGACAAGAGGATAAGGTAATAGTGGTACCGGAATGAGAATTTTTTTAAAAAATCTCTTGGCTTATTAAAATGAAAAAGTTACATTAATAAGTTATTTCAACTTTTGTTCATAAGGTTGATATAAGATGTTAAGAAGGAATGGTCCCAATCTAATAATATAAATTCAGTGAACTTGCAAGACGATCTTTGAAAATGTGATTTAATCCAATTCAGGGCCTCAATGTTGCCCAAGCCTCCAGCAGATTAACAGCCAAACACATTGCTACAGTCAGCAACAGAGAAACACTTACAAAAGAGTGGATTTTGAGTTCACAGAAATGTTCTTGAAAAAGTGCATACGTAATGAATTTCTTTTTTTTTTTTTTTTTTAAAGATTTTATTTATTTATTTGACAGAGATAGAGAACACAAGCAGGGGGAGTGGGAGAGGAAGAAGCAGGCTCACAGCAGAGGAGCCTGATGTGGGGCTCGATCCCATAACGCCAGGATCACGCCCTGAGCCAAAGGCAGACGCTCAACCGCTGTGCCACCCAGGCGCCCCACGTAATGAATTTCTATAACTTGGAAGGTATTCATTCATTTATTCTAATGGAAAATTAGTTTTAAAAAAGTTTTTTAAAATATACCTAGAATATAATAAATACATCAGGAATTAGAGAAACGAGGAAAATATTCAGATAATGAGAAGCAATACAAACACTCTACCAAATCTTGCCCTCCCTATGTTTTGAACCACAGAAATGGATACTGCGTGTTCATGCTTTCATTCTAGGGCTCTTATTTCAAAGCAAACAAAACCTTTTAAATAAAACTCTCTTTTGTAGGTCAGAGGCCCTATGGGTTGCTCCAATGCCTCTATTTCTTTCCTAGTTCTAGGAGGTGCAATGATTTAGGGTAGGATGTGTCCAGGGTGTTGTGTTTTTTGCCTCAGGTGGGGTTCTGCTGAAGTCCTAACTACTTCCTGTTCCTTCACAAAAGCTCCCTAAAACATAGTTTCTAAAATAGCTTCTCAGAAAAATGCTAGTAATTGTTTAATTAACAAGGGCTACTAAAGCTATTACTGTGTAGTGTTCTTTTTCTCAGTTCATTATGTTGCAGTCTGCTCATTTTTCTTCCATATGTCATTAAAAATTTACCATGGCTTATCAGCCCACAAGGGTAGTTCCCACTGAGTGGTTTTCCTTTAAGCAATTCCCAAGAGAAAATACAAACTTAAACACTCCTTTATGGATCCTGTTTTGGCTTGAATTGTGTCCCCCAAAAGGATATGTTGAAATCCTGGGTACCTCCAGTACCTCACATTGTGACCTTATTTGGACACAGGGTCTTTCCAGATGTGGTTAAGATGAAGCCCATACTAGAGTAGGGCAGGCCCTTAACCCAATATGATTGGAATCCTTAAAAGAGAGAAAGAGACACAAATACAGAAATACAAAAGGAGAAGACAGAGACAGGGATTGAAGTCATACCTCTAACAACGGCAAAGGAACGCCAAGGACTGCTGGCAAACACCAGAAGCTAAAAGAAGTAAGGAAGGATTTTCCCGTATGGGTTTCAGAGGGAGCATGGCCCTGCCAACAGTTCTAATTTTGGACTTCTAGCCTCCAGCTAGCCAAATATCTGTTGTTTCAAGACACAAAGTGTGTGGTGATCTCTGAAGGCAGCCCTGGAGAAAACTAGTCCATATATTAACTTGTACACCACATTTCCATCTTAACTCAGTCTTTTCTCTCTCCTTCATGGTCTTACCTTCCTCCTATGGTGCCCAGCTACCACCCTGCCCTCCTCACAGCACGAAGCCCTGTGCCGCCTCCTCTGTCATGTTCTCCCTCCATCTCCTGAACGTCCTCCCTCCACTTCTTCACTTCGACTGAGCGTTCAAAACTCACCTCTTATGTTATCTTCTCCAGATAACCGTCCTTCATCTCCTCCCAGGCTGGGCTCTGTGCTGCGCTTCTGTTTTCCCCAAGCCCAACACACACTTCGGTGACACATGCCCCTCTTCTCCACTAGACAGCAAGCCCTTCAATCTCAGGGACTGTTTCTCATCATCGTAAGCCCAGGACCAAACTTCACGTCGGGCTCACAGAATTCAGCGCACCGCTGAACTACTCCTGTCTTTCCTTTCTTCACACTGCCTCCTCCCTATGCATCACTTAATCAACTTAGAATTTAGCAAACAATGTTAGGGTTTCCTTCGAGAACATCCCTAGGTGTAATTCTAGGAAAAGCCCACTGATGCAACACTTGAGAGCCAGAGCCCTGCTCCAGGAACCTGGGCTGTGCCTCAGGTTTGCCATAATTTGAATCATCTCCTGTAAATCATGGTCTGTATTCCATTCAGGTTTAGACTGTCATGTTGTTAATCAGCAGGCAGGCCCGTGGAAGAAGCATTCTGAGTCTAAGAACAAATGTGCGAATCACTTCTTTCCATCATTACCAAGACAGAACTGTCACCCCTCTGGCATGTGGAAACCCTCCCAACAGGAACCTGCAGGTCTTCTCCTAATTCAAGAAAGTGTTTCTGGATTCGCTTTTTTTGTTTTTCTTCTCTAAGGACTCCACAGAGCCATAAACTAGATCTTCTTTGCCTAGCTTTTACTTCAACGCCTTTCTGCAAGACCACTTTTACCCTCATCTTATTTTCTTTCTCTCTCTTACTTGCCTACATTTCTTCGATGCCCCTGAATCTGCTCCCTCTTGAACACCTTGGAATTCAGTCTTTACTGCTTACAATTTTACATACTTTTTCCATTTCCTTCCTAAGTTCAATTAAATTGTATTTGCCCTCTTCCTGTTTTTAATCCATTTCTATTCTTAAATTTAAAATTGTGCCTTAAGGGTATTCCCCTCCCCCCTTCCCCAGTCCCAAATAATTGTTTGTAGTGTTGCTACAGTCTTCTCCTGCTTTATGGTTGGCACTGTGAGGGGAATTCTCATCGGCTGACAGATTCTGAACTCCCATTTTGTTTTCTTCTTAAAATAGTTCTGAAGCCTGCTTACCACTGCATTTCGTGAGCAAGGGTGATGATAATTTGGAGTGGTTCATTTAACTGTGAGGTTAAGAGTGCCCTCTTCTGTTAGTGTAGAAAAATGTAGCCTCATTAATACATGGTTCTTGGGGTATGATGCGCAGCAGGGCTTGGTGTTTTCCATTTACTTTTTAGGCTTTTTATGTCTTTTGGGATCATAAATTCCCCTCCTGCATCTTTATGCTTTCACCAGAGAGTTTCCAACAGTAAATTTCCAATTTTATCCTCTGTATTGGTTTCCTTTTGATGTGATAACAAATCACCAGAAATGTAATGGTTTAAAACAACAGAAATTTATATTCTCTAGTAGTTCTGGAAGTCACAAGTCCAAAATAAGTCATACGTGGTTAAAATCAAGGTGTCAGCAGAGCTGGCCCGTTTTGGGGAGGCTCCTGGTGAGAATCTATTCTTACTCTCTTCCAGCTTCTGGGGGCTACTGGCATTCCTTGGCTTGTGGCCACATCCCTCCCATCTCTGTTCCAATCTCTGTTCCGTGTCCTCACACTGTCTTCTCTGCAGTGAAATTCTATCCTACCTCCCTCTCAGAAAAGCACTTGTGATTTCACTTAGGGCTCATCCAGATAATCCAGGATCACCTCCCCTTCTCAAGCTCCTTAGGGTAATCACATCTATAGAGTCCCTTTTGCCGGCAACAAGGTATCATGCACAGGCTTTAAGGTCCTGTACGTGGACGTCTTCAGGGGCCAATATTCAGCCTCCTGCTCTTCCCCTGATATGCTGCCCTTCCAAGCCTGCTTGCATGGGTCACACAGACATTCCAGATCCTTTCCCTACTGTCGGTCTCTGATCTACTCAGGCCTCTTTTTAAGTAGATTTGAATTTAGGACTGATTTTCTCCGTTGACGGGTGAGTTTTAGTTCAATTACATCTTCCCTTTTCTGTATAATTTTTCCAAAACCCCAGTTCTCCACAAAGGCTTGAAGGCAACTCAAGAAATATCTTTTCTAGAAATTGGCATCTACCTTTCTGCTTACAGATAAGTTGAAGTTTGTAGTGTTCTCTCTCTTCCTGCCTAGGAAGGCCTAAAGCATAGGGTTTTACAGTTTTATCTGTTCTCATTGATCTACATAGATTTTTAGATGATGTTTGGAGTAATTTGACTGCCATAATTAAGAAGGATAAATCCTGTGTGAAACAGGCAAATAAACAGTATTCTAATTTGGGACAGATCTATTACCTACACAGAAAGGGCTTTAAAAAGTTAAGGATTTAACCTAATGGCTAAAATTACCATAGAAATAACACCCAGTTAAACTACAGAGTTATTGGGTTTCAGAACTGGCACAGACCACAAGGACCAAAGCTGTCCAGCATCCAGTCAATATCTCTATCTGGCTATAGCAGAAGGGCCAAAGACATTCTCTCCTCTGTGAGAATCTACCCTTCAACATCTCCTAAACCAAAAAAGAAGTTAAAAATAAAATCAAGAATGAAATTAATTTGTCTTTGCCTCCTATCTGTTTATAAAATAGAAATCATTTAAGTAAGAATCATTTAGGAAGTATTATGAAGGTTGAGCTAGAATGTGCCAGTTACTTTGTAATTGAAGTCTTAAGTACTGTCATTTAACTTTGATGTAAGGGTGATGATGCAGAAGCTTTAGTGACAAGCTGTGGTCATATAAAGTAATATATTAGTATTTAGCAAAGAAATGGACGATAAAGTATCAGGATATCTGCATCTTGCTATTAGTATTCTAGGCTGTAGGTACAGAGATGGCTTTGGGATCTCGTGATAATGCAACTGTTTTTATTTGACTGTCAACATCATCGGTCCCCAATTAACAGGTATAAAAACACATTTTCAGAGCAGTAAGATATTGTCAGCAATTCTTCTGAAGGTAGGAACATCTACACTGCTAGTCCCTGGGCTCCTACCGCACCCAACTGAGTCAAACAATGGTCATATCATTAAATAAAGCTCTGCAACTGACTACGGTCCAAATTGGAATAAGCACCACCAAAAATAGACCATCCAAGGTCCAGCACAGGTTGCACACCAAGTACCTGATTGATCCTGCCTTAAAAACAAACAAAACAAACAAACAAACAAAAAACTCCATTTTCTTAGTGTCCACTTGATATGCTAGAAAAATGATTATTTTATACGTGCTATTAAAATAGCCAATATATAGCATTCTTACGCAGACGTGGCCACTTAACACGTTAATAAAGCTCGACACCTTCCCTGGTGCTAATCATTAGCTTAGAATGATTCCTCTTGTGCCTACACTGACCCTTTCATGGTCTGTATCCGTTGTCACCACTCTGAAGCTTTTCCAGATCTTCTGAAACAGATCTAATCAGTCCGTGGAAAGATATGTCTTATTATTTTTAAATACCCATACTTCTGTACTTGCCGGTATTGCTCATCACACACACCTGTGACGGCAACACGAAGGTATATTTAAGAGCCTGGCTTGTGGTTTGTACTGGGCACCTTGGTGGCCTCTGCTATTCACGTGTAGTTCTCACAATGACTGGCATATCTTTCTTCACATTCAGTTTCTTTAAGGAAGAAAAGGATAACACCTAACCTTCTGGGTTTGCCAGAATTAAATGAAATAACATACGTAAAACACAACATCTAGCAAATACGTAATCAATACACGTTAGCTAATATCACTCTTCCTGCTGCAATCTCCTTCTGTTTTCAAATGTAAACTTTCTTCATGTAAGAGACTACATATTATGTGGTTTGTGTCCCTAAAGCTCCTAGGACAATGTGTGGCAGAGAACGGGTATTCAGAAGGCATTTTTTAAATGAAACTGAATGAAAAATATTAACCAGAAAACATTTGCTGAGCTTCTCCACTGTGAAGGCACAGTAAGAGATGAAAAGGGCAGTTTCTGACCTTCATTTTAAGTCTTTAAGAGCCTAGTCTAGTTAAAAAACTTAAGTCTAGTTAAAGGGCAGTTCATCTTTAAGTGTTTAGGTGCCAGTTAAGAATATATATGTATATATATTTCCCTCACAAATTGAGTGAAAAGGACCAAATGTGAATGCTGACTTGGCAAACACAATTATAAATGAGTTAAACTTAAAACTTATTTTTCCTTCCTTCATTTTTTCCAAATAGACTTCCCTCCTCAATTCTTCGTATTTCTTACTCCTACTCAAAATTTTGTTTCCATGGCAATATGTTTCCACCTTGAAATTCCATCACTGGAATGTCTACATTTGGTCTACAACTATTTCTGCTGCTCTCCCTTTTAAATTGCCCCTAGAAAAATCCCTTCTCCCCCCGTGACGTGGATAACCTACAAAACGCCTACCAACCTAAGGTACATTTCTCCCCTCAGCCCCTGTGCCGTACAAGAGTCTGGACAGAGGACTATTTAAGGTGTATTTTCATACTTGATAACAAAAGAAATACAAAACAGACTCTGGGATGTGAACTACATTTGATTCAAGCTTGTTCGGATTCAAGCACTTTCCCCATTATAAAGAGAACATTTAGAGAACTACTTAACAATCAAAACCAGAAAAAAGAAAGACTGCCAGTAGAAGAATTATCCAACAAGGACTCATTTCCTACCACCTGATCCTGAGTTTGGCTAGACACAGGATTTCTCCTGCCAGAACCTCACAATTGTTAAGGGAACCCTAATTGCTACTGAGGCTTTCCACTGATGTGCTCTAAACCCCACTCCTTCCTATTAGACTCTTTAATGCTGCTTGATTTACTCTTAATTCCTCTCTTTTGAGTTGTGCTGCCAAAGTCCCGAAGATCTGAAACACACCATTACCTCTGAAGAGATGAATAGATTTGACAATTCTGAAAAACCGATGAGATTCCGGAGAACAGCTGCAAAATGCCCCAAGTTACATGGGTGCCCTCTAATCAAACTACTGGTAGCGACTCAGAGAGCAGCTCTTCCCCTGAGCTTTGGAGAGCCAATGGAGTCCCTGTGACTACCCCGGGAGTGCAGCCCAAGTTGAAGGAGGCCCTCAGATGCCAAAAGGTCACTTTTAGAAAAACTCACAGTTGACAAGGAAATCATAGGTTAGGTTCTGATGTTCCTTCAAAAATTCTAAGGCAGAAAGCTCCTCACTAAAGAGCCGCTCAAGAAGTACCATGAAAATTTCTAGGATGGTTATCCACAAATTGGATCAATACCCCAGAAAATTTGTAGATCCCGTGACAGAGTTCTGATCGTTTAGGAAGACCTAACACTGACCAGACCGTAAGGACTCACGCGTATGATCTCTCTAGCCTGCTCAGAGACAAAGGATTTCCTCTGCTGACCCCGCTTATCTTCACACCAGGAAGGAAACTAGCTTTCTCTAAATACTAAATCTACCACAGAGTACTTTGAAACGAAACGAACCTATTTTTCAAAAAGCCTAAATTCCCTCAACATTCAAAATTCTCTAAAATTAAAATTGGCTACACGTCATTTTGCAGCTTGCCCTAATGGGCCAAATGATTGTGTTTATTTGATTGTTGTACTTTACTCATCTTCAATTTCTAGCTACATCATTAACATAACACACCATACTGTCATGAATTAATCTTTCATACTGCATCTGAATGCAAACCAGAATTCTGGATATTGTGACCAATATGCCATGAAAAGCAAAATAACTCCCCAAGGATTTGCAATGTTGACAAGCAAACGTTTTCATCCCTCACCTGAGCCGTGCTCTAGTAGCTCAGGGCTGCACTCCAACAGGCTTTGGCAGAGCCTTAGATTTTAAACCCTTCTCTGAGCAACAACCAAGCTGATTGCTACCATCAATTCTGTATCGCTTACAAATCTTTCCCCCTAAGTTTCCTCACTATATGGCAAGGAAGGGAGTCCAGCCAGCAGCAGAAGTCACTCCAGATTCCACTGAGGGATTTTACTGTCAGGACATACCCCATTCTCCTTTCAGGGACTACTCTGCTGGCATCGTTTCCTTTTCAAATTCAGCAAAATGAAAGTTTAAAAAGTCTGTTCTAGGGGCACCTGGGTGGCTCAGTTGGTTAAGCGTCTATCTGCCTTCGGCTCAGGTCATGATCCCAGGGTCCTGGGATCGAGTCCCACATTGGGCTCTCTGCTCAGCGGGAGCCTGATTCTCCCTCTTCCTACCGCTCCCACTGCTTATACTCTCTGTCAAATTAACAAATAGAATCTTTTAAATAAAATAAGATAAAATAAAATAAAATAAAATAAAATAAAATAAAATAAAATGAAATACCTGTTTTAAAACGTATAGCACTGCCAATACTGTGAGAAGTATTTGGTGTTTGTGCATACAAATTTATTTATGTATAAAATAACAATACGTATAATTCTATGAATATACATATATGCAAGTATATGTACATAGATTTATATTTTCTGCTTATATGTATACATTTATAAATATATAATCTATATTACATATGATAATTACATACATACATGTACATGTAGTCTGAGTATGTGTGCACACACATGTACACATTATTTTTAAAAACACACTGACACCTACGTGGAGGTGAGCTGCCTTACGGGCCAGGCATAGCAATGTGCTGTTCAAGGAAAACTCCAGTCCAGTGTTTAAAAATTAATTCAGATATTTAGTCAAGCCTCTCAGCAAAAAATTACAATGTGATTGTAATGCACAATCTACATTCTAAAATGCCCTTTTCCCCATTTTCAAAATTTGAAACACTTGGCAGATCTATCCCTTCCCACCCACCAAACTTCTTAACTCTCTACTCAAACTTGTCAGAGATTTTTTTGGCTCTTGGGCTCAATCTCCCTACCCCCATCCCCACACGCTCTTTTCAAATCAATTATTCTCTTATTTAGCAACCGTTCTCTGCCCTCTCCGAAACAAATCAGAGCCTGGATTTCCTGCTTTTTCACTTCTACCCGCCCCAACATCCTCAAACAGTCATCTCTCTCCCGTGATCCGCATTCTGTGTAACAACTTACAACAACAAAGAAGCTGGCCCAAAAAAGAGAGAGAGAGAGAGAGAGAGAGAGAGGGAGGCTATGAATACTTACACAATAATATGTTCTCCTATCTCATACGTCTATCAGAAAATATGCTTAAGATAGCATTTTTTCATCATCTAAGAACATTCTGGAGTTTTGACATCAAATGGACACGTACACATTCTGCAACTTAATTCCTCAGCTGAAAATGTTACAAGAATCAATGAAAACATCTATGATAAAAGACTACAAGGATCTGTTAATTAACACTGTTCTCACCTGGCCTCTTATCTCCTAACATGAACTCAAGTTTTTAGCTTGAAAAGTTTTAAAGTAACCTGGGGACTTTAAAAGTACTTTCCCTAGAGACTAAATAACACACATATTGCAAACCCATAAGGTAAGCTTTCTGGATACCATGCCTCTCCAAATTATTTCAGACGCCCTCTATACTGTACTCTCAGGACAAAGGAAGGATCAAAAAAAAAAAAAAAAAAAAAAAAAAAAAAAAAAAAAAGAACTATTAAACCTCTATGATCACACCTATAAGTTATGAAGATAAGAGGAGCTTCAGAACCTGTGGGCTTCTGTTATGTGCCTGGAGGACCAATAGATAGCATTATGTTTTCAACTGCACAAAACTTTTTTCCCCATAGGCGAGATATACATTTTAAGCAATGCAGAGAACTGAGGGACGTCTAGTATTGCATGAAGTTATTTTTTGGTACCTAGTTCCCATTTAACTGAATGAATCTTTTGTCCAGTTTCAACTGCATTGTTTTCCATGTAAACTGCTATTACCTTCAAGGAGTAAAAGCTTCATATTCTACATCTGCCAAAAATTACTTGATTCTTCCCAGTCCTTGTCTTAAAGATTTTACCTATGAAGTGAAGGTCAAAGTTGTGTTTGCAATTTTTTTTCCCTCAATGGCCTATGTTGGAAATCCTACAGATATTCTCCTGGTGTCATAAATAGATCACTCAGGTATTTCAAATATACTATAGGACTGAGGATGAGCTTAACATCTCTGTATCCAAAGACCAGTAAAATCAAGAAGCTAGATTATTGTGTAAAAGTTTTAAGGTATTTGATTAACAAAGGGCTTGCCAGGATTGTCCTCAATGATCCTAATTTTCTTAAAAATCCAGACAACAGCAGTACTGTTCTCACCTCCAGGTCATCTCAGCGTGGCTTAATAATACCAAGTCCCCTATCTCCAAAGAGTATTCATAAGTTAGGGCTGTTCTACTGTGGCTACACAGAAAGTCACTTGCCGGGGATTAAAAGCAAAATAGAGAATTAGGCTATCGTTATTTCTATTATTTAGACAGGCTGATAATTAAGTTGACTTTTAAGTTAATATTCAACTGTCACATAGGCTCATCTCTGATCACTAAGGAGTGACAAAGGCAGATACACTGCCAGAAATGAGAGATTGGGTTTTGGAAAGAAGGAGGGAAAGGGAGAAAGGGGAAGAGTGTGACATGAGTCTTGTCAGATCTTATAAAATATGTTCCTCTGTTTTGTTGGAGGGAAGAGGGGCGGGACGTGATCCATCTTCTCTTACAGTCAGGAGGAAGGCAGGCTCTTCGGACCACCCACGCCAGAGGTGACAGAACTGGGATTCTATGGGGCAATACCATGACACTGTGTCGAAGAACCATAAACACAGAATCTCAGATTTCTAGTCAGGCTGAGTGAATTCCAAAGAAACGAGCATTTGTTGAGAGCCTACTTTACACATTGTCATAGGGGCTGTGCAAGGCGTCAGCTAACCCCAAAAAACCCCAGTTCAAACTTAAAAAAATAAAAAAGAAATAGAAACTGGCAACTCTTCAGATAATCAGAAATAAATTACCCTAGGAAAATCATGCACTAGGGCTCCTGATTGGCCAGGAGAGCACAGAGTGAATATTAACCCCAAGGCCCCCCTGGCAGGGGAGCTTTATGCAGCCCCCAGCAGCCCCCAAAGGCCCTGCCGCCAGCCTTTCAGAGGTGAGCTCGGAAGCCGACACCACAGTCTCACTGCAATAGCGAGTCTCAGTCTGCACAAAAGATGTGGGATCTTTAGAGACATCATTTAAATGCCAATTTTCATGCTTCCTCTTCTAAGTTATGGCACTTATAACATCAATATTTTAAACAGTTCAAGTATTTTTTAACTTCTAAATGAGTCATTCACTCTCTTAGCAAAGAAGAGGTAAAATAAAATGTCAATGACTAAAATGTGAACTACTTCTTCAAAGATAGAGTTAAGTACATTTCTCACGATTCAATGGTAATTGGCTTAGAACTTGAAAATACACCGGCGCACCTGACACTGGGAATTCACTGGGCTCCACAGGATTCCAAAGGCTGCCGGAGAAAGTGGACCCAGTACGATGGGAATTACACTTACTCTACTTCTTAGGCAATTTTCTCACAACTCTCACTGAGTTTTAAACGAATTATTTGTGCTATTCAGAATTCACACACATCTCCTCATCAATTCTGGGTACTAACAATTGCTGAGATGTCTCCAGACCGCAGCGCCCGTGGACTCCCTGGACCAGCCCAGCACAGCAGCCGGGGGAAGACTGTCCTACAGGGTCGCGGCTGCCACGTGAAGCCTTCCATCGCTCCATGGCAGAAGGGAGTTTCTGTGGTTTAGATGGTGGCACCTTCGAAGTCACAGTCACAAGAAGCCTAGTGAGAAGTCAGAACCTCAGTCTGGATGAGGGGTTCTCAAAATGCTGGAAACATGAGAATACCCTGGGTGATGTGCTTTACACCCTGGTTCCTTTTTCCTGTTCCCAGAGATTCTGGGGGCAGGAACCCAGGAAACTGTGCAGCCGTGGGCAGCAGAGCACACTCTGAAAGCGCTACCTTCCATGCCCCAGGTTTCCAAGTCCTGAGGTGAATACCCTCCCCGCCATTCAACTTGGCTCACAATCTGATCATCAATGTCAAGCAAGAACACCTACATCCCTTAGAAACAGTCATCCAACCGTTAAGAAAAACTTAATTTTCAGTTTTCCAATGTGAAAAATGATTACAATACTTGTTCTATTCCACCTCCTCACTGCATTGTAACAAACATCAAATAATAATGCACAAGGAAGTGCTCCGAGGCACGCAAAGGATAGTCACAAGATGTACAACGGTACTGAGGTCGAGCACGCCCAACTCTGTAAATAATAAAGCACATCAGTACATAACCAAGTGTAAAATCCTAAAACTTGAATTATACACATATAACTTCATTCTTTCAGGGTTCTCCCGTGTAGATCTTTTCCATGTCCCTCCCCCCCCGTTTTTATTTTAATGAGTGAATAAATAACTAGGAACCAAAGATGTTGTACAAGGATCACTTATTTTGCAAAACTAATCAGACTAAATCACTTTTAACTCATCAAAGACATAGAACAAATGGTTTCGTTTTAAGAACATGTCATTTCTCCGCTTGAATTACCCAAATAGTAGTAGCTCTGCAGAATCGGGCTAAATTCACTGCACATCTACAGTAGTGAATGGTTTCAGTAAAACAAGAGTGTCTCTAGACTCACACGCCATTGGAAGACTCTAACTGAGAACATGACAGAGCAGCACTCAAATAACTCTCTGGGGCCATAAAAATAATGGGCCCAAAGTAATCCCATGGATTATTCCCAGAGTGTTACACAGAATTACAATGAAATCATATTATATAAATGAAATGGTATAAAGAATTTGAAAGGGTGTGAAGCATGAAACTCAAATGTCTAACCACTTAACTATAACACAGCTTTTATGTGAACAAATATCAATAATTCCAAATTTATCTAAATGAATTCTGGAACAGCAGAACAGGCTTGAAAATTCAGTACCATAACAAGAAGTGGGGAACAGCACAAATGAGAAGGTGTGGAAGAGAAGGAGAGAAACCAATATGTCAGCTAAGAGTGAGGAGAGGCCCAGAGACAATGGATCACGCCCCCCACATACACACAAACAAAACAACAGTAGTAGGGCCAACATTCTTCCCTTACATGACAAGTGACAGAGCTCTGTTGTCCAAACAAAAGGATGAATGATACCCTCTTTTAATCTGCTCTCTAATGGCAGCCTATACAAGAATAAGCCCCAGTCCCATCAATGTTCTTCCACACTCCACCCACCCAAGACTGTCTTTTTCATCTTCTCTATACCTGCTGTCCAAACTCTTCCATCAAGACTCAGTTCCACTTCCATCCATATCATCAGGTCAGCATTTCCTTGTCCCACTAACATACATCACTGAAGTCCATGATGATTTCTGGGGACCCCGTCTGTCCACAGCTCTACCGAATACCCTAAACTGTATACAGTACATACCGGCACTTGAAATATGCATACAGTTAAACACTTCAGCTGAAGGCTAAGTGTTGGAAGGCCTGGGTTATAATCTCACAACTGCCGCTGATTATATCTGGGCTCTAGGCAAGTGACTGCATTCTTGTGTTGCCAATTGTTCACGTGAAAAATGGTGATCACAATTCCCTATACCATCTTCTCATTACATTTATGCAAACATCAAACAATAACACATAAGAAAGTACTCTGAATTATGCAGGGGATCCATACAGAGGCAAAGCAGTGCTCTGCCACCACTCTTCTTTGGACTACAAACTCGGAAGAAGAAAATACATTTCTAACACCAACGAATGCAAGGCTAGATTAACCAAATCAGATTCAGTCAACTTTATCAATAAACAATATTATTTCAATAAATATTTTTCATGACAATTAAATAATGAGAATGATTCTTCAAGACCTGCAAAAATCAATGATTTCCCAAGATTATTTCACCTAGGATATTTCTAGCATTTGTTAACTGGCAACCTAGTATTACAGAAAACATCTTTTAAGTTCAAACACAGCTGGTTCTGACACTGAGAAGCAGCTTGGTCTTGGGAGAAGTTACTTAAGCATTGTTAATTACAACTGGCCTCACTCATAGAGATGATCAGTGTAGGATTACCAGGAGTGTTTGAAGAGGTGATATAAATGATCAGACACATTGTGTCAGTGTCCTTAAACGCTACCCTTCACAGCAATTCCTGTTGGGATATTTAATAATCATCTTCCAAATAAACTGGGGGGGGGGGGCTCCTTCACGTTAGGCTACTGCCTACCTAGATCCCTAACAACTTGCACCATAAATGATTATTTTGAGACTGAATTCACAAATGAATGTGCTTGAAATCAAACAGTTAATACACATAATGAAATTTGAGCTCAACTAAGTGCTAAATTAGATGGCTAGTGACAACAGGTTAACTCAATAAAAGTGCAGAGAAGAGAGAGATCAATGGGGATATACTTTATGGAAAAGAGATGTTGTCCTGGGACGTGCAGGATAACCACGACCAAAATCAGCTACAGGAACAGAGAGGATGGAACAAATTAGGATGAAGCAAAAGCAAGCAGCTAGCAAATATTATATATATTAACTCCTTTATTTCCCAGGAAATTCACAGGGTAGGGACTACTATAATTCCCATTTTATAGATGAAGAAACTGAGATAGAAATAACTAGCTTGCTCAAGTCACAGAAAAAATGCTGGAGCCAGAACATCAATACAGCCAGTCTAGCTCCAGAGTGCATGCACTTGACCAGAGAATCACTGAGCTAAACCCCAACATACTGAAGCAGGAACGTGAGTAGCAGTTGTAAACAACAGAATACACTCTATTTGAAATGGAGAGAGATATATTTTTAAATATCGGCTCAGAAAATCTCTTTGTAGGTCAGAGAAGCATGCTTAAATTCTACATAGCAAGGAGCAATGGGTGGAGGAAAGCCAAACCACATCACAAGCCTCGTCCAGTGAAAACACCACTGTTCCTGTCTTCTAGCATTTGAGGCCAGAGCATCTGTCAAAGAGCCAGACATTCCCATCATCTCGCTTACCCAAAGAGCAGTCTTCCCATAAGCAGGCAGCCTCGCACTGCCACCTTCCGTGTCCCCCCGGCGCGTGGTGCAACTGACTGGCAGCAAGTCCGTATCCTAGCTGTACGAGTCTAGGAAGTGCAGGGGTTTCTGTTGGGGTTATTTTTAAAGATTCTACTTCAGGGGGATTGGAATCACAATATGGGAAGCCAGCGAAAAGTCAAGATGACACACAAAAGATGTCAAGCAATCACAAAAGAGCGTTACACCCTCCGATAACACGGTGAGAAGGTTTGGTGAATCATGTCAGCTACATAATGTAGGGTCAGATCATGTAGGTACGACTTCACCTCACTGGAAAACAATTTACTCTAACAAAAGCCATAGGTCTCTTAAAATAGCAAGTCACTTTTCAGGGCGTAAAGGTGATAATTTACGTAATTCGAAAACTAGGGATATCAATTACTTGGTGGCTTTTTTCCCCACCTATTTCAAAATGTTACAGCATACCAAATATCCATCATTTTTCCTATAAGAAAAAGCAAAAAAATATTAATTTAAGAAATCAGTCGCATTTTATATCATATACTATTTATTGCTTACTTAATACATAGCCTACTAGTTAAGCCTTATGTATATAATTTCATTTATTCTAGCTGAATTCCATACCCCTTATTATACCTGGATTTAAATATACAAAAATGTTTCACATCCTTCTCAGAAACATTTCTGTAGTTCAAAAACCCTGCAAAGACAGGGATGTACTGTATGGTGACTAACATAATTTAAAAGAAATGTGAATATACCCCAAGGAGAATAACCCAAGGAGGAGAGAGTAAGGCAACACCTCCACTTGTATGTATTTGTACAATGTCAATGTGGAAATTAGACGCCACTGTGGCAATAAAATTTGGTGGGAGGGAGATGAGAGCAAATGACAGCACATAGTCATGCAATGAGAACAGAAAGAGAACTGTCTTTATATTTAATTCATGACTCAATGAAACAATGGACGTTCGGGGTTTTGACATATTATTGATATTTATTTATCACAGTAATAATGATGATGTATATGAAAATCATTTTCGCTTGCAAAGTGGCTGCGGGTAAAAAACTGAAACTTCCAACAATATAAGCTTTTTTTGGGGTGCCTGCTTGACTCAGTAGGTAGAGTTTGTGACTCTTGATCTCGAAGTAGAGAGTTTGAGTCCCACGTTGGGGGTAGAACTTATTTAAAAATTTTCAAAACAAAAATTTAAAAAGAATAAGTTTTCATTGAGTATAGTATTGACTGAGGGAGAAAACATATCCTGTACATGAGAAGATCATGTGTATGGGCCTAAAAACAATGTCCAACTGCCAAGTCCCCAAAATGTGCCAGAAAGCACTACACTGTTCATAGAAAATACTTCACCTCAAAAGCTTTGCCTCTTTGTTTAGTAAACACAATAATATATTGGTGATCCATTTTTAAACGGTCTGAATACTCTTCTTCATATGAAATTTATAATGCATTTGAAGCGACCCGAGAGACTTATTCTACTTCTTGGTTAGAGGTGACTTAGACAAAAAGGAGGTTAGAGGTTTCAGACCTACAATTGCGTTAATTTCCTCCACGTTGAAAACAAAAAAGTATACACCTGAGGTTTTTTTTTTTTAAAGAAAAAGGAACCTAAGAAAAGTACATTCTCTCTCTTAACTTTAAAAAACAATAAGATTGTCTTATTTAGCAGATAAAGGCTTTAAGAGTGAATACTTTCAATTATAATCCTCATGACTTTATTGAAAAAGATATAATAAGTTATGACAAGAGCACAGCAATGAAACTGAAGTTGGAGAGTTGGAAACAGAGTTGATCATGGGAACTACAGGTCATCTGAACATCAGAGTTCATTTACAATTGACAAGAAGTAAATACTCTTTTACTAAGAAAATCTTCTGACAATATTCCCTTCAGACAAGAAAAAGGACTAACCAGTGGATAAGAGACAGACTCATTTTTTTCACAGGCCACAGACACGACCAGTCAGCAAGATACTAACTTGATCAAACTTTCCACCAGGTGGAATGTGACTTGGTTGCAAAGTATGCATTGCCCTCAGTGATGACTGACACAATTTGTAAAGCAATTAAAAAAAAAAAAAGCAACAGTTGACATCTTTATGTTGTTACATATTTATAAAATTCTGGGCTCTCAAGATCCTAGGACATACACCAAGAAGTTTTCTAGAAGGTGAATCTGATGTGTGGTGTCAGCTCTGCTCAGTTAGATTTCCAAAACAACACACAATGAAATACAATTTTGCCCAGGTGATGACCAGGGAATATTTTTGTAATTTCTACCTACTGTTAAATACCTTGAAAACATTATTTTATATTAAAACAAACACATTATATAGTAAAAAGTGTTTTTTAATCCTATGCAATTAAGATACAATAAAAGAGAGATCCAAGAGTTCATACTTACTGCAGACGACTGGAATGGCCACTGAGCCTCTCTAGGTAAATCTGCATTTATTGGAGTGCTCAACTAAAACTTCCCGTAAGATCCGCTTAAATCCTTCTTAAACATTAATAGTATAGTGGGAGTTATTTTATATCAGACCGTTTAAAATATCCTACTTACAACAGCTATCAAAGTTGAGCAACAAAGAAAGCGTGCAATACTGAAAAGATTCTGATTCACAAGACTGGGACTCCAGTTCCATCCCTGTTACTTGCTGGTGGTGTGACCTTGACACACACGATCTCTGCGATTTTCTTTAGTAACGAGAATGACATTACATACACTCAAGGGTTTACTTAGGTGCAAAAGCATGTAGGACTGTTATGTCCTATAAATAAATTGATCCTCTTACCATTATGAAATGTTCTACTTTATCTCTGGCTATATTCCTTTTTCTGAAGTCTATTTTCTAATATTAATAAAGGGACCACAGCGTTGTTTTTGTTGTTGTAATTTAGAGTATATAGATCTTTTTCTGTCCTTTTACTTTCCGTTTGTTTAAAAGAATGTCTAGTATAGATTTATTATGTTTCTGGAAGAAAATATCCTAAACCATAACAGCTTTCATTGCAAGGTAATGTGATCATAGCTTCAATTTCTTCTTGAAAGGTTTTCTAAATATAAATTTTTTAATAATAAAAATGTTATTGGACATAAGAATTCCAGTGTCTTATCTGGAGAAGGACAAGCCTTGTCCACAATTAACAAGACAGGGATGACCTACACCCAAATGATCTCACGTTTCACACAGAATTTTTCCTCCAGCGTCAGAAGGATGTTGTTAAAGCCAACATTTATTTAAGAAGTATCTATTGTAAGTAAAAGTAGGGCCATTTCCTCACACACGGTTGCTGCTGTAACAAGAAGGCTTTTGAAAAAGTCACGTCCCATGTGAGGCCATTTGAAATGATTTCTGCTGAAGTATTCCTTCAGCCATTCAGTTCAATAATCCATACAAGCTCTCTGGTACAGTTATGAATCATCAGTTCTCCAGATTTTTAAACTTATTTTTATTTTTAATTGAGGTAATGAACACAAAATATAAAATTTACCCGCAACCATCTTTTTATGTGTAGATCAGTAGTGTTAACCACATTCACATCACTCTGTAACACATCTTTTTTCATCTTGCAAAGCTGAAACTCTACACCATCAAACAACTGCCCACATTCCGGTCCACCAAACCCCTAACAACCACCATTCTCTTTTCTGCTTCATGATTTTGACTCTTCTTGATTCTATCCCGTTACTTACGACGTACCTGTATCTTTATATTTAAAGAGAACATCATACAGATGGCATGTCGTTAGGTCTTGCTTTTATTCCCAAGCTGAGAATCAATCCATCTTTTAAATGGAGTGTTTAAACTCTTCCCGTTTCACACAACCATTAACATATAGTGTTTAAATGTACCGACTTGCTCTTTGTTTTCTATTCCTCCTATCTGTTCTTTGTTCACCTTCCCTCTTTCTGCCTTCATTCAGAGAAAATGGAGTATTTTAAAAAATGCTTCCAGTTCATTTCCACCATTGGTTTATTAACTACATTGGCTGTTTTACTTTGTGTGTGTGTGTGTGTGCGCGCGCACGTGTGTGTGGTTGTTCTAGGATTTACAATATACACCTTTAACTTAACACCATCTACCTTCAAATAATACCATATCCAATGGTCTACTTCCTTCCATGCCCCCATCTCTGTGCTACTGCTGTTGCTCATTTTCGTCCAATATGTTAAAACTCCACAATGTGTTATTTTGTTTGCTTTGCATAATTTTCTTTTAAAAATATTTTTTACATCTTTTATATTTGCCTATATACTTACCATTTTGAGTGCTCTTCATTTCCTTTCGCAGATCCAGATTTCTATCCAGTGTCCTTTTTCTTTTACCTAAGGAAGTTCTTTCTTCTGTCTTGCACAGAATCTGATAAGAAGTCTGATTTTTGCTCCTTTGTATATCAGATATATACTCCTCTTTTCTACTGGCTGCTTTTAAGACTATTCTTCATTACCTGTTTCCAGCAATTTGATTATTTTATGCTTTGGTCTGGTTTCTTCTGCTTGGGGCTAATTGAATTTCTTGGATATGTGGGTTTTCCTCATATTTGGATAATGACCAGCCATGATTCCTCAAATAATTTTTTCTGACCCTGCCTATCCTGACAGTGCAATTGTACATATGTTAGACTACTTGAGATTGTTCCACAGGTCACAGAGCTTTTGTTCATTTTGTCTTTTTTTTTCTATCTGATCAATCCAATCAATTATGATCAATTGCCAGACAGTGGAGCTTTTACATGATTGAAGGCTAGATCTTGTCGCGTCTTCCTCTAGAGTGTTGGACTTTGCTCTGGCATAATTAAGCAACTTTCAGGTCAGTTTGCTCCTTTCAGGGTTTGCTTCTCATGTCTGTCATGGCAAGACCCAGCCCAGATGACTGTAAGATGAATTCAGCCTCATTACTAACCTGTGGCCCTTCTGAGACCTCTATCAAATGCCCCATGTACAAAGTGGTCTCTCCATTCTGGTCTTCGTGAATTGTATGTGTTCATAAGAATTGTTCCCGTGGGACACCTGGGTGGCTCAGTCAGGTAAGCATCTGCCTTTGGCAAGGGTCATGATCTCAGGGTCCTGGAATCCAGCCGGAGTCAAGCTCTGTGCTCAGTGGGGAGTCTACTTGTCTCTCTCCCTCTGCCCCTCCCCCCACTCATGCTTGCTTGCTCTCTCTCTCTTCCCCTCTCTCAAATAAATAAATTTCTTAAAAAAAATAAGAAAAAGAACTGTTCTGCCTATTGCCTTCCTTGTTCTTTCCTTGTTTTCCTTCGTACAGGTAGATCTTTACTTAGACAAAACCTTCTAAGAGGACCACTTTGAGGATCTCTGGAGCTCTCTCTGTACAAGTCCTTCCTCTTTGTTATTGCTCCCCTTAAAAACCAATTGCCTTGACCTTTCCCAAATTCCAATCCCACCTGCCTAACTCAGTGACTGCTAGGCCCTATTTGGGTTCTTATCCCTGCTTTGCCTTTAGGCAGAAGGCTAAGGCTTTAGTAAAGTTCACCTCCTTTTCTGCCCTACTCCCAAGGATCACAGTCTTTAACTGCCTGTTGTTCAATACGTATACACGTTTCATATATTTTGTCTGGCTTTCTAGTTGTCTATGGTAAGAGGTCAATTCCCATAGCAATTAATTCCCCCGTGGTCAGAAGCAAAAGTCCTCCAAGGGTTAAATAAACTATAATCACAGTTACAAACTGTAAAGCTGTATGCAAATATTAGCACATGAAAACACATCTAGATAAAGAGCAACTCTTGCCTCATGGTCCAGATTTTGTTTTTCAAATTCTACCACAAAGACCAGTACAAGAAGGAGAACACAATCATGCAAACTGAAATATTCTGGAGAGGTTAATTTTCCCCAACTCGAAATTCCCAAATTACTCGGAGCATGGAATCTCTTTAAGAAGTGTTCCTTTTTACAAAGCACTGACCCTATAAAAATGCAAATGACCCCTGGAAAGAATAGCACTTTACATTTTCCTCAGTTAAGGAGACGCCAGTTAGAACCGGTCATCTGTGGGTACCGTGAGCCATCACATCCCCGAGAGTTGGGAGTGTCTGGGTTTTGAGTGGAGGAGAATTAAGTTGAAGGAGAAAGTACATTGCTAAGGGGAAAGACAGAGGGCAGAATTATCAACTTCATAGCTTTGCCCAGGGCAGCCCCCGAGGGAAAGGATTTGTCTGCCTGCTATATTTCCCTTGGGTACTATCTGTAATTACTATCACAGCTCATTGATTTTCAATTCTTTCTATTAATACATTTATTGGCCATTCTGACATTATTAAAATCAGTCCAACTCGGCTTCTTTAGTGGAGGATAGCTGTTCCTTAAAGTGAATTTTGCAAGTACAGATTATTTTTTTTCTGCCCTTTTTTTTTTAATGGTCTTCTCGGATTAGGAATAACACAGCTTCGGCATATGTTTTTCTTTGAAGCCAGGTAGTGACATGCAAAGATTTCACGACAGATCAAAAGATCTCAAGCAGTGGGTCATCAGAGAATATTAAATAATAAGCAAATTCATATGTCTAAGATAATTCTACCAATTTACTAGCTAGGCTGGCTCCTGTTCCACAGTAGGGGAGGTAATAATGAGCCTCTGTTAAAGGGTAATGCAAGTGGCATTTTTACAATGCTTTTTCTTTTCTTCTGATAAAGTCATTAAAGTAACACTATCTTGCTAAGCTTTTACACACAGATATATATTAAACCTTCTATGTTAAATTAAACATAACGGTTTATTGAGGAAAAGAAAAAGGTTTGTTGTTGGGTTTTTTTTTTCTCTAAAGCTACTAAATTTTAATATAACTAACTGCCTGTTTTAAACATTTCATAGCACATGTCTAGGTTCATCTACAATACTTGCACCTGTCTCTATTTCTTTATTAAGCCTACAGATTGGGGTCTTTTCCAAAATAGCACCTGTCTCAAAATCCTCAATATTCTGCAGTCTGGCACTGGCTCTCACTTACAATAAATAGCATCTGAATCACTATTTATTGAGCCCTGCCTAGCTATAAGCTCCCTGTACTGAGATGATGAGGAATAATGAGAAGCATAAAGCAAAACTCCACTCTACAGGAAGGTACAATATAGTTGACTTAATGGTGCTAGTCAGTCCTTTGTGATACAGAAATGCCTTCACCACCTTGTATGAATGTCCTGCAGAATGCTTTGCAAGAGTTACTGCAACCTGCCTCTAGGAAAAGGACCATTACTCCCTTCTGTCCTCTCTCTCTCTCTCTCTTTTGTTTTTTTAAGTTTGTATTTATTTGACACAGAGAGAGAGAGAGAGGGAGTGAGCGAGCACAAGCAGGGGGAGCAGCAGAGGGAGAGAAAAAAGCAGGCTGTCTGCTGAGCAGAGAGCCCGATGCGGGGCTCAATCCCAGGACCCTGGGATCAAGACCTGAGCTGAAGGCAGCCGCTTAACCAACTGAGCCACCCAGGCGCCCCTCTTCTACCCTATCTCTAAAATTAGGGCGCTCATAGGGATCTCTGGCCTGACATTTTCTGCTAGTAAGCCACGGAGGATACAATTAAACCTGTCTGCCGCCATACCTGCACCCTTCGGGGCTCCACGCTGTGGTAAAGAGGCATTGGGCTTCGTCCCCCAGTGCAACACACATGGGTCTTTTACAACCCAATCACTGACTGCTTGGAGCATTTAAAATTGGCAAAACACCCAACGTGTTTCTCCCTCTCTCTCTCTGCTCCACTTTTCCTACCACTTTCTCCCTAAAGGGCCACAGGTCAGAATTGCACCTGCCTCAACAGGGGAAGGGAGAGGAGGGGTAACCACAGGCGTGAGCATGGCTGTGGCTGGTGGAAGGACTCGGGTCCACCCCTTCCCCACAGACTCAGAGAACAGTGAGGGTGGCTGCGTGAGGCATGTTTCCTTCAGGACTCCCTCTGACGCCTGTGCACCGATGAAGTTTCCTGTTTTAATTTAGAGAGCTTCTTTGCCTTTTTAAACATTTTACTTTCAAGAATGTCAAACATACACAAAATTAGGCAAAACGGTTACATGAGCTCCCGGGGTACTGGTCGTGTGGCTTCAATAATGACAGACTCCTGGACAGTCTTATCTCATGTTTCTCCCCATCCATTCTCCCCTCCCCCTCCCACTTCACTGTGCAGCAAATGCCAGACACCTACTCATCTCACCTGTAAATATATCAATAAGTATCTCTGACGTATACAAACTCAGAACTCCTTTTTAAAAAAACTGTGGCCAAACACTACTGTCACATCAAAATATGATGTCATTTCTGTGTTAATACAATCATTGATTTCTGGCTTCATTATCCCATTTTTTAGGTGATAAAATCTAATCAGAATTTGAAATATTTCTCCAGATATGCTTAAGTAAAAATTCAAATGAAAAAATAAGGATTGTACTTGGAGATTTACCTTAAATCTTCTTTTAAAATTCTAAATTAATCCAGATGTTTAATATCTATCAAATACGATACGAGAATTGCATCCATAGAAACTGAAGCAATGGTGCACTTTTTATTCCTACTTTTCTTCAAAGGGAAAACATTTACTCAGCCCCCATCACATGCAGGCAGGCTCCTAGGAGGCTGGACGGTTCACTTCGCCTCCCAGAAGAGGAGAAATAGGGGGACAGAGACCAAGGGGACCCAGCTGGCCCCTGGCAGAGGGCACATCTGAACTTGGGTCTGTCCCTTTTTAAAAGTCTACGCATTTCTACCTTCACACACAGGGAGCTTCCTTGTGGTAGGATGGTTAAACTCCTGATGGGAAATGCTTTTTCACACTCCTGGCCCATTACCAGAATCGAAGAATGTCAGATGGAACCTGGGCCGGCCTTTAACACCCCCACTGTACAGATGAGGACATAGAGGCCTAGAGTTATGAAGTCACTTCCCAATGCCATTCAAGCTGGCAAGCTGCAAGGCCAGGAACAAAAACCACATTTTATGTCTTTGAGGCAGTACCCTTTCTCTGTTACCGCCTTATCTCTGGGTGGAATCGTTCCAGTCCTCTTCTTCCTGCTTTAGTCCTTTGCTTAATAACATGTTAGAACATCCAAAGGCTGACAGCATTTGGGAAGCTCTTGTAACAGCAGGACACAAGCACCAAAGGTCACAGTCAAAGTCATTCCAGCACTCCTTGCTGAGCCCCTGAAGTGTATCACAAGAGCACATGCCCTTCCCACGGATGGCTTAGCAGCACGCGTTGCATTATCGACAAGCCCGAAGAAAACTGAAGTCACATTTCAAGAGACTTCAATAATAATCCACTTAGATATCACAAAACTAAGAATGCAAGAGTCACAGAATTCCAAACAGAAGGCAGGCACGCAGAGTTGGCGTCAATATGTTACTCTCTCTATTCAGTTCACATGACTATAAGATCAACGCTATGCCATCAATGAGGATGTGTGCTTCCAGTATTTCCGATTTTTATTTTTTTGTTTATAACAACCCTATGAAGTTGACAGAGCAGGTATATAATGAGCTAATGACCGGTTTCGTATTTTTTCACCATGCCAGTTATAATGCCCAGGCAAGTAAAGCATGTATTTCCTGACCACTTGCCAGGTCCTACAAGAAAAATACAAGAAACAGCTCTTGTCCTCCAAGAGCTTACAGTCTGATTGAAGACCTACGACCACCTTCACACACCTTACAACTATTAAGAGAATGAGGCAAGGCAGCCAGTCCTTTTCAGAGAAGAGAGAAAGCAGAGTGGCTAACCTAGACCCATTCCACAGTCTTTCTTCCAGCTCTGAAATGTGGTCATCGGGTCCTGAATTCCTTGGAAGGGTGGGGGGATATGTATAGACCAGCTGACAGGGACTATTTATAGCCAGAAGGGGAGAATGGCCATATGCGTTCATGGCACACTGAAACAGGAGATCCACGTAAGGTAGTGTCTCTCTACAATGCCGCCCGGAGCCTGAAAGGCATGCGAAACTTTTCTTCCCCAAAAGACTGGACGTTTAATGTCTATGTCTTAAAAAACACTTTCGAAATTGGGTTTTCCAGAGTGATTACAGAATCCAATCCTTGACATCAAGCTCAGGCTTTCTCTTTCATTGTTGTGATGCAGAGATTCATTTCTATAACTTTGTATTCATTGTTACTAGTATCTCATCTTTGGCAGAAGCCCATAATCACACATAGGATTATTTTAATTTCACCAATGTTTATACTTTCTTAAAAAAATAATCAAACTTCAACCAGCTTTTAGCAGGAAATAAGGAAAGAGTCCTATAAGACTGAAATAAAGAAATCTTTAGAATTCTAGTGTTGCTTATCTAAAATAGTTCTGGTTCTGAAATGATACCGTCTATCACCCATCCAATTATACCCCAATTAAAACTCAGGTAAAATGACCAAAAGTGAAGTTCACTAAAAGTCTAGATTTTACCCTAAGAAGAATTGATTTGAAATATTACAAATGATTAAATACAAATTATTGTATTCCATAAATAATTAGGTCATAATACAGTTCATTAAACACTGGGCTGCTTCTCTTGAAGCTTTACTGTAACAGAGAACAAAATTATATATGTTGTATATTTAAGAAGTACATGCAAAGCTAAGGAAAAGAATAAAAAGCAAGTTTCTACTTCCCTTCAACATACACAATCTAAATTAGGGTTAAAATACTAACAACAGCTCCATTCACAAGCAGGAAAATTGATTTTAATGACTAAGCGTTAAGTAAAACCTGTGAACCTACCATTTTTCCTGTCCCTGTTTGAGGGCAGTAAATACTTTCTATAAACGATGTGGCATGAGGTTCTTATTCACAATGTAAAACCCCTGGGAATCCTGGCTTTTGTTTTTTGTGCATCTAAATCCTTCATGCAAACCTTACCTTACAACTGAAATTGACAATATAAAGGAGAAGTATCCTGATATCATCAAACATGCCCAGAGCTGGTGACAACAAGGCACCATCCTGGCTCTGACCAGAGGCACAAGTAGTACTCTCTGGCTTCTGCACTTCTCTGCCTTCCTCCAACATGCGTGACTTGAGTAGACTCACCACTATTCAAGTTGAAGAATATCTCGTGAAATAAAAGCAACAATGTGGAATATACCACTTTTTCACATTTCCATCAGCAATGGAAAAAGGCTACCCTCTGTGAACGAGATGCTGTGGTCTGTGTGGTGTGTTCAGCTTAAACACGGGGTGTGGAGAAATTTATTTTATGAAACTGATGCTCGTGCACTTAGATAAAGAAAACAGAAATTCCAAAGAAATAAAACAAATCCTTCCTATTTTGGGTTCAACTGCCAAGGTAAAAACTACTTGGTTTGGAAGACGTAGAGTTTAACTTCGCGAGTCAGGCTAGAAAATCCAGGGGAGCACAAGACTTTTTCTGAAGCGCTGTCTACAATGAACAAATAATATCCACCACTGTCACGCGGTCTTTTCTATCACGACGATGCACCACCTAACTGTGAGGTTGAACTGGTACGAGTCGGTCACTCTGCCACGCACGGAATGGGGAGAGTGGGGTATTGGCTGACATACCCCACGAAGTTCACTGCAGAGCTACAACAATCAACACTGCATATAAACTGCTTCAGACACAGGCTTCGCGTGAAGAGGAGGACTGTACGTAGAGACACCATACACCTGGCCGCATGTTGCTCAGGAATGGGGAAGTTGATGGAGAGACCCCTCTACATGCTACCCTCTGGGTTCATGTCCTCAGTTCCTCGTTATGAAGTCCTTCTAACCAAGCAGCATCCTAACCCCCTGAATGGGGTCTCACCTGAAGTCATGCACACAGATTTTTCTTCAGTGAAATTTTATTTACATTTAAAATGTCTTCTGATTGCTCAGCTACGAAACATTGCCAATGTTTTGCTTTTTTTGGTAAGAGATACATTAATAAGATTAAGATTAAATATTTACTTCATTTATCCTTGTTTGGGTCATCTGTACTGCCTCGGTGGTGGCAGGGTAGTAACACAGGTAGGCAGTGAGCCCCCGGGCACACGAGCCGTGCTTTCTCACTCAAATACGAAATGTGGTCAGCCAATGCTGCAAGCAGTCATACTGCCCTTATAATTTTAACTAGTGAAGCTACAAATATTAACAATTATAAAATCACCTACGTCCTTTTAAAAAAGAAATCCAGCTGTGCTCTTAAGTCTTCATATTTTCACTAGCCATACGTTAATTTGTCAATTTTGCTAAACATTTTTCAATAAGCCTTCTTTTGCTTTATGTGCATTTCAAACTCGCACCTAAATTTCATCAACTGTCCTCTAATCCTCATGGTATATAAAAGGGTAAATACAAATGTCTCAAGAGAAATCAATCCAACAAACAGTAACATTCCCATACTTGTACTCTGTAATTTCCTAACTAAGAAAGAAACAAGCCATTTTGGCATGGAAGTTATATTCCTATCTTATCTTTTAATAATTCCTCTTTGCTTTGGATTTTTATTAGCTTTTCAAAACATTCACTAACTTAAATAAAACCACATGGTTCTTATAAGATCATTGCACCTGCCTAATTTCAGGAAGTTATCTTTTCTAAGTTAGTAATGCTTGAGGTTGCAAATGGATGAGAATCGACCAGTCTCAGATGATCCTTACTTGAGAGAAAAAGCATAGGCGAGTGAAAATCAGAAGTGTTCTGCACAGGTCAAGATGCTCTGGAAATGACCGCCACGAACATAAAGAGAAGAGCGTGGGGCATCGTTGGAAACTTACCCCTTGTTCAGATTCCAAAAGCTCTGTTTTGACTCTGACTGACGGCATCCCATCAAGCATTAACATTCTGTTCTCAAAGGTGTTGATATTCTGAGAATAAAAAAAGAGAGCGAGAAGGGGAAAGTCAGCTATAAAGCATTCAAATGAGGACATCTGGTAGAGCCTTCCTTCATAGTCGTACATTTAGTACTGCTAACCTAATTTTTTTAACAATGAAGTATAATTAAATGAGAATATCAGCATAACCAATTATCCCCCCCATTCTGAACTATCATTTGAAATAATGACCAAGAAGTTGAATTAATCAGTCTGAATCTCTGACCTCTGGGTTGGAGGTCAGACTGTAATAAACTGGAGTAAAGAAACCTTAACATTAATTTATATGGGGCTGGAACAATTCATCACACTTCTGCAATAGGGGAAGGAAAGAGAAGGATGTTTCCTTCTTCCTTAGTACCAGAGGTTGTATGTGTGCAGAAATCCACAAAGGAGAAAATAGATAAAAAATGACCATACACTCATATTACTGTCAAAGTCTAAATAATTTTAAAAACAAGATAATATAATTCTAGACACTGAATTTAGGTATGGCACTTCAGATCAAATGAAAATTTCTATGTATTGACGTCCAAACATCTATTTCAAAAACAACTCATAAAAATTTTGGATTGAGAGTGAATTTTTAAGCTCAAGTCACAACCAAAAAATAAATAACAATTTGTTTTCTGTTTTGGTATATGTTTGGCTGAATTTGCCACTTCTTGAAAATAGAACCTTATTTCTATTGTGACTCACTAGAATTTCAAACAATATTTACGAAAAGATGAAATCAAGGTTATTCTCTACTAATTTTCACAGCTTTGGGGATTTTCTAAAGTCAATAACCTATGAAGGGAGATCGAAAGACACCTACCACTGCTTGCTTCAGGCCAAAAATCATGTTTTACAACATGTTTAGAATGTCAACTTTACCTTCATCTACTGGCCAAGCGAAGAAACCGAAATGACTAAGTTTGAGTTTTTAGAATGGTTTCTTTGCTCAAACATAGAATGTAAGCCCATGACTCTAAAGTGGTCTCCTTAAAAGAAAAAGAGATCTGTTTCTAAATATTTTGCCTACCTTTGATGACAAAGGTTAGTAGTATTTCTAAACCTTCAGGTTTTTGCCTCTCACATACTTGCTTTTCCATCAAATAGTTAAAAACAACTCCCACTTTGACAAATCATCAATGTTTTTACTACCAAATAATACCAACAGAGTGCAGTATAGTAAAGCTCTAATTATCTCTTTTTCTTGCCACTCCTTTTTGTTTAAGAAAAATAAGAAATAAAATTTATAGGGCCTCTTATCACAAATATTTGCTCTGAGACATCAACAAGAAGAAAAGGCAAATTTACTCTAGAGCTAACTAATGAGCATTTAAAAATTCCATGCTACCCTAGTCTATTAGGTAATAAGAAGAAAAACTACTGTCAGGTTCTTTTCTTAGAAATGTGCAGTATTATTAACACTGGCAGGATGCATTTTTTTTTAATTCATGCTTTTGACTTGTCCATATTTTGGGGGCATTTTGAATCCTAATAGCTTCGAGCAGGAAGAACTGTGTATCCCTGGCAAGCTCAGTTAATTTGTTCCAAGCTTTAAATCCTTTCATGGAGGTTGGTGAGTTGTTTACACATCAGGCATGGATCTCAAATCCTAATGTGTCACTTGCTTCCGTGGTTGGAAGCGGCCAGCTTGGCTTGCCACCACCCAGTTTCAAGAAAGCCTTCCTGCAGCCGGCCAGCCCTCAACGCCCCTGCCCCCCACAGCAGCCAGAAATCTACCCTAACAAAGCATCCCGTAGGCTGTTTGGTTGGTAGACAATGAAGAATGAGTTGATATTGCTTCCTACCCCGGAGGAGGTCTTGCCCAGACTAAAAGGGAAGATGCCTTGCAAAGGCAGGGAAAAGACAAAGAGCGATTCTGGAAAGACAGGTTTAATGAACTGTTGGAATCTGATTAGCGGCTAATGTCCCTTTTAGTGCTTTGTACCAATTTACAGCTGATATTTAACCACTCTCCTCACAGGCTGTGATAAACTCGTTAGTTTAAAAAATGCAAGCTAACCAGAGTCTTTGAAGTTAAAAACTGATAAATCATGAAAACCTGACTGGGCCCGTGTTCCATTTAGCACATTTAAATATCACTGTATCTTCATGATTTTTTTATTGTTATTCTTGAATAATCCTACATGTGCTAGAGACAGGATGTACATTTTAGTTTCATATAAGAGTGGAAAAATAAAACACCTCGAGAGGTTTTTTTTTTTTTTAGAAATTAAGTTTTCCCAGGAAATATGTCTCTTTCCTTGATTTTCCAGGATCATCCACAGCCACAACCAAAATAAACACCATGAATGACAATGTTCATAGCTAAGAAACCAATTCTTAACTATTCAACTCAACTAGTGCAGATTCAATTTATATATATGCCTAAAAGCAATATTGTAAATATATATGTAAAGCATATTATATATATGTAAATATATAAAAGCATATATTAATTATATTAATCTTTACATTCAAGATTCTAACCCTGTTTAGTATAAACATAAGCACTGAGTATCATATCAAGGAAAAGGTATGGGTTTTATGGAGCTCATGGTTAATTGTATAGCATCGAGGATATAGTTCCTAGGACAAAATATCGATAGATTTATTTCCCTAAGCTAAAATCAGATACATACAATCTCAGTTGACTGTAGACTTTAAATATGTAATAAACTCTATATAATTTGAATTGCTGTCAAACATATCTTGCCATGATCTTAATCAAAACACATTTGCTGTGGAATCAATAGCTCAATTGAGTCCCAAGAGGTAAATAAAATTACACAGTCATCAATTTTAGTAACATGGTACTCTTTGTATATTTATGTTGTAATGAACATTTTGGTATTATACAACCCTGTATAATTTACATATGTGTATGTGTACATTCATACACACATGTACACACGTGTATACACTTACACTGCTTGCTTTGCATGAGTACATTTTATTAATTAAAGCAAAAATTAACCATCGGATTTATTAGCTGGCTGTTGACCGATTACATGTGCACTGGATGAGAATGGTACTCTGGACTTTCCTGTTTGCCAAATAAGATTTGGCAACACGGAAGTCCAGCTGATAGTTGTCCTCCTAGTCAAAACCAGGAAAAGCACAACTTTCAATGATCCTAACATCTCAAAATATTTTGAATGGAATGGGCAGGAAGCATAGGGACCGATGCTCAGTGATCATCTCATAAAAACAGAATGGGGGTGGGACTTTCCCATAGCAACTACTAGAATTTGTCCTCCTATTCCCAAAATGCAAGGCTTTTCTACACCCTCCTCCTAACTGTGGGTCATCCAGTTCTTTGGAGAAAACATAACTGTTTTATCGTAATCCCAAAACTTGTGCTTGAAACACAAGAGAATCTGTGAATTCGTCTTGCTTTATATAGGTAAGGATCAACAAACCTAAGAGATTAGAATTACACGCAGCCAATAGTTTCAAATATCTATCACTATACAACAAATCACACAGTAGCATAAAAAATCATTTTATTATTATCTTGGTAACAAACATAATAACAACACATAATATTTGCATATTTATTAAGGACCAGACCTTGTACAAAGGGATACTAATTTAGTCCTTACAGCAACCCAAGAAGTCAATGCTATATTCTCTGAAGATAAGACATCTGAGATACAAGGAAGTTAAATTGTCCAAGGTCTCTAGATTACCAAGGAGTACAGCTCTGTTTCAAACCAATTCTCTCTCTCCCCATCCCCCATTCTTCCTCCTTCTCTTCCCTCCTCCCCACCCCAACCCACCCCTCCCCATCTCTCTCTCTCTCTTGCTCTTCTCTCTCTCCTTCTCTCTCTCAGGAACTCTGGAATCCCCATTAACAGCTCCTCTCAGGACTGAGCTAATTTAGTGAGTGAAGTGAACGTGCAACTTCTGGTCACTGGTGAGTATCAACATTTTGGGGAATATCAGTAAGAGGTCAAAAAAGCCCATGGTTTCAAAGCTATTTCCTTTTTTTTCCCCTTTAAATTAAACTTTCAACACATTTTCTTGGCTTGATGAGATTATGCCTCCTAACCTAGAAATACCTCATAATTAATTTAGCAAGTCAATCCCATCCAGATTTCAACATCCAGAAAAATCTATGGTAATCTCATCTGCTATCCAGTGTTTTAAAAATATTCATATACCCTTGGTGGCTCATTCAATATTTACACAACAGTTTCACGCACTTGGATGATACAGGAACTTTGCCCTCTACACTTGATACGCAAGAGACATACATCTGAGCATCACATTTAATTTATCATCTCTTAGATTAAGTGTAAGAGCATATTGCTCTAAGCTCACATATCCTCGCAATGATCAATCAATTCGGTACAAGGCATATGCATAATCAAAGTACCTCTAATGGTACAAAATAAATATCAGTCCAAACATACTTTGCCCTTCGGTCCCACCCTTTCACCTTTCGTTGCTTTGTAGCACTGCAGAGAGGATATCACATTGATGACCACATTGGCAGAACTAAGAGCTAAACTAGAAACCTATTGGAACTCTCAACTTAAATTCCCTTCAGTGGTTCCAATGATCCATATATACATCATTGTGAAGTATCTACCTTCAGTCTTAAAAACAAAACTCTTCCATAAATTCCTCCCATTGAAACGTGGAATTATGTCTCTCATAAGGAGAGACATAAGCCACGTGGAAGCTTCTTTTTTCCTGATAGCAACGATCATTCCGTTTCCTATGTTGGCAAATGCTAAATTGACACAACAATGCGGTTCACACTGATATTTTAGAAATGTCATCTGAGATTCCAAATAACACTCTCCACCCCAGCATTAATACAAAGTGCAACAGAATATTATTTTTGTCATTCATATTCTGAAGAACTGCAGACACTTGGGGGTTGTGAGTTAGCCAAATCTCTCCAAACATGCAGTGAGAGTCTCTGTTATGCCAAAGTCACCTCCTTCCATCCACACCACATCTGTGAACGATGAGGCAGTGTGGCAAATAACAGAGTCAAGCCAAAGACTGAAGAACAGAAACCAGGTAAAAACAAAATACAAAAACAAAAACAAAACCAGGACAATATGGCAAGAGAAGTGTCCACCCACCACCAGCCAAACCCTAGAGAAGGAGGGCAAAACTTCAGTCCAGCTGGGCAAGTATTCACGTTGCAGGGAGATATCCAACATGCAGGAATGGGTATGGGGCTATCAGGATGAGCTAACAAGTAGTCTTGATGTCATGTAAAGATAAAAGAATTATTCAGCCGTAAAAAGGAAGGAAATCTTGTCATGTGCAACAACATGGATCAACCTTGAGGATATTATGTTAAATGAAGTAAGTCAGAGAAAGACAAAAATCAATCAATCTTGCTCATACATGTAATCTTAAAAAAACAACCAAACTGTAAACACCCAAAAAAAATGAGCTCATAGATATAGAGAACAGACTGGTGGTTCTGTTCCCAGAGGTGGGGTATGTTATCTATGTGTAGTGGGGAAGGTGGTCAAAAGATACAGACTTCTACTTATAAAACAAGTAAGTCATAGGGATGTAATACACAGCATGGTGACTACAGTATTATGATACTGTATTGTCTAGTCGAAGACTGCTAAGAGAATGGATGTTAGAAAAAAATTTTCCTATATAAGATGATGGATGCTAATTAGACCCACTGTGATCATGTCACGATATATACAAATATCGAATCATTAATGCTATACACCTGAAACTAACATAATTTATATGTCAATTATATCTTGATTAATACATAAAGACAAGAGACAAGTGACTTCAGTCCTGGAAAAGGAAGCCAGAAACAAGACTGTCTACAGGGCTAGCAGACATTAATTCTGAGGGCTTAGTGCCAGCAGAGGCCAGAGCTAGGGAACAGAGCAGGAATTAGAAATCATGTGCCAGGCCCAAGCCTCCTTCCCTAGGCACACACATGCACACAGAAACCAGGCACCATGAGCCCGGGCAAAATGACCAGCACAGTAGACAGGCTCCACACATGGACAATAACACCTGCAACACAACTACAGGATGACCACAGGGATCACAATTTTAAAAATAATATTAGCAACGATAATAACAACAGCTACCATTTGCTGCGCACATAGGTACTGAGTGTTGTTTCACGCGCTTTACATCCATCACATCATCTGCTTGTACGTTTACCGACTCATTAAAAAATTACTTACTGTGTCGGGCACTGTTTAGGCATTTAAAGTATTATCAGTGAACAAAAGGGAGAAATTTTTATTGAGTTTCATTCTAGTCATTTATCCCCCCCTTTTTTTCTTTTACCATGTCCCTTTTAGACAAGAAAACTCATATTCAGAGAGATTAAGTCATCTGCCCAAGATTAGGAAAATGGCAGGCAGCCTAACTCTGGGGCTAAGTCTACTTTCCATTGCTATCAGGGATAGAGAACCTCAGCCGCCGAGTATTCGGACTTCGGCGGCAAACCCTAGGAGCCCAGAGCTGCCCAAGCTACTCTGGCTAGTGTGCTTCGGGCTCCTGAGCTGACAGAAGTCTGGAACGAGGGCTGAGGCGGAAGCAGCAAGGCAAAGGCAGGCTGATCAGAGATACACTGAAGGCAAACAGTACGAGAGTCGCCTGAAGTCCTTACCCTGGCCTACAGGAGATACCCCGGACCACACGTCTGATGCACCTCGAACCAGCTACCCAACCCCATTTTCTACCATTCTGCTCAGACTACATTTTGGCCATGTCAAAAATGTCCTCTCCTCTGGGCCTCTGTGTATTCTATTCCATCTTCATATTCATCACTGACAAATTCTTTATGTGCTATTACACTAGAATGTAAGTTCCAGGAAGGACATGACCTTGTATTCCTGTTCATAACAGTATCCCCATCCCCAGACTTATAACTGTGTCTAACAGGTAGTATGTATAAGTAAATATCTGTTGGACTAATGAGAACAATAAATGTAGGCAGACGTAAGGTCAATTCATTCTCCTGGGTCTAACTGACCCAGGTGATAACTGATTGTTGACAGATGAGAAGAGCATAAGCACAATCTTATTAGGGCTATAAAATACCCCACATTTATGAAGAACGGTAAAGGATTTGGTGTGGCTGGAACATACTGCTCATTGGAGGAGAAACTGGAGAGGAGATCAGGTCAGGTTGTAAAGGGTCTTATATGTTATAGCACTTCATTTATTCATTAAAAAATGTTTTTATAATGCCGCTATATGCTAGCTGCTAGGGACACAAGTGCACAAGATAGAAAAGCTCCCTGCCTCAAGAGCTGGAGGTACATGGGAAAGAAATGTGTTTGGGCATAAACACAATATGTGACTGGAAGTTGTGAAGGTCAGTTTAGCAAAAAAGCACAGTGTGTTTAAGCTTTGTGTTTAGAAAGATAGCACTAGAATTAATTTGGAAGATGCCCTATAAACAGATGGGACTGGACGCAGAAGGAAGGGCCAGTTCATAGGCCACCCCAGTAGCCCAGGGGAGAGATGGTAAGCTAGACCTAAGGCCATGGCAGTAGGAAAAAAAGAGGAGGAAAAATATTTGAGAAATAGTTCATAGATAGAATGAATAGCCTTTGATGACTGACAAGGAGGAAGTTTGGTGATGAAACAAAGCGAGTGGGAGTGTCAATGATGGCACTAATCCTTCTAGATTGTCTACAAAGGCTCACGCAGGAAACCCAACAGGAAAAGCCAACCATGTCATATATTCCTCCAATATCCCTTACAGGACCTACTCTACTCTGG
Organism: Ursus maritimus; assembly: GCF_017311325.1. Taxonomy (NCBI): domain Eukaryota; kingdom Metazoa; phylum Chordata; class Mammalia; order Carnivora; family Ursidae; genus Ursus; species Ursus maritimus. The sequence goes on from NW_024423344.1 coordinate 47,422,581, forward strand.
GTTACATGAATATTTGGGTATATCATTTAATTTCAATATAGTTTTGCATACTCAAGATCTATGACACACAGAGAAAGATTTCTCTTACGCTGAGTATGTTCAACTCTTCTAAGAGATACATAAAGTCAAATGTATCCAAACTTGGAAACACAGGTTTGGTTGAAATAAAGCAAACATGTATATTCAAGACAAGAACTGACTCTGCTTTTACTAACACTGTCTGCAGATTTGTAATGCTTTACAGACTTCTGTGATTACTGAAACTTAAAAAAAAAAAGAAAGAAAGAAAGAAAGAAAGAAAGAAAGAAAGAGAACACTTATTTTGCCAAAGTACAAGTTTAAAAGGACTGTACGTTAACATATTCAACAGTCATCACCCTTTATGAAAATCGTGTGGATAATAATGAAAACACATCCAGAACACTGAATGGATTATGTAATGAAATAACAACATGGCTCTTCTGTGCCTAGAGAAAATTAAGATGACTATCAAGTATTAAGTCATTTATTTTCTGTAGGAAACAAAGGAAATGACTATTGACCTATATTTCCACCTTTCCTGGTCTACAATGATGTCAAATGGCTCCTTATCAAATCCAAATGGATTATCTTATTACAACATGGGCTTGTTGAGTGTTTGTCTCCTGCACAGCCTTAAGAAATAATACTAAGGAGTTGGGAATAAGTAAAAGAACTTTGAGAATTAAAAATCCAAGTTAATTTTTTTTTATTTTACTATTCTGATGAAAACAAAAAGACAAAGCTTGACCTTAACGTTGTCCTCCATAACCAGAAAGATACGTAAACTGCAAACAAGTAACCTAGGTTTTTATTAAAATTTTATACCAAAGATCATATTACATTCCTTAAAAACCCTAGGCACAATATTGGTTTTTAAAGCATGTTTCAAAAAAGTAAAGGTAGAAAAAGGTGAATTTTACAGGTTATTTCATCCAAGGATTGCCAAAGCATATAAAAGCACTATGTCATGTTGTCAAAGAATGTAACAAAAGTAATCGTTAGTAAAACATTATATTGACAATGACGAAGCTGCAATACTTTGCATTGTTTGGCCAGCCACGTCAGACACATCACAAAGCGGCCATGCACTTCCTCTCTCTTTTTTCCCCCAATACTCTGGATCCTGGGAATGCCATGAAGACGTTACTAGTTGGCTGCCAAATGCACAGCCTTGACTCAAAATGTAATCTGTCAATTTCCAAGTATATTCACCTCTAACTATGACTTTTCCAGATTCCCTAAATGATATCTTCAGGTGTAATAATTAAATTTTATATATCATATAAATCCTGTGCTAAGTCAATATTTCTATTGGTAATGCTGTTACGTATCTACTTTCATTTTTTCCCAATACCATTTCCAAGAATGCAAACTACCTGATCTTTTACCTTTTTAAAAGCACTCTATCTTCCATGTCTATGCTTTTTTCTGTATGCTTTCATAATTACACAGAAGTTTAAGTAGGAATAGAATATTGCCTAGACCATGGGCTCAATAAAAAACACTTCCTGGGTTAGACTCAACATACTTGTTTGGTGGATAACCTTCTTATGGTTTCAGTTTTTTTATCTATAAAATGCAGATAAATTTCTACTTCACAGAATTGTTTTAAGGATTCAACGAGATAATGCACACAAAGTGTTTCAGTACTTCACAAGTCTTTTATGTTAATAGCTATATTAAATAATTTTAATTAGGAGTAGTAATACTATATTACCCATCCTTTCCAAGCTTACTTTTTTTTTTTTAGGATTTGTATTTATTTATTTGTAAGAGAAAGAGAGAGACGGACAGACAGACAGCACAAGGAGGGGGAGTGGCAGGCAGAGGGAGAAGCAGGCTCCCTGTGGGGCAAGGAGCCCAATGCAGGACTTGATCCCAGGACCCTGGGATCATGACCTGAGCTAAAGGCAGATGCTTAACCGACTGAGCCACCCAGGCTCCCTGGAAATGGTAGATTTGTTAAAAAAAAAAAAAAAATACTGATGATAGGAACTGAAGGAAGACTGAGCTACACAATTAAAATATATTTTCTCAGGAAAAATGGCAAGAATTAACTATGTTGTCTATTTAAAACTGTGAGGATGCACACCAATTACATACAGACACAACTTGCCTCTCCCGGGGCATCCCACGGACGGCATTTAACATCTCTAACTATAAGGCACAACCATAAAGTGTCTGACAGCCCTTCCCAGCAACCAAATGCTACTTGATACAGTGCTAAAAACCCTTTACTTATGGCTCTGCTTCATATGATTGCGCAGAAATATATGGTTTTAAAGAAAAATATTTACTACTACAACATATCTAACATGTATGTTACTGGAGAAAGTACCTAGTGTGGCCTGTAATTCGAAATGTAGAAAAGTTTCAAAATGATTTGGGGAAAACAAAAGAGCTACAGAGAAGATAAAATAAATCTAAGTGGCTGAAAATTTGCATATTCAGGGCAATACGAAGCCAGTGATATTAACACCTCCACGTCACTATCCATGCCGCTGTCATCTTGAATGCCCTTCCCCCATGTCGGCACTCCTTATCAACTATCCTTATCGCACCTTAGAATTTCTATTAGGTATGTGTATGTGTGCATTTGTAAGTAAATTAAATCCCAGGCTATTTTTTTCCTCTTTTATGGGTACTCCTCAATTCTAAAATGTAACACAATGAAAGTGAGAAAAGACACAAAATGTATTCAACAGAAATCTGAAGTACATGTTTTTATTAAGGAATTATATAACTGCATAGCATTTACTCAGGCCTTGTAACTTGTAACTTCCTGCCAGCCTCTTAAAAAATCTGACCCATAAAAATAGAAACAGTATAATTTTGAACCTGTATAACTTATTGCACCCAGGAAGTTTCTATTACCTTTTTCTGCTACTTGATACTGAAAATGGATAAAATAAATGTTCCTTATAAAGAGAGTAAGTATGCCCTGCTTAGGAAGTCCAATGCCATGACTCAAATATTCTTTTAGACCAGGGCTTTTCAATATCCGCAATATGGATATTTAAACCAGATACTTCTTTGTTGCTGGGAGCTCTCCTGTAAGATGCTCAGCAGCATCCCCGCCTTCTACCACGGGATCCCAGTAGCACTCCCTCACCCCCACAGTTGTACTAATCAGAAATTGTCAAATGTCAAAGGGAGGGGGGTGATGAGAGGAGGAAGGTGCCTCCACTTAAGAAACACCGTTTTGTAATTACTGATATTATGAACTCATTAGGAAAGAATCTTAATTTTATGTTGAATTTTATTACCCAATAATATAAACACTACCTCAATATTAAAAGAAAATAACATCCGATATGAAGAATATTTATAGTTTACTTTAAAATACACCTGCTGGGAAATTAGCAACATCTTATAAGATGGCTTTATTATTTTGTTTAAATTCCTTCTAGACCCCTTTCTGTGTATTCAAATTTTCCCACTCAACAAATGCAAAGATTCCAGAAAAGAGCTGTGAATTTGCTCATTAGTTCAAGCTACAGGGGCCTGAAAGAAACCTGTGAGGACTTCAATAGTAATATAGCAATTTCGGGAAGTTCTCCTGACCCATTCTTAGACGTGGCCAATGAGAATCAACTGATGCAGCTTCGAAAATCCCCAAAGTAAGAAACTGTAATTATCCAAACAAATATGGCAATCCAACTTGCAGTGAGAAACTAGAAGACAGAGTTTTAATTCTTAGCTCTATATCTGGTATACTGGATGATGTTTCATTCACTTTTCTTTATAGAAACCAGGACTCTAAGGTCACAAGGAAACCTTAGAAAATTTGACTGTATCTTAAACAAAAAGAGTTAAATAATAGACAATCATAAATTAAGTCTATTAGGACATAAGGATCAAAAGTGACTTCTAAAGGAGTTAAAGTATTATATATGGTCATATTTTATATATGCAGTTATATATAATAAATGTATGTGGTTATGTACTATATATATCATGTAATATATTTAAATATTATATAATTAGCAAGTATGATTATTTAAATTAAATGTGAAGAGATTTATTTTAAGAGCATTATTTTTCAACACAATATGAGATAAACACGATCTTCAAAATCAAACATATATTGCTGCTAGATTTTAAGAGGGCATACATGGTAAAGTTTATCTTGCTCATAAGTACATGGTTTATTCTTAAAGATCAGACCACTATGAACCATCATCACCTTTTGAATACTATAAAATTACAGGAACAACAGCCTCAAATACCATAAAATGCAATTTTCTCTTTCAACATTAACTTAAAAGCTAACTAAATTCTGAAAAAAGCTGAAAATGCATAAATAGATGAGAAGCATCAAGGCCTATAAGTATCTTGGTAAAAGCAATGAAAGCAAATGATATTCCAGAAAAATCACCAAACAAGCACATACATAAGTGCGTGTAACACCACACTGCTTATGGTATTAAAAAAAAAAAAAAAATCAATCTAAATGCCAAACAACAGGAAACTAGTTGAATGGATTATGGGACATACAAACCACTGAATAATATTTATTCATTAAATTTATGATGCGTAGCTTTTCGTGTTGAAGTAGATGAATGATCATAATTCGCGAAAAAAGAGATGACAGGAGAGTATGTTTCCATACATTTAAAAACAATGCTTATAACAAAGAGAGTGAAAGAGATAAAGAGAAGAGAAGAGAGAGGGACAGAGGGGGAGAGGGACAGAAAAAACTAAAGGATGCACATTCAAAATTACAGGTGACAGGACATGGAGTCATATTTTTCATTTTTGCTTTGACAAATGTTCTCACTTTTTATGAACTTCATAGATTATATGTATAATTAAAATAAATCTTTGGGTGTTCACATTTTGAGATAAAAAAGAACTAAACAGGTTAAACGGAAAACAGACGAGAGAAATGAAAGGAAAAAAATCAAAGTTTTTATCTAGATTCTCATAAAGTATAAAAGGGTCACCTCACTTCTCTAACCAGGACAGCACATGCGCACCCACATGTACACATATGCACAGAATAGACATGTGTATATTCATGCTACGGTTAAACTCTGACTCCTACAAATCTAAAAAATATGTAGATGAAGTTGAAAGTAACTTATTGTTACATGTGATATTTGTAACTGATGCACTGAATCCTTTTGTTTCATGTGGGCTATCAATTTGTCTACAAATACATTTTCATTAGGCAGAGATCGATGATAAACTGCTATTCAATCTGCAAATTATGTTCTAGGCAATTCCATGACAACAGAAAAATGGACACATGATACTATTATCTTGTGCTGAGAACGTAGCACCCTGAGAAAAGAAGCTATGGGCCAAATACTTTTTTTAATTTTTTATTTATTAATTACTACACAGAGCAGCAGTGAGCATACTTTAAAAGATTTTAGTCTTTTGAAAAATCAATCTTTTCTGTTCTTGTGTGAAAAACTATAGAAGCAAAAAGATTTACACTCCTCAGATTTTTAAACAAAATACACTATCTTATAATAACCACAAACAATTATACTCTCTGCCCATTGTGCAGATCTCTGATTACGTAACAATCCTGGTATTGTTCTTTGAGGAAATTCCTAGAGAGTGAAAAGTAAAAGAACTGGATTCTCAATGCTGCATTTCTGGAAGAACTAAAAGTATCCTCAGGGACTTTCCGTTTCCAGTCCACCACGTAACAAGTTTAAAGTCACCAATCTGTCGTTAACAAGTAAAAAGTCAAATAAACAAAAATCACAACTTTCGTTAGATCCATTTGAGAAGTGAGGTCACAAGGCAAACTGCTGCTCCAAAAACTGGAGAGAAAGACAAAAGGACACAGGGAACCACAACTTGCCAGAGCAAAAATCCTTGAACAAAAACTTTAGTGGAAACCAGTGCTGGAGAAGAGAACCCCAACTGTAACTGAACAGTTACAGGAGGCTCCGGGTGGACAGCCTGAGAGTTAGAAACTCCAGGGGAACGCAGTTTTGTGGGACTCCACGTTTCTGCAAGTTGTATCTCTAGGAGCTGTACCATGTCCTTACAGTGAACATGAGAGAAAAATCCCCACCTACTATCACCAGGGGGAGGATTTCCACGTGAAATATGCCAGAGCACTAAATTCTTCTTAACACGGCCTGGCCTTGGGAGAAACTCTTACTAGAGCTTTACCTGCTAGGGTCTTAACAGCACCTAACCTCCCTGTGGGAAGGGAAATACGTTAACTCCAGCTCCCACCAGCCACCTGTTCATATAAGAGGGGTGGGGGGTGGGACTGAGAAGCACTGGTGAAGTTCATTGTCAAGAGGCACAGTTTCACCAAAAGACTGAGACCTGATCATAGGACTACAAAACGCGTCTTTTCTCCCTATACCTTACCATTACCAAAAGCCTATTTACTGTAGTTCATTTTATCCAGTGTATCATGTCTACCTTTCAACAAAAAATTACAAGGCATACTAAAAAGCAATTTGAAGAGAATGAACAAATGTCAGAATCAGAGTCAGATATAGCAGGAATGTTGAAATGATCAGACCAGTAAATTTAAAACTATGTTTAATATGCTGAGGGCTTTAATTAAAAAAAAAAAAAAAAAGCAAGCCGACAACATGCAAGAACAGATGGATAATATAAGCAGAGAAATGGAAATTCTAAAAAAGATGCAAAAACAAATGCTAGTGATCAAAAACACTGTATAACAGAAATGAACAATCCCTTGGATGGGCTAATACAAGGAAGAGGAGGGAGGAATTAGGCATACTTTGATATTATAAGGCATTCATGGTACCCACGAAACAGAATAATATTATTTAAAACTGGACTTGGATTAGTTGTAAATGTACAGTGAAAACTCTAGGGCAGCCACTATAATAATTTAAAAAGAAATCTGACATGCTAAGAAAGGAGAGAAAATGTAATTATATGTAATGTTCAATTAAGACCACAAAAGCTAGAAAAAATGTGGAAGACAAAAATGGGAACAAAGGACAATGGCAACAATGGCAAGAGAAAATAGTAACCAACATAATGAATATTTATCCAACTCTATATGTAATTACTTTACACATTAGTGGTCCAATCAAAGGACAGAGGGGCTCCTGGGTGGCTCAGTTGGTTAAGCATCTGCCTTCAGCTCAGGTCACGATCCCGGAGTCCTGGGATCAAGCCCCCCATCAGGCTTCCTGCTTACTAGGGAGTCTGCTTCTCCCTCTGCCCTTCACCCTGCTTGTGCTCTCTCTCTCTCTCTCTAATAAATAAATAAAATCTTAAAAAAAAGAAAAAAAGGACAGAGATCATCAGAGTGGATCAAAAAACAAGGTCTTGATATATGTTGCCTACAGGAAACCCAGTTTAAATATAAAGACATATATTTGTTAAAAGTAAAGGGACAGAAAAACATATCATGCTAACACTAATTAAACGAAAGCAGCAGTATCTATTATTTCAAATAGATCAGACTTGAAAGCAAGGAAAGTTATCAGGATAAAGAGAGATATTACATAATGATAAAGGACTCAATACTCTAAAAAGACATAATGATCCTTAATGCGTACATGTCTAACAACAGAACATCACAATATATAAGGCAAAAACATAAATAGAACTTCAAGGAGAAATAAGTGAATCCACTATTACAGACGGAAACTTTAACACCCTTCTATCAGAAATGGACAGATTTAGTCGCAGAAAACCAGCAAGGACAGAGCTGAACTCAACAGCACCATCAATCAACCAAAACTCACAAAAGAAGAAATAGGTTATCTGAATAGGCATGTATCTATTAAAGAAACTGAGTCAAAAATTAATAATCTTCCAAAACGAAAGTACCAGGTACAGGGGCGCCTGGGTGGCTCAGTTGGTTAAGCATCCGATTCTTGGTTTTGGCTCAGTCCTGATCTCTGGGTGGTGGGATCGAGCCCCACATTGGGTTCCATGCTAGGCATGGAGCCTGCTTGGGATTCTCTCTCCCTCTGCCCTTCCCCCACCACCTCTCACCTCGCCCCCAAAAAAGAAAAAAAAGGCACCAAGTACAGATGAGTTCACTGGTTGATTTTACCAAACATTTAAAGGTGAAATTATATCACTCTACCATCTCTTCCAGAAGACGGACGCACAATGAACACTTCCCAACGCATTATATGAGGCCAGTAGTAACATATTACCAAAACCAGACAAAAACATTCTAAGAAAACTACAAACCAATCTCTCTCATTAACATCGATGCAAAAATTCTCAACAAATATTAGCAAAAGAGATGCGAGAATATATAAACAGAATTATACACTACAGAAAAGTGAGATTTATCCAAGGTATGTAAGGTTGATTCAACATTAGAAAATCAATTAGTATAGGGGCGCCTGGGTGGCTCAGTCATTAAGCGTCTGTCTTCAGCTCAGGGCGTGATCCCAGAGTCCTGGGATTGAGCCCCGCATCGGGCTTCCTGCTCAGCAGGAAGCCTGTTTCTTCCTCTCCCACTCCCCCTGCTTGTGTTTCCTTTCTCTCTGGCTGTCTCTCTGTCAAATAAATAAATAAAATCTTTAAAAAAAAAAAAAAAAAAAGAAAATCAATTAGTATAATCCCTCATTTCCAAAGGCTAAATAAAGCAGAAAAAAGTCACATGATCCTATAAATACGTGCAAACATTTAACAAAATCCAACACCATTCATGATAAAACTCTCTGTAAACTGGAATTAGAAGGGAACTTTCTCAACTTGACAAAGAATATTTGTGATGGCTAATTTTATGCGTCATCCTGACTTAGCTAAAGCATGCAGGATAGCAGGTAAAACATTATTTCTGGGTGTGTCTGTGGGAGTGTTTCCAGAGGAGATTAGCATTTGAATTAGTAGACGGAGTAAAGTAAATCCACCCTCATCAATGTGGGCAGGCATCAAGCACCTACTGAGGGTCCAAATAGAACAAAAAAAGCAGACAAATTCTCTATTTCTCTTCTCGAGTTGGGGCATCCATCTTCTACTGCCCTCAAACAACAGAGCTCCTGGTTATGCAGCCTTTGGATGCAAGATCTTACACCAGGTTCTCAGGCCTTCAGTCTTTGACTAAATTACACTACCGGCTTTCTTAGGTCTCCAGCTTGCAGATGACATCTTGCGGCATATCTTATCCTCCCATAATCACATGAACCAATTCTCATTTTATATATGAATATTATCGTTTTATTTCTCTCAAGAACTCTAACCAATATATACATCTACAAAAGACTTACAGCTGACACATACTTAATGGTGAGAAACCTGAGGTTTTCCACTAAGATCAGAAACAAGGCAAGAATGTAAGTTCTCACCATTGCTTTTCAACATCTATTGGAAGTCTTAGTTAATGCAGTAAGACAAGACAAGACAAGACAAGACAAGACAAGACAAGACAAGACAAGACAAGATATACAGATTGGGAAAGAATAAACAAAACTGTCTTTGTTTGCAAATGACATGATCATTTATGCAGAAAATCCAAAATAGTAATGAGTGACTATTACGAGGTTGCAAGATATAAGGGTAGTATATAAAAGTCAATCACTTGCCTATATACCAGCAATTAACAAGTGAATTTGAATCTAAAAACACACCACCATTTAAATCTACTGATTCAAATGCTAACCTCTGGAGCAAAGGTTGTCTTTTCTAACAAATGGTACTGAAGCAACTTGACATCCACATGCCAAAAAAAAAAAAAAAAAAAAAAGAATCTAGACATAGCCCCATAGACCTTACACCCCACAAAACTTACCTCAAAATGGATCATAGACCTAAATATAAAATACATGATTATAAAACTCCTAGGAGATAAGAGAAAACCCAGATGACCTTGGTATGGAGATAACTTTATAGAAACATTAAATGCATGACCCATGAAAGAAATAATTCATAAGCTAGACTTCATTAAGTCTCATTAAAGAGAATGAGAAAAGAAGCCCCAAACTAGGAGAAAGTATGCAGGAGAAAAAGGCGTCTGATATAGGACTGTTATCCAAAACATACGAAGAATTCTTAAAATTCAGCAATAAGAAAACAAGCAACCGGATTTAAAAATGGGCCAAAGACCTTAAAAGACACCTCCTCAAAGAAGATATACAGATGGCAAGTAAGCACATGAAAAGATGTTCAATATCATTAAAGGATTGCAATTGAAACAATGAGATACCACTACACCTATTAGAATGGCCAAAATCTAAAACAGTGACAATACCAAATGCTGGAAAGGACGTAGAGCCACATACTTTATTGGTTGGAATGCAAAATGGTACAGCCACTTTGGAAGACAGTTTGGCAATTTCTTACAAAACTAAATGTGCTCTTACTATACCACCCAGTAATCGCACTCCTTGGAATTTATCCAAATGAACTGAAAATGTATGTCCATACAAAAACCTACAAAGGGATGTTTACAGTAGTGTTAATTCATGACTGCCAAAACGTGAAAGCAACCAAGATATCCTTTGGTAGGTGAATGAATAAGTTATAGTATATCCCAACAACTGAACAGCAATCACTGCGAAAAAGAAATTAGCTATAAAGCCATGAAATGACATGGAAGAAACTTAAATGTATATCACTAAGTGGAAGAGGCCCGTCTCAAACGGCTATACACTGCAAGATCCCAACTACATGACGTTCCAGAAAAAGTAAAATTATGGAGACAGTAAAAAAGAGAAATGGTTTCTGGGGGCTACAGGGGAGTGAAGGATAAACAGAAAGAGCAAAGAGAATTTTTAGGGCAGTGAAACTATTCTATATGAAAGTACAATGGTGAATTTTGCTATGAGTCTGAAACTGCTCTAAAAATCGAGTTAATATTTTAAAAATTCCATTTTTTAATTTCAAAAAAGAACATATTCTTTAGAGCAGCTTTCAAAAAAGCAGTTAAAAAAGAAATGGACAATTCAAGAACATATTCCTACTTTATTCAGAGGACATCAGAAATAATATCTAGACATATGCAAGAATGCTAATTCCTAAAAGTAACCACTATTGCCAAGTCTATAAAACAATCGAAAGTAGCAACATGCTATCCCAAGAGTTTTGAAGAAATGAACCAGTTTCCCACACTATTTTTTATTATTTAAACATACTTACAACAGTGATTCAAACGTTATTCTATTACCCAACATTAACTATAAACATTTTGTCAAGACCAATAGAAGGGATTGGATAATAATCTCAAATACTAGGCAACATGAGCAAACATATCCTTCTGTATTTAATCATTTTTCTCCTGGCAGTAAAGAAAACTGTCACCCAGTGTATCTGATATATATAAGACTACAATACAGTTAAATAAGGCAATAAAACAGTTATTTTTATGCCAAAAGATATCGGAAGGATATGGATATATGTATATGTGCATGTGCGTGTGTGTGTGTGTGTGTGTGTGTATATATGTATATATATGACTTTGATTTGCATGTTGCTAAAAAATGTCTAATGGGAAAAACAAATTGCAGGTTTTGAGTCACAGCACTCTGCCTTGACCAAGCTTGATTTTTCAATGTTTCCAATTTTTTTAAAAAGATTTTTTATTTGAGAAAGAGAGTGAGTGAGAGAGACAGAGCATGAGCAGGGGAGGAGCACAGGGAGAGAAAGAGAGGAGAGACAGACTCCCCTCTGAACAGGGAACCCAACATGGGGCTTGATCCCAGGACCTGAGCCAAAAGCAGATGCCCAACCGACTGAGCCACCCAGGCACCCCTCTGTTTCCAATTTTATAGTGCATTATATGAACATCAAAAAAATAGTTTTCAGTAGTAAGTCTTCCTACTTCCAACAAATAGCACTGGTCATTTCAACAATGTTTTTGGAACATTTCTTTCTACCAATCATCCATCTTTGAAGATAAAAAGTATTCAACAGAATAATTCCATTTCTCTATATGGAAAAGTCTCGTGATGAGTGAGTACTTGGTACGATGCAGCAACATCAATAAATAAATTTTTCATTGTCAAATACTTGATGGGGCAAACTTTAAGATTTTGACAGAAAATAAGAAGCAATCTAAAATACTAATAGTTGTCTCAATGTAATCACTTAGTACCACATTCTACATTTACATTTCTTCAAGCTATTAATTTTTAATTAAGAAACCATGTACAGCTTCAATGCTAAGATCTGGTTCCCTGGTTGGTAAGTGCAAAGATCCAGGACAGTTGGCAGAAAAACTGCACCTCTTAACGACACGTGGGAGGTAAAACCTAGCACTCCGCAATTACGGAGAGGAACCTAAGCAGTAACGGTGTCTGAGCCTCAACTAATGGGCTCACTTTTACAATTTTTTCCCAGTGAAGCCAACAAATACAGAAACTAACTTGAAAGAGCTGATTGATATTTCCTAAAGTACTGTTACAAACACCTGAGGTCTAATTCTGCCTCATTCAGAATCTTCCATCCAAAACTTGGACAATGAGAAAGTGATTTGTGCTATGGTATAACTTTTAGGAGGAAACCTAGGTATTCAGTACTTTTTCACACCTACGTTCACTGCAGCCAAGGATGCAGAGAAATACAGTCTACAAGGAAACACAAATATTAATAAGCAGGCCCATGGAACAGCGAACTCAACGGCTCTTAGGCGTGACTGACTATCCCTGCTTCTCTGTTTATGTACAGTTCATAGAACACAGGGGTGCAAAACCAAGCCTCACTAGGTCTGTTTGCCAGGGCAGGACAGCCCTGAAGATAGCAAAACTACACTAGAATTTCAGAACCACTCGATGAGAATCTTCGGTAAGTCTAGCTCTGGTATATACCAAAAACTTTTAGATCTCTCAGTTCTCCCGAAATAATATCCGAGTCATCTATACGAGGTGGAGTAAGGATGCTCAGACACAGTAGTTGATCTGAACCTGAAGTATAGTATTTCAGGGAAGCCAAAGGCCAAAACAGTGTCCATAAGCCATGTTTTTACATTGTGGGACGTACAGAACAGGCAGAGGGTCTACTGCACAGTGCGGTGACCAGACAAGGCTGCCCATGGCAGACAATCCCAAAGGCTCAAGGGATGGAGACGTCAGGCACACCTGTAACCCACCTGCAGGACATCACTATCACTTGATGGCACGTCAGTCGAAAAACTTCACCTTAGGATCAAACACCTTCAACATGACTAGGTTACAAGCAAAACCACAGAGAGCAGCGCTATGAATCAAAGCACTGTCACTATCTTTATATTTTAGGAGGTTAAGTGCTGCCACCATTATAAGTACATGTTTCCAAGATGATAAATCTCTCACTATTTACTTCAGATGGAAGAATCTTCAGGGGAATAGGTTTATAATCAAGTCTCCATAAGAAATTTTATATTTTAGAAGCACACTTCATTTTTGATGGCCCATTTGTTCATTCCTCCACAAAATTTAGAAACTGTGCTTTTTTTTTTTTTTAAGATTCATTCATTTATTTGAGAGAAAGAAAGAGCTAGCAGAATCATGGGGGGGAGGGAGGAAGTGAGAGAATCTCCAGCAGACACCCCCCCCCCATCCTGAGCATGAGCCCGATGCTGGGCTAGAGCCCACGACCCTGAGATCAGGACCTCAGCCAAAACCAAGAGCAGATGCTCAGTGGACTGTGCCACTCAGGCGCCCCCACCTTGATTTTTCTAACATACATAGGGCTTCCAGTCTCTAATTACCTCTGTACACTCAGTCCTATACAGACAGAGACTGATCGGGTTTGCAGACCAGGACGATAAGACGGGAATCCCAGTTATCACCCATGCAGAGAGCTTGCATTCAATCTACACGGCTTCCCATGATCCCAGTGCACACAATCCTCAAAGGAAATCTTGTGAAAGCTGATTCAACACCCCCACGGTAGGAAATGCAGAGAACACACACACACACACACACACACACACACACACGACTGCTCATCATTCCAACAATACCCTTCCGTTTTTCACCATTCATTTCTCTTCTCCAAAAAAGCCCAAATATGTTAAAATTTCCCACTATAACCATAAGGCATGAGATGACAGGAATTTCAGTAGAGGAAAGGGATAATGGTTATTTAGGCCCCATTATAGCACGCTCTTCAAGCTAGGACATGACCATCTCATACCACGGAGCTACCTTTTCCAAGTTCTTGCAATGTAGCTGCAATGTAAATTAATTAAGAGCAGGCTGCTCTCATCTTCTAGTGGGTGGGGCTATAAACCGCAGAGCAACTTGGCAGAAAATATTAAAAGCCATAAAATGCACATGGCCTTTCGCTCTAGCGATTCCAACTCTTGGAATTTATCCTAAGGTAATAATTAAGGATGTGCAAAAGAATATTTATTTCTCTGCTGTTTGTAATTACTGACTCTTGGAAGCAACCTAAATGTCCAAAAATAGGAGAGTGGTTAAATAAATGATCAAGCTATAAAATAAAATCCCACTAAGGGTCATTTCGAAAGACAGAGAAATGTGTCTACTGATATAAATAGGTTTGTACTATATATTCTTCAGTATGAAAACCAAAATACAAATGGCATATAGGAAGTTACCTCATTATTCTGAATATAATGAAAATTATGGTAGCTTTGCTGGTCTCTGATTTCTTTTAAGTTTTCTGATATTTCTCTAATGAACACATAATGAGATGTACTGTTTTGATAAAGAAATTAAAAGGGGGAAAACCTGTAAAAGTTAGAAGGGAAAAAAAACCGGAGAAAAGAAACTAACTGAAAGAGGAAGTGATCTGGGCTGTGCTTTAGGAAGGACTCCTCACAAGTGTGATTATGAGGCTCTGAAATGTGCAGTCAGTGGAGGTCATGGACTCTCTTTTCCTTGGGGATCTGTAAGAAAAGAGTAGCCAGTCCGCCTTTGAGGATAGCTTGAATGCAGTCCTAACCTCTGTGGCCTCTTGTAGCTCCATGGGCAAAATGATTGAGCCAAAATACAATGTTCACTAGGTGGCACATAAGGGAGTCCATTCCATACGTTGCCCTGATCCTCCACAATCCTTTACCTGATTCAGAAGGCCGCCCCTAAGGTCTCACACCAGCACTGAAACACAGTGACCAGCAACTTGCCAGTACTTCAGCCAGGAAACACGGTACAATGTTAACAGTGAGTATGCCACAATGCACAAACGACTTCTGACTCTTCCGTGTTAATAAAAAATTCTGATTTCAGACACTTAAATATCCCAAACGGAGACAAAGACAATGCGCATATCCACTAAAAATTTTTGTGCTTACCTAGAAGTTTTATAGATAAAATATTATAAATAGTGACCAAAATAATGCCACAAAAAGGTGAAAGACATAAAAATGCTGAATTCTCACAAGATCCTTTGCTTTAAAAAAGCCACCAGTTTTGCTTTCTGATCACTTCCTATGAATATAAACATAACATTTCCCAAGTCCAGAATTAAATGCTTTTTTGGCTTTTATATTCATTTCCTGGTCTAATAAAAGGGGTAGTAGGTGCAGAGACTGACAGCCAAGTGGACTGAACCAAGGATGACCGGTTAAACAGCATTGTGCCAGTCACCAAAACTGAGAAAATAAGGGTTGAGTAAGTGCAGAAAGCCATGGAATGCCAAATAAAGAAATCAGCCACGACTGGAACACACAGTTACATAACAGAACTCAGGGATGGTGGCATTCAACGACAGAAGAATGAGGGGGATAATATATGAATGGGAGTTTTTAAGGGACCCTGTTCTAAGGCAAAGTCAAGCGGGGGGGGGGGGGGGGGGGGAATCTCGGCTCTCATGCCTTCCCCTAAGGATGAGCCTTAAGCCATCAACGTTATAAGCATGGTATCGGACCCAGGCGACTCCCTCCTCTAAGCACGAGGGGGCTTCAGTTCTAAATAAGATCGTGCAACTTTTAAAGCGTATTATTCTGTGCACCAAACATCTAAGTCTGGTCATTGGAATGAAAGAGTAAGTACATCACAAGCAAGGTCTGTCCACTTACCGGTAAGTCTCACTTACACAGCCTTCTTGGAATACTGTATTCTGGCAAGTTTAGTTTTCTTTTCTTTTCTTTCTTTCTTTCTTTTTTTTTTTTTTTTTTTTTTTTTTTTTTGTATTCTGGAGAGTTTAGTTTTCTGGATGGTGAAGGGTTGATCTCACCTCACTTTTTTTTTTTTTTTTAAAGGGTTTCTCTCTTTTAACTTTCAATGTAAGAGAAAAAGTATTAACCACTTGGGATGGAAATACTCCTAATATATTTTACATAGAAAGGGATATAAGTTAGCATTTTCTGGATGACTCAGGGCAATAATTATGAACCTCAAAGACTATGCAGTGCTGCACGCAGAGATAAGTTCGGGGCCCGCTGAAGTGTGTCTACACTGCAGAACCTGAAACTGCTGTGCTGCTTGTACTCCTGCATCTGCATTTCATAGTCTGTCAGCCTTTTATTTCTCAATACCGTCATGTTCTTTTTATAGATGCTCCTTCTGCCCTATGGTGGAATAGAAAGAACACTGGACCAAGAGTCAAGTTGATTTACGTTATCATTCTAGCTGCATGACCTTGAACGTGTCACTTGGCATCTTTGGGCCTAAGTATGATGAGGAAATTCAACCAGATAATTCTTAAGGTCCTTTGTTAAAATGCTTATTATAAATTCGCTGCTTCTAATTTTTGTCTATTTTTTAAAAAACTGAGTCAGCTAAACTTGCATGGAAAGTAACAGAGAAACTTGAGTGTGCAACATACTCTCGTGTAAGTGAGGTAAACATGTCTCGTGTCATCTGGTTGTCTTCTCAGAGGTCTTACCTGTGTCATTCTCAATAGTTCGTGGGGTCTCAGACAGCCATGGTCTCTAGACAACTAAGACCCTACTGGTGATGTGTTACTGTACTTCTGTATGCCTCTGCTTTACCAAATATTCGCAGTGCAAATAATTATTCGATAGGCCTCTACTTCAGGACCCCAAGAACACAATCTGTGTACGTCATCATTTATGCCTGTCAGTAAACTGATTGCAAAATGAGTACTCTAATTTTGAAACTTTCTTTGCCTTATTAAATATTTGTTTAGATGACAGAATTGGAAGTTTTCTAAAAGACGGTTTTGTGAAAGCACTTAACAAAACATAAAACAAAGTGCAAGCGTAGAGACTATTTCTGTAAACTCTAAGGGAAGGGACTGTATCCTTGCATTTTTTCTGGAGTCCCTAAGGCATGACTTCCACCTACTGCACATTCACGATCACCACCAGGAGCCTGCAGAAGCCACACTTTCGTCTGCACCTCCTCCCCCTTCCACACATTCTTCCCCGCGAAATCCGAGTCACACGCACGGCTGTAATTCCATCTCGCTGCACATACCCCACCTCTAGCTCCCATCGCTCTCTTGGGCTCTAGGTCCCAGCTCCCCGTCATAACCTCTATGGGGATTTTCTCTGAGTTACAAAGGGTTTCGAGAAAGTTCATAAAGCCTCCTCACTCACTCATTTCTCTGCCCACTTCATACTTTCAAAAACCTACTTTTTTTCCTCTTCCGTTATTCTCTACTCGTGTTAATGAGAACAACACGTAGCAAATGAGAAATCTAGAAGCACCCCTTGATTCTCTTCACTTCACGATCAATGACAAAGTTGTTTTGATGCCACCTCTGAAATCCCTCTCCTCACCATTCATGCCATTTCCACTGCTACAGCCTTAACTCGGGTCATCGTCTCTTAACGACTATTAAAACCCCCACTTCCCAGCTGCCAGCAATTTCCCTTCCCTTCAGCAATGAATTATATTTCTATAAAACACATAAGGTTGATGTTTTTTCCTTATTTTATATATATCTTCCTTATTATATATATATTTATATTCTATATAATGAAGAAATAATATATAAAACACTAAAATATGTATTATATATACATAACTTTTATCTATAGCATAATTAATGTGATGAAAACAGAAATACATTAATGTATATTTATACTTATAAATATAAAATTATATATGTAACTTTTAAAAGACTTCCTATTGCTTATGGCAACTGTTCTCAATTTTTTCTACCATATTGAAGCTGGAGGATATTAATCCAAGGGAAATCCTGGGTCACTGCTGAGTTAGGATTCCCACTGTGTGTGTATGAACATGTGTGTGGTAGGGCAGGAGAGAGGGAGGGGTAGTAGTGGCTAAGAAATATGGATCCAAACTAACGAATGATCGGAATACAAAGCCCACCTTCTCGGAGATTCTAAAGTATATCCTAGACAACTACTGCGAATAATGAAAATTTACCTGACCAAACTAAATCAAAGATATGAAGATACAGAAGTAGAAAAAAGAGTTAAAAGCCAGGGGGCTAAGTGCAATTCCCTTCAATATAGCCTACATTCCAGATGACTACTGGAAACAAGTCCCAGATTAGCTTCTAACCTCTCCTCTAATCCCTTCAATAATGTACAACCACTAGAATCTTTCACATCCCCTTCTACACATTAGGGCAATGCCCACACTTAGTTCATCCTGGGAAGAATACCCCTTCCCTCCTTATTTGGCAGCAGAACTCCTACTCGTCCTTCAAACCTTCATCCAAATACGGGTCTGTGAAGACTCCTCTATCCCTACTGTACTAGCTCATGCTGCTACACCAGACACCCTGCACCAGGTGGTATAGACAACAGAAATCTGTTTCTCAGAGTTTTGCAGGCTGAGAAGTCCACGCCCAAGCTGTGGGTCTATTTAGTTCCTGGTGAGGCCTCTCTTCTCTACCCGCAGATGGCCATCTTCTAGCTGTGTCATCACATGGGGAGAGAGAGATCTCGCACATCTTTTCTACGAAGGGCACTAATCTCACCGTCAGGGTTTCAATCTCATGATCTAACTACCTCCTGAAGGCCACACCTGCAAATACTGTCACACTGGGGGATAGGGTTTCAACACATGAATTCTAGGAGAGACAATTCAGTCCCTAGCATTTGCCACACCGAAGGACTCCTTTACTCTACTGTGCTTACTAGATTATAAATTCCTCCTCAGGGCTGAACCCTATGTATTCGTTACCTTTATCCCCAGGCCCCAGCATGTTGCTGGGCACCAAGCATATCTATTAAAATCACTCCGTGCATGCATGGAACAGAAGCCATTGCAACAGGTCTCGGTTAATTAACATACACCACTCTCAAAATCTTCCTCAAAGGGCTACCATCAAATCTTCTTTTCAATGCCACATATACACAGAGACGGGAGAAACATATGATTTATGTCTACTGTTAGATATGTACAGATGTGCTTCTTCACTTATCCACTTTGTTCTCATCACATGCAGACTTATCTAAAGTTTCAGATCTCATCTTATTAAAACTTTAGTTAGGATCCACAAATCCTTGCTACTGATTGACCTTCTGATGCTCATACTACACACAGAGTTCCTAGGTCACTAATTTGGTAAACGTTTGATGCAATTTTGTATTACATTAGGTCGGTCCATCTTCCATTGGCTGAGCCTTATTTCCCACATAGGACAGTGAGAGACACAAGACAGAATCCAATGATGAGGACTTAAACCCACAGCACCAATATTTCCAGCTCATGTGACTTCTTATCTATAAATCGGATATAAGAAGATCTACTTCACAAGTATTTTTTTGACTGATCAAATGAGAAGACATATGACAATACGCTTTATAAACCCATAAGCACTACAGTTTTTTTTTTTACCATAATGTATCTTTAAACAATAATAACATTTTAGATCTCACGTGTACTAAATTCTTGATTACCTTAGATCTAACAAATAAGTGGCCCTAACAGTTCTGATTTCCTTGGATCAATGTCACAGGGCACCTTAGTGGGCTTCCTCAAGCCACTCTGGGACAAACTAAGGAAGCCCATTAGTATCTAAGTGCTTCCAGGTTGAAGGGGTCAACTTCTGCGAGTTCTAACATGCCAAATGGCTACATACACAGGAGCATGCTAGTGATACCAGCTCCTCATATACACACCCACTTCCACTCCCCAAGAGGTACCAGACTGTTGGACAACTTGGCCGCTAGCCTATAAAAATGTGGAAACACTGTAGGAACATTAGCCAATAAAGCACATACTGGCAGCAGAATCAAATATTTAGGCTCTTAGATGTACCCAAATAAATCGTTTGTGTGTTCTAACAAATGTTTTATTTGGAAAGCATTTCCCAGTACAGATGCTGTCAAAAGTACCCATTTTCAGTGGGTTAAATCAAGGGCTGGAAGGAGCAGAAGGGCGGGGAATGTTTATTAAACAATATTACATAAGCTGCAAAAAAAAAAAATGTTAATAGCAACTGGAAGAGCACCCTTGAAAAACGAAGAGTTGTTAGGGGTTTTCAAAGTTAAATTTATACCAACTGCAAATGGTAGAAAATTATAAACATAACTACCACAAAATGAGAAAGTTATCAGCACTTGGCTAGGGATAAAAAACTGGGCTGTTTTTAAATATTTGTAATATAGCAATAAAAATAGATGCAAAAAAAAAAAAAGATGCAGTCAAGCAAGGAGTCAAGAGTTTAAGCATTACAAATTAAACCCTTCACTTGCCGGAATCTTTCAAGAAGCAATCAATCGCAAACACATTCAAGGGTTTTCATACTGAGGTTAATAATTTGGGGGAGAGACATAATGCAATCCAAACACATGAACTTCCTTAACAAAATAAACTCTGAGACCAAACGCGAGACAGAGCTTCTGATAAGCTGCCAGCATCTAATGCAGGCACAATATACTCTAACAGACAGGAGAACTATTGACCCCTGTTCTTAGGCAACGATGTAACGCATATATAATTTATCTGGGCTACATCACCCTTTCCCAGTTTAGTTCCACCTCCCTGACGATCTAAGACCATGCTTTAAGAAACACATGGTGAAGATTTCTCTTGAGGCTCAAAACAAGAAAACTCCTTATTAACTGTGGCTAGACAGGTTTCATTACCACCAATTCCCTAGTAGATATTGTGTATAACTACTGACACTAATGAAAATACTACATTCATGATGGTGATATGAACTATAAATAAACAGAGTTAAAGATATATTTTTTTTTACCTGAATTGACAAGGGCTTTAAAAACTTGTTTGTTTGTTTGTTTTCCACTCACAAATTAACTGGTTGCACAACTACACTGGCCAAACACTCTCACTGTTGGTGTTATGCAATCAATAAAGGTTTATTAAATCAAAGAGAATGGTACAAAAAGACTCTCAGGAAAATAAATGCTAAGTTACAGTGGCAAAGAAAAACCTTAAAATGTTGGAATACTTTACTTTGAGGAAAAAAAAGGGATGAAAACTTAATATGTGTGAGTATATAAAATCACAGCAACCTGTTAAAGATATCTCAATTACCGCGTGAGAATTTTAAGGCTGTTCAAACATTGTAAGTTTTGATTTACCAGGATAAAGAAACGTTGACAACAAATGAAATTCCCCCATCAGCCTGACACATTTTCATTGTGAATGTTCCATTAAAGAATCATGGGAAGTGTTTAAAATAGTCTTCAAAGTCTGACTCCCTATAACTAATCCAATCAATAAAATTATCAACGCAACTGATTAATAATCATTTAGAAAAAATGGTAGTTCCTCAGTCACAGATAATCTTTGAGACTTATTAGTGACAACTTCCTTAAGGGTCATCTCAACAGAAGCAAGCATACACCAATAGCATTTAAACAGAACATAATAAACGGGATGTCAAGGCTGATTTGAAGGTTTTTGTAAACTTTATCAATTTCAGTTTACTTTTATCATCTTGTATGTCTCAGATGGAATTCACAGTAATCACAGCTACAGCGGAACAACTTCAAACATAAATGAAACCAGTAACTGGTAGATCGATACAAGGTGACAGACTCCTGGCTAAAACCCTGCCCTGGTGCGACCCACGGCTGCCCTTCTGCACCCTAAAGACTTAATGAATCACCAGGAGTACACTGACGATTGTGTAGGTTTTGCCCATGTGGGAAGTGGATTTATAACAGACCAAAAGAGAATCATCCCCCTTTTGTGAGATAAATACCGTGAAGTAAAGGGTATGTTTCTACAAGGCACTGGGCCTCATGATTTCGCGCAGGTAATATACCGATTTTATAAACGCTTCACCATTTTAAATTAAAACATCATGAATGACTGAAAATCTGGATACCTAATGAGAGGTCATTGAAAATGATATGCACTTTATAGAAGTTGCTTCTACACTAGCGACAGGAAACGGAACAACAGAAACATACAAAAAGGAGCGATATAAAGACCATTTAGTATTTCTGAGTAGGGTTTGCTCCAGAAAATATGGAAAAAGGCCTTGTTATTTAACACTAAAGATACTCCTACAGGCCCCAAAGTAATCTTAACTATCTCAAATAATTACCCTGTGGAGAAAATTTTAGTTCTTTAATATATTAAAATCTATGCAACAGGGCGTGTGTGTGGAAAGAGGGAAGCCACAGTCTGAAACAAAGTATCATGAAGCTCCCTGGGGAGGGAGGAGCTTCGTGCCACACAGCTGAAAGGTGCAGAAATAGTTTGCATGCCTTTGTAAGGAGGGCTTATACCTGAGTGCTCCTTTGAAAGGGCATCACTGTCCACGTATGGCCAAAAAGGGGGAGAACATTTTGATACAGCCTGCGCATAATCCAGCCAAGCCCTTTCTCTTCTTCACTTCCCCAGAATAAGCCCCCTCCCACTCCTCACCTTGAATTATAGCAAAATGGAACAGGCAATTACTAATTCTCAAAATGTAAAAACCAAGTGAAAATCATAGTTCTCCACTATAATCAGAAATAAGGGAAGAATGATTAAATGACACTCTATCCCAGCAAAGAGAACATCTACTCACAGGCCAAGATGAAGTAAAACATATAAACACATCACAGGATAAAAGTAAAGAAGGAAAAAGTGAAAAGAGAGAACAAAGGAAGGAAACAAGCATTCAAAGGAGGAAAACATGCTCTCTTTCCTAAAGAAAACACAACCTACAAACAAAAAGTTTCACATGATGGGAGAACTTCAAAAAATGATTACTAGTGAACAGGGGCTCAAAGATTAAATGATAAAATAACAGGAAAAAAACCATTTTAAAGTGTTGCAGAGCAATCAAAATGTACTGAAGACCAAAAAAGTATCAATTTAGTACTAATAAATAAAAGAAAAACAGCAACGGAATGAGGAAACGTGGCTAAAAGTGAGATATGGCTAAAAATTTAATTACTGATGTAAAAAAAAAAAGGTTTAATTCATCCAGTGAATACACAGGAAGAAGACAAATACATTTTTTAACGGAGAAAAGAGGCATAAAGAACAAACTGAAAAATGCTGATCCTGTAGAAAAGAACCCAAAAATTGGCTAGAAAAATCTTTCAAATAATAATAGTATGAATTTTTCCCTAATATGAAGAAAGGACAGATTGAAATAACAGACCGTGTTCCAGGAAAAAATGATACAGAATGATCCAAAACAAGTTATATCCTTAAGTCACTGAACTTCAAGATAAAGAAAAAAAAAGTCTGCAGGTGTTCCGGCAGAAACGAGCAGTTCACTTACACGCGGGAAATCAGACTATGTTCTATGAGGAATACTCAGTGCCAGGAGACAAAGAAGTAATCTACAGATTTCTATGTGGGACCCGAGAATTTTAAAACAAAGCACAACATCCTCTGAATATAAAAAAACAGAAATTCAAGCATGCAAGAAAGTCAGGCAACACAGTATCCATGAGTCCTTCACAAAATAAAGTATTCAATGGAATCTAGCCAAACACATCATTAATAAAGAAGCTGTGACAAAAGGACTACTTTGGTACTAAATTACTACAAAATTCTGAGGAAAAGTATGATCCAATTATTTTATTAAATCACTCTGACCTTAGAGTATGAAAGTAGCTGATTAATATGCTCAAGCATCAAGTATCTGAGGGAATACAGGACATAAGGTGTTTTCTTAAAATTACTTGACAATGAAATCTAGTTGACCAGGAGCTAAATTATAAGAAATAGTTCAATGAAAAGTCATGGAAAAGAACCAGGATGAATATCAAACCAATTTAAATCTTCTGCTGCTTGACTACTTGATAAACTCTAAGAACACAGTGCAGGTTTCCTACTTTTCCAGAGGACTAGGGAGAGATTTCTACACAAACAATGAATTTGCTAATTGATCAGTCATTCAGTAAAAAAAAAAATCTTGAAACTTAAGAACTGAATTTTCTCTTGTAACTTCACTATATGCTCATTAGAAATTAATTCTTCCATTAATGAAACAAGTATTTTCATCTAAAAGTCTAAAATTCTAATCAACTACATATTTAGTAGATAATACAAAAGTAACCTTATAACTCTAGAAGTCCCCTTATCCTAATAAAAATAGAATTTGAAAAGACAGAAGTTTATCTATTTATTCACCCTCAATTTTTGGTTAATATTTGAAATCTGGCAAGTATAAATACAATATACCTAAAATTTCTTTTCACGAAACTCAACAGCAACATGCAAAAGAAAGAAACTGGACGACTTTCTTACAACATACATGAAAATAAATTCAAAATGGATTAAAGACCTAAACATGAGACCTGAAACCATAAAAATCCTAGAAAAGAACATAGGCAGTAACCTCTCTGACATTAGCCATAGCAACTTTTTTTCTAGATTTGTCTCCTGAGGCAAGGGAAACAAAAGCAAAAATAAACTACCGGGACTACATCAAAATAAAAAGCTTCTGCACAGCGAAGGAAACAATCAACAAAACTAAAAGGCAACCTATGGAATGAGAAAGGGTATCTGCAAATGACATATCCAATAAGGGGTTAGTATCCAAAGTATATAAAGAAAATATAAAGCTCAACACCCCCCCCCAAAACACAAACAATCTAATTTAAAAATGGGCATAAGACATGAGCAGACATTTCTCCAAAGAAGACATGTAAATGGCCAACAGACACGTGAAAAGATGCTCATCATCACGTACCATCAGGGAAATGCTAATCAAAACTATAATGAGATATCGCCTCACACCTGTCAGAATAGCTAAAATCAACAACACAAGAACCAACAGGTGTTGGCGAGGAATGTGAAAAAAAGGAAAACTTGTGCAATGTTGGTAGGAATGCAAACTGCTGCAGCCACTCTGGAAAACACAACGGAAGTTCCTCAAGAAGTTAAAAATAGAACTACCCCATGATCCAGCAATCTCATTACTGGGTATTTAACCAAATAATACAAAAACATGAATTCAAAGGGAGACATGCACCCCTATGTTTATTGCAGCATTATTTACAATAGCCAAGATATGGAAGCAGCCCAGGTGTCCATCGATTAATGAATGGCTAGAGAAGATGAGGCATATACATACAATGGACTATTACTCAACCATAAAAAGGAATGAAATCTTGCCATTTGTGAAACATGAGAAATAAGTCAGAGAAAGACAAATACCAGATGATTTCACTCATATGTGGAATTTAAGAAACAAAACAAACAAGCAATGGGAAAAAGAGAGAGAGCCAAACCAAGAAACAGACTCTTAACTATAGAGAACAAACTGATGATTACCAGAGGGGAGGTTGGTTGGGGGAATGGGTTAAACAGGTGATGGGATTAAGGAGTGCACTTGTGGTGATGAGCACCAGGTGACATATGTAAGTGTTGAATCACTATATTGTACACCTGAAACTAATATGATGCTATAAAAAATAAAATGATAAAAAATAAAACTAAGTTGTAAAAATAGTAAAAAATTAGATTTAAAAAATAAAAATTTCTTTTCATTATTTCAACTATCACTTTTTACTCTAAACTCTAGAATTTAATAATGAATGCAAACTTAAACATGAGATCAGATAAGTGACTTCAGTGTTAATAAATTTCCTTAAAAACAATCCGAATATTTCTCTTGAAAAAGAAACAGATTCCAAAAGAATCTCAAGAGTATTCAATTAATAACATTAGGGGAAAATACATTAATAAAAAACATGTACGAACTATTCACTGTGGCCTTATGATTAATAAAATATATAAAAGGCAGACATTTACAAGGTATGCTAATGGCATTAATTCAAGTACCTTGTACTACATTCTGATATTGTAATTCATTAGGTTTTTTTGTAAAATGACATGACCCTGACTGATCTTCCTGTTCTGTCCCGAACTAAATTACGCATTGGTCTCTAAAGCTACGCTCTTCTTTTCTCTATGTGACTGCCTGTTTTATTCCATCTGCCTGGATCATTCTCTTTCCCAACTGTTCAATATCAGCCATCATTCTTCAATGATCATCTCACTTGAAGATGACCTTCCTTTTCTCTTACCAAAGTCTATTCCCTTCTTCAAAATCCCACAGTTTATATCTCTTCACTGCATTACATCATATTCTTGCATTATAGCCTTTTGTACTGGTTTTCCATGCTTACCCCTCCCAAATTTCTCTTCTCTTTGCATAAACATGACTTGGGTGATCTCATTTATTCTCACAGCTCCAAGTCCATCAATATAGCCCTGACTTCCTAAAGTTCTACCCTGGAACTGTCTTCTGAGCAACATGCTCAAACATACCTACTGGAAAAATCCCCTGGGATTTCTCCTAGGAAATTCCAATCTCATGGGTTGAACAGATCTCAAGGTATTTTGCAGACTTGGTCTTCCCAGTAGCTCATGCTGCACATTTTCTGACTGCCTTCTCTGTTCCAACACCAAATATATTGAATAACTAAATCTTCATGACTATCTCCTAGATACCCTTCAGGTCCATCCAGTTTTCTCCATCTCCATAGCCAAGCTAGCCCCAGTTCAAGACAGCAGCATCATTAGCCCCTTATGTGATGGTCTTCCTTTGTTTCCCATTCCAACCCTTTTAACATACACTCAAAGTCATTAAAATGCAAATCTCATCATGTCAATTTCTTTCTTAAATCTCTTCGAAAGTTCCTCCCTGTTTTCACAATAATACCAAACTTCTTAAACTATAAGGCTCTGGAGTTTGGCTCCTCTTTTCCTCAGCAGTTACCATTCCTTTTAACACTCTACTGTCAAATTCTGTTTTTTTTTTCTTTTTTTTCTTTTTAACAGAGCCTCAGCTGGGTCAATGTTCTTTCCCCACCATTCCTACCCCCTCCCTGGTTTGTCCCTATTCATTTTTAGGTCTCTTTTTATCATAGTTTAACCATATGCTTCATTTTCATTGGGAAGTCTTCCCAATACTTACCTGAGCAAATCTGGGTTGGATGCCCCTGCTCTGTTCTGCCACAGAACCACGTGATTCTCTTACCAAAGCTCTTCCCACTCCGTATTGATCAACGTCTTTGTGGTGGTCTGCATTTACTATCAAACTCAGTGCAGTCGCATACTACCCTCACCATATTCACTGTTGGAAGCCCAGAAAAACTGGCACTGTGCATGGCACATAGTGAGTCATTAAAAAAAAAAAAAAAAAAAAAAAAAAAAAAAAAAAGCTTAAAAATTACTGAATAGGACTGGACAGAAAAGCTCTTTCACAGCATACCCATATCCTTTTATCCTCTCTAAAGCAGCAAGTATGGAAAACTGTTGTTCAGAAACTATCCATCCATTTTTGAAAAATAAATGCAACATGTACAAACATGAACTCAGGAGCATGCCTGTCTATCACTTCAGGCTTAAATGATCATTTCAAGGAACAAGTGGCTCGAGGGAGAAAACGAAGCTTTACACATACCCTCTATCACCTCTCACACCCATTCACCAATATCCCTCAATTCTTCCTCTGAAACATACAACTTCGCTTTATTCCCCATCTCAGGTGTGACTTCTTCAAGCCACGCCCTCACCATGTCACATTGCCCTACAAGAGCTTCCCCTGACTCCAGTTTTTTGCAACCTTCCAATCCATTTTCCAGACAGAAGCTCATGTTATTTTTTCACAACTCTTGACCATGTGGACCTCCTGCTTATAATTTTCAATGAATCCGCCTGCATTTAAAGTGAAACGGAATAATGTCCTCACAATGCTGAAAGTAACTAAGTGGTTGGAGCATGTATATTAAATTCAGACAAAAAGAGGCATTCAGGCAAAATGCACTATGAAGAAAAGAAAGATCACTAAGTAATGAGACATAGGGTCAATTTTTCCAGGAGTAGTAACAATTCTAAATGAGAACTCATCTACTTAGCATAGTTCAAAATAGATAAAGCCAAAATTTATGGGAATAACAAGAAACTGACAGAGCCATGATTGTAATTAGATATTTCAACCAACTCTTTCAGTCATGGATAGATTAGCCAAGCAAAAATCAGTAAGGTCGGAGAGATTTTGAGCAAAATAATTAAAAAGCTTTATCTACTGAACAAATACAAAATGATGTACAAAACAATAAGAAAACATACATTCTTTTCAAACATACGAAGCATTTACAAAAACTGTCCTTGAAGTAGGCCAGATAGCAAGACCATATAGAATTATTATCCAGCAAACATGCTATAAATACAACACAATGAAATCAAAACCAGGTAACCAAAAAAATAACTAAAAGTGCATTTGAAAATTAAAACTTCTAAATAACTCATGATTCTAAAAAATACATAATGGAATATAGAAAATAAATCAGACTAAATTATTATTAAGAAATTATACACCTAAAATGCTTTGAATATAAAAATTAGAAATTAATTAGCTCGGCAACTAAATCTGTAAGACAAGAATGTGAGAACACAAAGAAATTGTAAGAAGAATAAAATCAAATAAAAAATTAACAATATATAGACCAAAAACACAAAAGAAAGAAAAAAAATGAAAAGGAACTCTTTGAAAAGACCATAAAGCTGACAAATTCCTGGTAGGACTTATCAAAGGAAATAAAAAAAAGAAACAAAGAAAGTACAAATAATCATTGTGAAATAAATGAAAAGGGAGATGAAAGTACAGAAACAACAAGATTTTTTTTTTTTCGGCAACAAGAAGATTAAAAATATAATTAATGGACTACTGTGAACATCCTTGTTATGGACTCAGTTGTTTCCCCACAAAGTTCTTAGGGTAAAGTCCCAGTAGCTCAGAATGTGACTGTATTTGGAGACAGACCCTTTAGACCCTTTAAAGAGGTAATAAATGTAAAATGAGGTAAAACGGGTGAGCCCTAAGGCAGTATGACTGGTGTCCTTTAGAGATATTAGGACCCAGAGGTCTACAGAGGAGAGACCCTAGGAAGGACCAGGGAGAAGATCATGTCAAAGGGAAGAAAAAAGGCCTCAGGGGAAATCAACTCCATCAACACCTTATATGGGACTTCTAGCCTCCAGAGAAGAATATAAGTTTCTGTTTAAGCCACCCAGTCTGTGGCACTTTGTTATGGCAGCCCCCGCATACTAATAGGATCTTTACACCAATAAAGTTGAGAAAAGGGAACTTCCATGCACTGTCGATGTGATTTGGTGTAGCCACTGTGGAAAACAGTATGGAGGCTCCTCAAAAAATCAAAAATAGAAATACAATATGATC
Source organism: Ursus maritimus (assembly GCF_017311325.1). NCBI lineage: Eukaryota > Metazoa > Chordata > Mammalia > Carnivora > Ursidae > Ursus > Ursus maritimus. The sequence continues at coordinate 47,451,969 of NW_024423344.1, forward strand.
CATTAATTCCACTACTTGGGTATATACCTAAAGAAAATGAAAACACTAATTCAGAAAGATACATGCACACCTGTGTGTTCTGCAGCATTATTTACAATAACCAAGACATGAAAGCAACGTTAAGTGTCCACTGATAGATGAATAGATGTGGTATACATGTACAATGGAATATTATGCCACCATGAAAAAAAGACGAGAGCCTGCCATTTGAGACAACAGGGCTGGATCTAGAGGGTGTTATGCTAGGTGAAATAAGTCAGACTGAGAAAGACGAATACCATAGGATTTCATGTAGATGGGGGCGAAAGAGTAAAACAAAAAGCAGAATCAGACCTACAAATACAGAGAACAAACTGATGTGTTGTCAAAGACAGGAAGGGGATGGGATGGGCAAAATGGGTGAAGGGGAGAGGGAGATACTGAACTTATATGTAACACTGTGTGTCAACTGTACTCAATTTCAAATAAAATATAATAGAAAAACAAATGAAATAGCAAAATGCTGGAAAGAATAGACATTCCTACTGCTAGAGAAGGAATAAATTAAGAAAAAGAATCACTTTACTCAAATTTCAAGCTTTCATGCTTTTCTAACTCTTAAAATCTGGTGAAAACTAATAAATCCTAGTGTTTTTAGTGTAAATGTAAGAATATATGTGATATATAGCATATACACATTTTCTTAGGGATTTGTAAGTCATGGAGGAGAAGAAATTAAAATTTCCTTTAGGTATAAAGTGAGAATGATTTGGAACCCTGGAGAAACCGTGTAACAAGGCCGCTGCCGAAGTCTCAATCACAGTTATTATTTCTCTTCAATCTGGGGGACAGAGAAGACAGACCTAGGAGAAAATGGAAAAAAGGCACCAGCTAACCTTCCCTTCCCTCCCTGGGTGGGCAATTGGAGATCTCTACTTGCTGTATCTGTTACAACTGCCCTCCAAATATATGATGTGGATGCAAACTGCACATACTTACATAGGCGTGACCTAGAGATTTGCAAAACTCTCCAATTGCCAGTGCTTTTGTATCATTCATATTAGAAAGACAGCCGGGGATGAAGATAACTCCTGGACTTCAGCCTTTTAGCTTCTTTTAAGAGGTTTGGAAGATCTGGTTGACTAAGGAAAGAGATTGATGTCTTTTGTTTGCAAGCTGGGGCCCCTGGTGGTGTCCTCTGGGGGTTCCCTGCAAGTAATGCCTTGAGGCCACAGTGGAAGCTGAAGAAGACAACCCCTCTGCCCCGCCTCCAACAAGGTAGCCATGCGGCCACAGCTGCTATACCCAGCCCCACCATCTTCCCAGCAGTCCTCTAAGGTTTGGTCTTATGATAAAATTCTATTTGGCTGTGGAAATCAGTATTCGCACCAGTATGCATGAATATCAAAACCAAAAACTTTGCATAACGTAAGCAAGTCACAAAGGAACATAAATAGTATGGTATTATTTATATGATGTCCCAAAACAAGCAAAAGTGAACAATATATAGCTCACGAATATATACTTATAATTGATAAAAAGCAAGGAAATTATAATGCAAAATTCAGGAGGCCTAAAAAGAGACTTTAAAAATACTGGAAACATTCTATTTCTCAAGTTGGGTTTCTTTTTGTGATATGTCTTATAAAATATATTCATTATATATATTCTTTTATATCCACCAAATACTTAATAACTTCAAGAAAGCTTCTGCCCTTACTTTTTCAACTAGAAAAGAAATTCTTTTAATTAAATAAGAATTTTCAAAATTACCGATTTAAAAAAATTGACATAGGTGGCTAAAATCTGCTTTAAGACAATATAGTCACCACACAACACAAGCAATTATTTTAACACAAGAATCAAAACTTAGCCAAAGTGTAAGAAATAGAGGGTAGAAGGGAAATCCTCAGAACATTCAACTAATCAAACTAAAAGAAAAAAAGCACATTACCCAAAAAAAAAGCCTATGTTGCTAGATGTCTCAATATAAAAATTTTGTGTTATCATAAATAATCATAAATATACTTAGTACAGAGAAGTACTTTTTTCATATTTGTTATATTTAACTATAGCCTAAGCGGTAAATTCAGAGCATTTTTACCATAACATCAGCATGATTAGGAAAATCCTTCTCTTATCATTTTCCCGTCTGTAAACCAGAGCTTTTCCTCGACTACCGCTTACTAGAAAAGTCAACCTTAATTGAGGAAATGTTTCAGGTTTTGTATAACCCATTTGTCAATTTTTCAGGATCTCCTCTTTCTATCTCTTCTATCACAAATGATCATACTCCTTAACACTTTCTTCAAAGAAGGAAAAAGTAACAGAGAAATCCATCCTCATTTTCCTTCTCTCATTCTCTTTCTTTTGTCCTCATTCACATTCCACCCATCCACTTATTCAAACGTTCGTTAAAAAGATATCTACCAGGTACCTTTTGCTTTAAATTCAGAAGGGGGCAAAAGTTAAACCTACTTGCTTAAACTGGATTTTAAAAATCTGTGAATTGCAAGTAACCATGTTCCCTTTATGCCTTTCTTTCTCCCAAACCTTCCCGTCTATAATGGGCTATGTAACCTTGAGCAAGTAACTTCATTTTTATTGATCTTTTCCTCCTATCCATTATCCAGTTGAATGAGATAATTCTTACAGTACTGTCCAACTCCAAATTTCCACATTTCTAAGATATAGGTTGAAATTTTCAGCATTACTTAAGAAGAAAATCTAGAAACAAGTTGCTCTCAATGCCAACAATAGCATCATCTCCTGGAAGCACAGCCATGCCTCCCGGACTACTTAACAAGACTGAGCAGACTTCAAAGAACAACAACAAACTAGCCCACTGGTCCCACCCGGTCTGCGCTCTTACCCCGCCAACACATTTCCATGTGGAAAGAGCAACTGCTAGGGCTTTAGCAGTATCTCAGTTTCACAATTAAAGCCAAAGTACGACTGAGATTCAATTTCTCACTCAGAAAGCATTAGAGACTTTTCCACTATAATTAAGTTCTTGCATTACAACAACATGCATTGTTTCTGACAGAACAAAAAATAAGCAGCTTTTGTAGAACTGATTAGAACTGGGGAAAAGGAGTCTATCTCACGCTTAGCCACGACACAGAAATCTCATAGCCTTTTCGCTCTTTGCCTCCCCTTGATCATTTGCACGGAGGTAGATCGTAGAACTGCCCAATTGCATGCCAGCCCCATCTTTGAATGTCTGCTACCTCAGTTTTCTTCAAACTCTACGGGGAGAGATGAGAGGTAAGGTGGGGTGTAGTAATTATCCAGTTAGACAAGTGAGCATTTAAGATGCATTTAAGTCCTGGTGTGGAACCAGAAGAACTTCAAACTATAAATCTATCATTTAATTGCTTGGAAAAAAATGTTGCTTACCATCCTCTACCTGTATCAGTCTCCCTTCCACCCACACTGTGCAAGGGCGTCTCCACGATCATTTCTCTACTAGGGCCTTCTACTTTAAGTGGCACTTTTAGAAATGACATACAAATAAATGTTACAAAACAGAGATTACACGGATGCAGCTTTGCTACTGAGTGCTGTGCAAACTTTGTGCAACACAAGTGCCTCAGTATTCCAGGGACTGATAAAGGCTGAAATAACGAATCTGGCCAGCACACACACTCCCACCTCTTTCCACCATTTTCTCCTTTTTAGAATCAGTGTATCATGGAGAAGAGAGGAATTTACAAGCATCAATATGATACATTCTACAGATAAGATTTTCTGTCCTTTGTATCTAAGTTTGGCAACATTAATCCCCAGGAGAAGTTGTCACCACTGGAAAGAATGGACTCGACAGAGAGAATAACCAGGTAAAGTGTCTTAATTCATTGGATCCTGATGGTTAAGGAATGGGAATTATATTAGCAATTCACTTTAAAAGTAATTGGATGACTAAATTAAAATTTTTGATTAAAATTCAACAAAACCTAGCAAGCATTTACCCATAAACTAGAAACAATCCCTCCCCTCCTCACTTTCTCTCTCTCTGTCACACACACACACACACACACACACAAAGCATAAATGTGTAAATATAAACTGGTCTGTTCCACAAATAACTAATCTTATTTCAGCAATCTAATTGTTCCTATTCTCTGATTAGAATTCTACTTCTGAGTTTACTCTAAATCACAAATTTGAGTTAAAGCCTTTTCTGGGGTTCTCTATAGAGGAGATTCTAGAAATTTAAGCCAGGTTGTTTTCAAAGGCTGTTCTTTTTCTCTCTGAATCCAATAAGAGGCCAGTTCTCTGCCTTCACTCACCTCATCACCTGCTCCCTTATCTTTGCCCCCAGGAAGTCCCCTTGCTCAGGATCTGCTGGTCCTGTACCAGGGCTCAACACAGACCCCCGGGAAACCTCACCAAGATACGAGAGTTGACCTGTGAGATAAACACTGTTTGCCATGCCGGCCGTGTTGCAGAGAAGCTGCCCGGACAGCACTTCTCTAGAGGCAGCCTGCTTCGACTTCGGAAGTGCCACGGGGTAGCCCTTTGCCCTCCGACGACCCGCACGGGATCTCGCTCCTGAATTAGTGCTTCCCGGTTCATGAACCCTAGTCTGCATGAACACCCACCTCCTTATTAACCGTCCCCCAGAGCTGGCGACCTCCAGCTATCGCCTGCCCACCAAGCCTCTAACCTCCTGCTGTACCTGACAGTTTTCATTCACACAGGGAATACCAGCTCTTCATATCACTCACGATCTTGCTCCAACTTTCACTACCTGGATAAGCCCCAAAGTCAAGACAACTCACATTTCCACCATGCAGACAAAAAATCAGAATCCCCCTTTTTCTTGTGCTATGTTTTGTCTTTCCTGTATTCTCAACTGCAGCTCCCTGAAGCCACGTGGCCCTGGCCTGAGCTCAATCAGTGTATGGCATTATGGGCGACGGTCAAAGCCTAGCAGAGTCTCAGCCACCAGGGACACCAACAACTATGTCAAGAACCACACAAGGCCACAAGCGATCCCACAGTTTTTCAACAGAGGAGCAGACCTGGAGAACAGTGAACCCAGGCAGGTGGTTTTCCAGAGCAGTGGAGCCTTCTCTGCATGGGCCTTCATCTCCACAACAAGGCTGGGTTCCACGGGCAGGGCTTCAGGTCCTCAGGAGGGTCAAGATAGAGTGTGCAGAACTCAAAAGGTATATGATCGATGAAACTCAGGTGGAGGGCTGGGTGAGGAAGGAGAGCTGCACGTGAGAAGGGAGAGAGCTAGCAATGTGGGATCGGTGGCTATGAACTGGCCCGACTTAGCTGAGCTCAATGTACATCTCCCAGCACTGCCTTCCCCACATAATCCCTCAGTCCCTGGCTGATTAGGGACATTCTGGTAAAATGCAGAAGGAAGAAGTGTAGCAACGGTCACATCTGTTTCCCACTCAGAAGGTCAATGCAGAGCTCCAGATTCAGGCACAACTCACACACAGTGTCACCACCGGTGAGCTGGTGCACCTTGCTGAGACAGGGACAAGTCCACCTCGTTGACCGCAGCTCCCACAGGACCTCTCCATCAGCTCAACCAATTCCCAGGCCATGATGTGTTTAACACAGGGAGGGGTGCCAGCTTCTCCTCCAGTCCTCAGCATAGCCAAGACTGGAAGCGTGTCATCAGCGAAGGATCTGTGTAGAGATCCACTCGTCCTCACAGATTCCAGTGTGCCCTTGCTCTCCTGAACTTTCTGCTCATCCTTCCTTCCTGCCCTGCTGACTTCAGGCCCACCACCAAATATACAGAAGCAACAGCCATACGTGACTTGCTTAACTAGCTCTTATACCTGGATGAGGTCAAATCCTGATAATAAATCCCATATTCTCTACCATTCCCATGGTTCCATTTCTCTGATCAAACCATGACTGATACAGAATTTGGTACCAAAACTAGTAGTGAAAAACAAATTTGAACGTTAATAATCAATTGATTCTTCACTTGGAATATCCGTGAGTCCTATTTCCATTAGGCTGTAAGGTACTGAGGACTAAATTATGTATAAGATAAAGAACTCCACTCATTGTTGAGTCAATCATTATTCATGATTTTATTAAAAGTCCCTTTAGAGAACAGTAGGAAATTAATTCTTAGCTAACATCAGCTTGGGAGAGGGAAAGGAGGCTACCATTTTTTTTTAATGTACAGATGTTGATAATATAAAATTAACCATATAGATATTATACTTCCATAAATGCTTCTAATAATCAATTACTATGTTGCTTTAATCCTATAATATTCTCATTAAATTAACATTGCTTAACTAAAATAGTCATGTTTAAAAGATGCTCATACCATTTTTATGATCACTCTTGAAATTTTCTGGTAAAATATATTATATAAATGACTTTGATAATGTACTCTAAATAGAAGGACATAAAGCTTAGCAGAAGAACCACTATAATCAAATGTCCAGAGAAGTAAAATGTGTGAGCAAGGAAGAGAAAGCGTGAAAGCACGTGAATCAGAGACAGAGAGGGGAAGGAGAGAGAAAATCATTTGGACACATAAATGAGCCTCAATAGATTCTGGCTGAAATACTTAATGACATCACTGAATATCACATTTACCATTAACTCCAAGAGGAAATTCTGCAGAGCACTTTAATGCTCAGCCACAGAAAAGAAAATATGGTTTGTATTTACTAAGATTTTTTTTAAACAAAGGATGGTAACTTTTCTTGTTTGCTCCCATTCTTCCAGTCAACATGACACAATCATTCAAGGCCCAGGTCAAATGTCACTTCACATGTGAACCCAATCATGGCCCACACCAACTCTCTCGGTTTCATTAAACAAATTATAGTATTAATCATACCAAATTGTAGTAACTTATTTTGCCTGTCCCTGAGATGATAAAGACTTGAGGTCAGGGTCTAAATTTAATTTGTCTTTGTAGCCCTGTGTCTAACAAATAATAAATCCTAAACACAGGATTGCTGTATTCATCACACTGCAGGGTAGATGTGATGATTAATTTTGTGTCAACCTGACTGGGCCAGAGGGTGCCCACATTAAATATTATTTCTCGATGTGTCTGTAAGGGTGTCTCTGCATGAGATTAGCATTTGAACTGGGGACTCAGTAAGTAGACTGCCCTCCCCAAAGCGGATGGGTATCACCCAACCTGTTGAGGACCTGAAGAGAACAAAAAGTGAAGGAAGGGGGGCGCCTGGGTGGCACAGTCGTTAAGCGTCTGCCTTCGGCTCAGGGCGTGACCCCGGCGTTATGGGATCGAGCCCCATATCAGGTTCCTCCGCTAGGAGCCTGCTTCCTCCTCTCCCACTCCCCCTGCTTGTGTTCCCTCTCTCGCTGGCTGTCTCTATCTCTGTCAAATAAATAAATAAAATCTTTAAAAAAAAAAAAGTGAAGGAAGGGAGCACCCAGTCCTCTCCTGCTTAAACTGGGACAACAGGCTTCTCCTATCCTTGCATTGGATTTACACCATCAGCTCCCTGGTTCTCGGGTCTTTGAACTTGGACCAAAATCGCACCACTGGACTTCCTGGGTCTCCAGCTTGTAGATGGCAGATCATAGGACTTCTCAGTCTCTAATCACCTGAGCCAATTCCTTATAACAAATCATAATATATCATATGGGATATATACACCTTCTGTTGGCTCTGTTTCTCTGGAGAACCCTGATTAATATGAGAGAAGGTGTTGACACTCTGTGTGTGAACCAACTACCACAGCATATTCAGTATCTTCAAGAATTTTATTTCCTCCCAGAGAAAGCCTGATGTATCTATTCCTTATCAACACAGAGGAACAATTTGGAAGTCCTCGGTCAAACCCTAAAACCAGAAGCTGACATATAAAGTAGGACACCCAGTTCCCCCAGGTATGCTGGTACACCCCAGCATATCTTCAGTCAAAGGGAAAAAACATATACAAATACTGGTCTGGGGAGCAAATTTTCCTAAAGCCAAACTGACTACATTCTGAACTCAATTAACATGGCTTAAAGTAATAAAAATGGCTATTTTAATGAGCACTTTGTGCTTGCCAGGCAATATGCAAATGTTTTAGCATTTTTTTCTCATTTAACCTTCACAACAATTTTTACAGAGTAGGCATCATGGTCATTGTTTCCACATCGCAGACACGACAATGAGATACAGAAGCCACGTGAAGGCCTGGCAAAGCCACAGTTAAAAACCAGGAGGCCCAAGTACAGAGCCAAGCTCTTCATCTCCATAGCAGGCTCAGCAGGCTCCGTGGGCCCCTTAAACACGTCTAAAATCTTACTTACTGAAAACGGCAATGATCAGGAATTTTTACACCCTTCCTTTAAAACTCACTGAAAACTTTTGAAGCAAATTTAGAAAAAAGAAAAACAAAACAAAACAAAAAAACCCAACCCTCCATCTTCTGTGGAAGCGTTAAAAACAGTCCAAAACCCAGACTGCCAAATAAAACACACCTGTCAAAGACTGTGAAATGTGGGAGGCCGCTGGGAGCTGACATACACCTCCTCAGACCTTAAGCAAAACACAGAATTTCCTAAAAGTAATAATCACAGTTATGAAAGGCCTACCCAGTGAAAGCAGAGACAGCACCACTAAAAGAGTGAGTGTACAGACACTGCATTTTTTTAGGGTCCAGCTTGGTCAAGTGGGTCCACCTGAGATGGGAAGGGGGTCAGAAGCCTTTATCTCAAGAGTCCTTTACTGTATAATGGAAACGAGGAAGACTCTGGAAATGACAGCTTTACTTAGAAAGTATGTGAAATAACAAACTCAAGTCAAAGATTTGGACTCACCTAGCTCATACTCAAAGTACTGGGGCCCCTGCCCACAACACTCCCTGCGATACCAGCAAATAATGGCCCCATTCAAAGTTGGGGAATAACCACAAGAGAACTGTGCAGACAAGCAGCAAATCTCAAGAAAATGTAAGTAATAGGCCAGTGAGGAACAAACATAGCAGGAGGAATTACCCAAGGAAACACATGAAGAATTTGGACAAATAACACTTCATAAACTCAAAAAAAAAAAAATTAACAAAAGGACCTTTCTTCAAAAAAAAAAAAAAATTCAAGGAAGAAGTGCAAGTGTTCAAATATAAAAGAGAAGTTAACTGAAACCGATGAAAATAAAGTGACAGAGCTTTGAAATACTCTAGAAATATTGTTTAAAAAGCCACTTGGGGAAATAAAAAATAATGCAAAATTTGACTGAAAACATAGTAAGAAAAAATGTTTAATGGGAAAACACAGTAAGTGAAATACAAAAGTTAAAGATGAAGACCCCAGATGCAAAAAGCCAAGGAGAAACATTAGATGTATTTTCAGGGTTACTAAAGAAGAGAATAAAACCAAAAGAAGATATACTTTAAATACGATTTAAAAATCTGAGGACATTGATACAGACTCTACTTCTCAGTTTAATGGCAGGATCCAGGAAAAACCGATACAGAATCACAGAAACCAAGACATAATTGATGAAATTACTGAACTTTCTAGCAAACTAAAAATAGTCCACAAACATCTGAACAAAAAGCAAAACAAGAAAAAGTAGATCAGTTTGCTTCAGTCTTCACAGTGACACCAAATGCCAGATAGCAGTAAAGCAGTGGTTCTGTATTTCTCAGAAAAATAAGAATTAAGACTACATGGCTTTGAGAATTATGGTTCATAATCACGAATAATAAAGAAATTACTGGAAATATAGCCTAAATCTTAAAAGGATGATAAAACAAAAAGAGGGAAAAAGTATTTAGAAAGAAATGTCATCAATTTTCCCATCTATCGTTAGCAAAAAGTCAAAAGATGCTGTTTTAAAGTTAAATTCAGTCATTTAAAAAAAAAAGTTACCAGAACCCAAAGGGTTTTTTTTTCCCCTTAACTCTTGTTTTTAACTGAAGTATAGTTGATATACAATGTTACATTAGTTTCAGGTGTACAACATAGTGATTCAACAATTCTATACGTGACTCATTGCTCACCGCGATAAGTGTAAGTCACCATTTGTCACTATACAACGTTATTAGAATATTCCCTATATTCTAGAATATTCCAGAATATTCCCTGACTATATTCCCTATGCTATACTTTTCATCTCTGGGACTTACACATGTTACACATCCCCTTCATCTATTTCACCCATCCCCCCCCAAGATACCTTCCCTCTGGCAAGCACCAGTTGTCCATATTTAAGTCTATTTGTTTGTCAAGTAATAGCATCACATTGGCGAAAGGACATTAATTTGAAATTAATAAATTCCTTCAGTTTAAATTCACTTTTTATTTCTTCCGTTATATATTGGAAGCAAGAGGAAAAAATAACTTCATTAGAAATATGAAGTATAAATATGATCATATTTTCTATAAACCATCTCTATTTACTTGTATATACGCACACAGAGACGTAAACAATGTTCACCAAATGTCAAAAAGTTTGAGGCAGGGTGGTGACGGTGCCTGCTTTAATGTTTTAATAATGAGCAATACACCATCTTTTCAAGTTATAAAGCCAATATTCTACTTTAATAATTGCATACTATTTCTCAGATCCCTGTATATCATTTTGTTCTCATTTCCCAGATAAGAGAAATTAGACACCCAAAGGTGAAATGACTTGAAGGAAGAATGACCTAATTCAGGACATTTTAATAATTATGTGATATACCTACTAGTTTCCATCATTACCAAATCTACTGATTTGGCTCAATACAAGGATGAACTTGTAATACAATTATATATGTCTGACAATAGGATGAATTGCCACATACGTAGGAAATTCCAAAAAGTACTCAACGTAAGGCTGATGTAACCAACCAGCTCTTCTGGAAGGTTGCCACACACCAACCATACGTTAGAGTTAATGATCTTTGAGGGCACTTCCAATTCTGGAAACATTTTGACTTTATGATGTGAAATCATACAACGAAGTCGTGAATCTCTCTCTTGTGCTATAAAAATAATAGTATCAGCACCACGCTCACATTTAGAACTCTATGCTTTTTTTTTTTTCTTTAAGATTTTATTTATTCATTTGACAGAGACAGAGACAGCCAGCGAGAGAGGGAACACAAGCAGGGGGAGTGGGAGAGGAAGAAGCAGGCTCCCAGTGGAGGAGCCTGATGTGGGGCTTGATCCCAGAACGCCGGGATCACGCCCTGAGCTGAAGGCAGATGCTTAACGACTGAGCCACCCAGGCGCCCCTAGAACTCTATGCTTTAAATCATTTTCATGAAAACATCATACTTTCTTTCCCCTATAACAACTCTTCAAATAGGTAGGACAGGTGTTATTAGTTTCACTATGCGGTTGGGAAATTAAAATTCAGAAAAGTCATCACTGGCCCATGATCATATAGACAGATCATTACAGAGCCAAGACTTGTTTTTCTGGGTTTTTCTGTTTGTTTGTTCTATTCCATGTTTACTGTCCAAGCAGCTACTCTACATAAACGTATCATAGCCCAGTGCTGACCACGCTTTACTTGCATCACCCTGGGGTTTTCTGAGCAACTATGCCTACTTAGTTCAAAATGGAAGAAAGGCTAGGTTGTTGCGATTCTTTCTATCCTGTGTGAAAAGCGAGCCTTGGAACTTCATGGAAAAGAACTTTAAAGCAACCACGCTATATTTGCCCATCACTATGCTATAAACTCTTTTCTGGTAGGAAATTAAAGCTTTCTCAGCAAAGCTTGCTATTGTCCTCATGGTTTCCAACTACAAGAAGTAAAAGTCATCCAAGCAGCTGTTCATCAGAGGTAGTCACAGAGCAGAAGTTTTAATGTGAACTCTGATAAGCCAAGCTAATGTATATGCATGCGTACTTTTTGGACACCTGCTCTAAACCAGCAGCTGAGAAGCACTTGGTAAACAGACCCTGGAGCGGCTGGAAAACAGATGGAGCAAAGCCAGGTTTGTGGAAGGGGTCCCCGAACAAGCCACCTCATTCACAAAGACAGCAACTGGTGAAATACATTCCAGAACATATATGCCATATTTTACGGCAGTATTTGGGAACAGAAAATAATGGAGGATGGGATCTCTTCTGAATTTATTTGATGTTTTCTAATAGCAGATCATAAGGGACCAAAATGAAGTGCAATGAAATTGAATACGAGAACTTAAAAATTGAGTAAAGGAAAGGACTTAATGCAAATATAGCTATTTTCTAAGGAAAGAGAAGATGAAGACTGCTCCTGGAAGTGAGACTCTTGGTGTGGCCACACGAGGAATTCTGCAAATGCTATTTAGGCCATTTAAATATTAGAACCTAAGTAGAAAGGCACAGCATGATATTCTGTGGCTCTTGGCAAGATTTTATCACCAGTGGCAAACTGGAAACATACTACATAGTTCTAAAAGCGATATTCAAATGTCTTTTCAATTATGTAGACAGTGGCAATGTTGCTGCCACTGTTGACATTTTAAAACTTCATCTTAATAGTGACCTTGTCAATACACTTAAAATATAGAAAAGATAAATTTTCAAGCTCTGCAATTTTCTCCCTGAATCAGACACTCTTAAAACTAACAGCATCTGATTCAAGCAGGCTTAAAAAGAAGCACCAATATATTCTCTCTTCTAAGGCATCTATTACTGAAAATACAGACCAAAAAATGAAAACCAGCAATAAGAAAAAAATAATTCTTCGGGATAAACACATCAAGTGAAATACTCACTGCTCCTTCCTCTATGCAGACTTCTGAATAAGACTTTTATAAGCGAGAAGGCACAATCATTTAGAATGAATCACATATATTATAGTCAATCAAGATAATATTTTCCGAGTTTTTCCTAGTAACACAATGATTCTCTTTGCCATCATCTTCAGTTGTCATAAAATTAGTTACAGAACAATGACACTGTCAAAATGAATAAACTCACAAAGTTAATACTGATCCACTCAAACATAAAATCTTAACAACTGAATGAAAACATAAAGTAATACTATATCAACATCACATAGAAGGGATGAACATATTTTGCATGATAATGAGTAAAGGTTTCCATATTTACATAGGGACGAGGCAGGAAAATTTAAATTTATTACCTTTGCCTTAGGGACTCCATAATATCCTTTAACTTTACTTTATGAATGAAATTATCAGTGGTGTGCTGGTGCTAGCTCATGCCCAGCTCCTGAGTGCCAACTGTTTAAATTTAAGGAGCCCCGCAAGCTAGGTGCTAAATCACTGAAACCAACCGCAATGAGAGTATTTACACCATGGGAATTGAGGGAATTGACAAGTATTACAGTCTGCACCTCCCGACCCCACCACCCAAAGCCCATTTAATAGCACCTCACTGAACCACATAAAAATACAAAGTACAGAGGTTCCTGGGTGGCTCAGTCGGTTAAGCATCTGCCTTCAGCTCAGATCATGATCCCAGGGTCCTGGGATTGAGTACCGCATCAGGCTCCCTGCTCAACAGGGAGCCTGCTTCTCCCTCTACCCCTCCCCACGCTCGTGCATGTGCATGTGCATGCGTTTGCTCTCTCTTTCTCTCTCTTTCTCTCACTCTCGCTTTCTCTCTCAAATGAAGAAATAAAATCTTTTAAAAAAATACACAGAACAATTAATTTTCACAAAGTAAATTCTCCCACATAGGCAATACTAGGGTCAAGAAAAAGAACAATGCCATGCACCTACAAGTCTCCCTTGTATCATGTGTGAATCAATACTCACTCTAGAGGTCTGAAAATCTTCCAGATACAAATACCACAAAGGAGCAATTTTAGCAATGATGAGGGAAGAAGGCAATGTTAAATGAAAGATATAACCTGGAAAATCATCTGTAAGCAACTGTGAAGGTAGGCTGGCAGAAAAAGACTCAGCATGATGTACATTTACTTGACAGTAGCAGGAGCAGCGTGGGAAGGAAAAGACGAAATGGCAGGTATTGTGCAGCTACACAAGGGTTATGAGGCACGTGTCTGTGAACAAGACCTGTTAAGTGTGAAAATCTTAGGAAAGAGATAGTTTAATATTGTTAATTCTCTTTGTATTGCCTATGATTTTTATATCATAACCAGTACAGAGTAGGAGAAAAGCTCAAATAAATAACTGCCACACATAAAGTGATAGCCAGCATTTGATTACTGTTGAAATTCACAAGATTTTTGTTCCCCTCTAATTTCGGGTGGTACCTGTCTGTGAAAAACCGAAGTGAAAAGCCCTTCATGGTCATCCTGCTCCTCTGAGGAAAGCTGACACAGCTGGCGTAAAGAAGACAGCATCTGACAGCAGTCCTGTGCCATATAGTGCTGGTATCAGGACTACGCTCGTAGGAACTAACATACATTTACACAAAATCTGGCTTCTTTTGTTTTTCTTTGTCCCGGTGATCAGTCGTATCCAGTGGTCTTCCAGTTCTCAATATTCATCAACAAGCTGATTGTTTAATTCCAGCTTAAGTTCTAGAAACTGATGACAGCTTGACTTGCACACAAAAGGGTTGCTTCCTTATAAATGTCTTCATATTTAAAGGTTTAAAAAATTAAAAATTACACTTTACAGATAGAATATGTATCGAAGTATTGACCTCTGTCCCATACACAGACACAGAAGTGCTCTAACGAGAATAACGGCCACAAAGTAATGTTCAACCTAAGATTTTCACTGCACTTATAAAATTTGACTAACTGACCTTTATTGTTTTCCTCTTCATATGGATATTCATTCATCCATTTGTCTCTGGAGTCACATGGATCCTGCAAGAAACACACGCAAAATCAAATAATGAGAAAAAGTTTCACACGTTGATGACATTCTTCCACTGGGGGGTGAACAACATAATTCTGCAATTCTTTAAGCTCTTGATTAGTAGAATGACATAATACAAGCAATAGCCGAAGAATATTTTTTTCATTAGTTATTTGTTTTTTTGCTTCCTCTTTACCAGCCGCTAAAGGGCAAAGTGAACAAATGAGGGAATGGAAGTAGAATCTCCAACTAGGACAGCTCCTGAGCACAAGACAATGAAGATCTGGATAAAGAGAGTTGGGGCGGGGAAGAAAGGGAGGCACCAGAGAGACAAAGGGGAGGAGAAAATGGCAGAAAGTGGTTTAAAAGTAAATTTAATATATGAAAGTCACAAATATTCCTACTGGAGTACTTGGCTCCCTTATTCTTAGCAACCAAGGGATTTTTAAAGTAATGCTGTTTTCCAGAGGAAATGATCTTTTTTTCTCCCTCTTTACAGCTGCTACAAATATGCAGCATAATTAATATGAATACTTTTGGTGCCTCCACGTTGATCATACCCAAGTAACTTTTTTTTTTTTTTTTTTAAGATTTACTTATTTATTTGAGAGAGTATGCGTGCAGCGGGGAGGACCACAGGAAGAGAATCCCCAAGCAGACTCCTTGCTGAGCACAGAGTCCACCACCTGGGGCTCAATCCCACAACTTGAGATCATGCTCTCAGCCTAAATACACCAAGAGTCCAGTCAGATGCTTAACCGAGTGAACCACCCAGGCGCCCCCCGCCCCCAAGTAACTTTCAAAAAATTAATCTGATATATGCCACTTCTCAAAAGCTTCCATATCCCCAGAACCATTTGGATCTCACCAAATATAATTAAATATCGCTGGATTAGAGAGTTCTGATTACAAAAAACCATTTGCCCCATTTGGAAGTATCTTGAAAGTCCTCCTGTTTATTTTTATTCAGCATTATGTAACTTGCTTCAGAATTCCCTTTTCATGAGGCAAATTTTCTTTGGCTTTCAGTTAAGCCAGCTTAGTAGGCATAACTGATTTTGTTTTTTCATTCGGAATTACACTCCAGAGGGGACACGCCTTGGGGTTCTTAGCAGCAGTCACTCCGGGCTGGTGGCTCACCACCCTAGCAGTGGGGCGGATTTCCTCTGCCCTGTGTCTCCGCACATTTGAACAGAAAGGGTTCACTCACTCATAGGGCCTTAAAGGAAACGTAGCACAATTCACAAGTTCCACGGGCTTGGTCTGTAAGTGCACTGGCCTTTAATTTTATTCCAGTTTTAAATTAATCAACCAATGTCTCCTTCTCTCTCTCTCGCTCTCTTCCCCTTTGCCCCCTCCTTCCTTCCCCTCCACTTCTCTCTATATAACATTTATATATAAAAATACATACATTTATGTCTCAAAATGCATCTATATATACTATAGCTTTTACCGCTAGAAATGCTACTAAAAAGCAATATAATACAAATGTAACATTTTAATAATATTTTAATATTACAGTGGCAAACTAGAAAAATTCTCTGGAAATTCAGAGTGTAATTCTTCTATTCTACATTATGAAACCATAATATGGTATTCCTTGAAAGAATTAAAAAGTCATCTAAAACACCATGTTCTTATCAAACACGTCTTGTCCTTTCTAGTCTTCAAAATATATCTAAATCGATCAGTTCCAACTTAGCAGAATGTACTAGGTACGTCAAAAACTGGCTTCAATCTTACATTCCAATTTTGTAAGGTTTTTTTTTTTCCCACACTTTGATATATCCTGGCCACTTTCACATGATATTCAACTTCCTAATGCTTAATCCAAAATTCATAACACTCCACCATAGGGATGCATTGACTCTCCTCATTTTCATCTAATAATTTGCGGTTTTGTGCTGCTACTGATAACATTAAAACATCCTTCTCCGTAACTGGTGTAGACGCTGGGGCCTCGGCCAGCCTGGATGATGGCTTCGTGCAACCAGAAAGGGCGCCCTCTCCGGGCAGACACAGACTCCAATCAGGAGGGGGCACCCAGCAGGCAGAGCCCATGGTCCCTTCTCACCGCCGTCCACCGCCGGCCGGCACCCTCGTCTACCATACTTAGCTGCTCTAAGTCCGCACCTTCAGTTACTGCCTTCGAATATAGTTACACAAGTATAACTAGCGGATCAAAATAACGGGAACCTTTTCTTCTGGCTTTCCAAAATACCTTTTAAACAGACTATACCAATTTATACTCCCCACAAAAAAGAAGCACATGCTAACATAGTGCCATTCCCATCTTTATTTCCTGAAACACGGCACATTACCTCGCACACTTCAGGGGAGATCCATAAATGATTGTCAAATGAGTAAATGAAGCTAGGAATGACAAATAGAAGAAAAACAAAATGAACTCATGTCTCTATCAATCATGCGATCTTTCTTATCCAAGTAACTAGGGCCTCCATTATCTAATCTGTATTTTTAGATAAAATTAACCTGCTGACTAAAACATTAAATTATGTGAACTACATCTAACACAATATCCCGCATTTTGACAGCATTTGGGGATTTACAAAGTAGCCTCATGATGTAATTGGTACCAAAAGCAGTTCTGTGACTTGCGTACATGAACTATTTTAAGATCCATCTGACAATGATGATCAGAGATTAATTTCGTACCCAAGGTAACTAGTTAGATAATGTCAGGGTCCTTACAAAACCCCTCCAAAGGAGCTCCATGTCTGAGCATGGTTTTTTGTGGTTTATCTTTACAACCACCTACAACTTCAACGTAGACCTCTGTATGTTTTAAACCTGAGGAGACCCTGGTATAATTCTAACTTTTGTTTTCCATTTAATTCACGCTCCTCAAAGAGCACTCAAGCTCATCTCTTGCTTGCGGCTCCCCCCGGCTCCCCTGTACCTTAAGTAGCACAAATGACATCAAATGAAGACACAGTGTAGAGCTGAGAAGACTGATCCCTCGTCTCACCTCTGTCTCCCACCTGAAACGATTCATTCAACCTCTCTGAGTCCCAGTTTCCTTCTCCACAGAAGCAGTGGTAACAGGAACACCTGTTCGATCTAGCCCACCTATCCTAACTGAAGTCATGTCCACGCAGCAATCCGCGCTGTCATACACATAGGAATTCTCACTCTTTAATCAGTGGCCCAGATATTAAGCAAGGAAACAACAGGATTTCCCAAAATTGAGACCACAAAATAGACAGATGGATCTCTACTTTATTCATACTAAGGGGCCTTTCTGTTGTTCCCCAAATCCCCATCCAAATCAAGCCATGATATAAAATAGGAAAACGGCACATTTCCAGCAACAGTGAATAGCCCATCAATTTCCTAATTAAAAGATTACTTAAATCTGCCAAATAGGTTTGTAAAATTATCCAGTAAATCTTCTCAAAGCACAGAAGTTTTAAAGGCCACTGTCTTCATCAAAAAGTCATCACACATGGCTTTGGTACTTACTTTCCTGGCTCAAAAAATGATTCTCAATGGTCAGGTAAAGAAAACGCAAATAAGTTGGTCACTTATTTGAATACAAAAAAAAAAAAAATATATATGAAGAAAAGGCATGAAATATTATATTTTGGAAAGAAGTTCAGATTTACTTTTAAACAAAAATATTGCTGCCTAGAACCATTAGTAAATACTCATGTCTTAATGCTGAGCCTGGAGAAATTGTAGCACTAGAGAATCATCTCCTAAATTCTGTTCCTTTCCAACTTTTGTTTTCTCCCCTAAAATTGCCTAAAAGGAATTCTAAGCTTCCTTTGTCATTCAAAGACAGTAAGTAGCCTGGACAACAGAACTGACCTTGGCCCAAATGCGCGTGGATGCTCCCCACCTTAATGAAGAAGGACTTACACTCCAGGGTAAGGGCACTCTGTGTCATTACCCTGTAGTAACGGGGTGCTGGCTCTTCATCCCATCTTAAATGATCTGTTACGCTCTCCATCTTTAAAGGGGAGTGTTTAATACATTCTACATACTTCACGACCTGTAAGTACACTTGTTGCTAGTTCCTCTGAAAATCCCTTTCCTGTATCTTTAAACAGAGACAGAGAGGCAGGCACCTTTTAAAGGTGTTTATAGACACCTGACTGGTCAGGGTATTCCACTCTCCGCCCAAAGGTAATTTAGCTGCTCTGTTTCAAGTAAATTGAATTCTGGTAATGGTACAGCAATCCCATTTGGAATTCTGTCTTCTAGATTCAGTTTCACAAATCATTGCTTCATTAGTTGTGATCTTGTGTTTTCAAGGGCTGATAAAAAAAGAAAGTCAGGTAATAAAGGCTTATATACATATTCACACAACTTTTAAAGACGATTACGGAACCTGACAGGCAGCCTTTGTGGATTGAAGTCGAAGATATTCTATAAAATATCCATCTTGGCCTTGCTCTGCATCAAGGTTTTTGATATATAAGTTGCCTTTTTTCATTTAAAGTTATTTCTGTTTTATCTGTCGCAGTGAGTTATCTTTGGAACTAAAAATATTTGAAGGTTAATCTAAATATTTCTGGAGATAAATGCATATCTAAGTGCTATGTTTTCATAGCTATTTTGACTTAAAATGAAAAGAGACGCTGAAGACACAGAGCGGTGAGCTTGTTGCTAGGTGACAGGTGACACCTACCGTATCTCTTCTGAACTTGTACAGCATGAGACGTCTTACTGCTGAGAAAAGACACATGGATTTCCGTGGCACAAACATCGTTTTCTATAGAGAAGCAAACTAGTCTTCAGATAGTCTTTTTTAACACAGGCTGTAAGTAGTCAGCAATTTATGTCTATACGAATACCCAATTTTAAGAGACACCTCTCACCACAAATAGGAAAAGACAGTTATTTTCCATTTTGGGAATATGGTTCTACATTCTAAATAATGTCTACATATGAAATACATATAATTTTCATGATTTGTAATTAAAGAGTGTTCATTATTCCTTGTAAGTCATGAATTTTCAAAGTTGGAACAGAAATCACTTCAACTGGGGTAGGTAGAGTCCACAGAGAAAGCAGTATCTTTATAATAAGTAATCCAACTTCCATTAAATTTATTAACACAAGACCATCATAGCAAAGACCTCACAAACTAAAAAAGAAAATACAAAAACTTCAAGGTAGATTATTTTCTGGATATATTTTATAATTACACACCTACTTTCTAGCATTACCTCCCTTCCTTGAGACAAAAACTCAGGCATAAAGTTCCACCCCTTTTCTTTGACTCATCAGGCAATTCAGGTGATGATATACAAACACCAAGAACCTCCTAAACCCACAATTTCAGGATCTCATATGAATAAATGACATGCTCTGCTCCATCTGAGAAAGACCGTGTGCTTTCTCATGTTGGGAAAAGATCTGAATATGAATGTCAAACAGAATTAACACCAGCAATAACGCTAGGCAATAAAGTGACTTAAGGCAAGCTGTTTAACTTTTGTGTCCCCTTGTTCCTCATTTATTAATATTGTATCATGGGACACATGGGTGGCTCAGTTGGTTAAGCATCTGCCTTCGGCATAGGTCCTGATCCTGGGGTCCTGGGATGGAGCCCTGTGTCCCTTGGGCTCCCAGCTCAATGGGGAGTCTGCTTCTGCCTCCTCCTGCCACCCACCACCCCCACTCGTGCTTGCGTGAGCACTCTTTCTCTCCCTCAAATAAACAAAATCTTTAAAAAAATTGTATCATAAAGTCTCACTGGGTGGGGGCAGCTACGAACATTGAAAAGGATAAGACACAAAACACTTATCAGACTCGCTGGTACGTATTCGTTATTCAACAAAAGTCTGTCCCAACCCTACTCCTTACATTTATAGTCAAGCACCCAAACTCCTATTTCCGCTTAAACTTTCTTGAGAACCAGGAACAAACAATGACCTACTTGAATCCAAGTTCCACTTCCTCGAGACCACTGCCACCCGTGGTTCTGTGTTTATTACAGGAAGGTCCTGGAACAGACGACAGGATCACCTCCCTAAACTCTCATAGTACAGTGTCTCCAATTCCTCCATTAAGAGAATTCAATGATGTAACTGCTAATAGAAATAGGAGACAGGGAATTTCAGGTCCTTAACCAAATATTCAATAATAGTTTCTATGGAATTCTACTAGTTACACAGAAATCAATTGAAAATTCTTCACTTATAAAAATGCTCTTCCCTATTTCCAGCTTTATGTTTCTCTGAAATTATGCTCCCACCCAGGCATTTTTCACCATTAGCAGACAATACAGAAAGAGCAAACTTGAAGAATTAAGGTCTCACGTGGAGTAAGTTATGCCCCGAAGCTTGAGTGAACATTTAAGAACAGAGTTCAGTGAATAAACAGCCCATTTTCAGAGGGAGAAGGTAAAGCAAAAGCACACTGACATGGAAATTAGTCTTTTAATCTGTTTTCAGCTTCCATTACACCACATCATTCTATGCAGAGAACAAATAAACCTTTAAAAGAAAGTAACCATAGCAAATGAATTAAGCATTTCTTTTACATATATTGTGCTCAATATAATGGTTTGAAAAGTAATTTATGCTATGCTCATATTCAAGTGTAATTGCCATTTTATCGGGACTGCACAGTCAAAAATCTGATTTGTACTGCAAAGAACTGACAAGTTGATTAAATTTTGTTTTCATATGTCTAATTTATGTGATTTAGATTACAACACAAATATGAGCATGTGCGATTTGTACTTGCACAGGAAACTATGGCACATAACACCACATTCTGCCAGAAGTAACTTGGCCACACACACGTTTGCTTTCCCATATGAAGAACATTGACGACGTTCTCTTAATCCTTTCTACTGGGATGTGTTTTAAACCATCATGCTAAAGATATTAAAACTCTTTGGAGTTCTTAAGGGGCTGGTGGGAGAAATGAAATAATAGGGTGCCAGTTCGCTTCCTAGCACTTTATGCAAGTATAATGTGGTTGTGTGATTTATACATTAAAAAGCAAGCTTCCAATTTTGAAAACAACTGAAAATAAAATGATCAACACATAGTTGGTACCAATTAAAAATGCATAATTCACACAAGCCTATGAATTTCTCTAGTATTACACTTCAATGAGTGTTGTCCGTACACAGCAAGGCATATATATTATGGAGTAATTACAAATTTTATACACTAAAGATCTATGACATATTCCAGAAAAATCAGTTGCCTTATTCAGTATGCAGTATACATATTTGGCTTTCCTATTAATTATTGCTTTCTATGTTTAACTTGCCAATACTAAGCAAGATAAATTCCATTCAAATGCATAGTAAACAGTTTGCTTAGGAAGTAAATTTATTTTCTAGTCCATCACAACAATAGTTGATTAAAATATGTTGCTCTTATCCAGTTTTGAATTAATTCATGTGAAATAAAACAAATATTTATTAAATCATGGGGGAAAACATTCCAACAAACTGCAAAACCTGAGTAGAAAAACAAATGGCACACATTTAATTACAGTTGACATTTAAATGAAATTTGCAATCTCAAAATATTTAACAATAATTAGAAAATATCAGACAAGATATTTTTAGGGTGCTTTTATGTTCAATCTCTTCAAAGATCTAAACCCAGAGGAATTTTAACATAGGCAGATTTTAAAGTAGAATTTGAAGGATGGATCAAAGAGCTTAATAAGTTTGTTTTACCGACATTCTGATATAAGGATACAGAAACAAGAGGATTTGATATTTTTAATGAATGTCTTATGGTTGCTGAGTACCTTACTGAACAATAGTTTTGTCCGGCTGAACTCATCAATCCAGTTTGTGCATTCAGACATCACAATCATTACCCTACGTAGCTCCTAATCTGGCCCACCACAGATAGCAGGCTGTCATAATAAATACATTATCAATTAGTATTTCTCAATGATAAGCAAATTAGTAGACCATCAAATGGATTGCATAACCATATGCTTCTCTCATGACTAAATAATACCAGAAAATCAAAATACTATTTGTTGAGAATGACAAATGATATATTAGGTTGATTCTTGTTTACAGAGATCAAAGACTCCTTTAAACATTGGAAAAATATGGAAATTGGGAGTCAAAGCAAATATAATCCAAGTAATTGCTAGCAGATGATAAAGGTCCGCTGATTTGTAATTGTGATATTTTTTATATGGTATATATATTCTGTTAATTCATCCATGAATCGCCTATATGCCAGGAACGGAGGACATTAAAAACCATATGCCACAGTACCTGATTTGAAGAAGCTCACAAAGGAGAGACAAATATAAATAAGGAAAATAATTATAACAGTAATAGCGACCATCCATTGAATATTTACCATATGTTTAACACTGACTAGCTGCTTGTGTTATTTAATAACTTCAGGTACAAAGCATATGACCTAGGATTCAATTACCCACATTTTACAATAAAAATAACTGTGACCAAAGTTCACATTCTCTAACCTAGATCAAGCCACATCCTCAATAACACCATACGAACTCTGGTGGCAGAGCAAAGTATAGTGGGAAGTTGAGGGAACCCACGGAGAAGGCCGCACAGAGGAGGTGAAGCAAAGTTGAGCCCTGAAAAGTGGGGAAGAAGAGACAGTTCAGGGGAAGGGTACGCATTAGGGAATTCGTACACTGACATTTCAGTCTCAGAACACTCACATACATACATGTACAAACGTATAATTTACTACGTGTGCACCCACACACACGTCAAAGAGCATCCTAGGGATGGGCATGCATACACTAGCCAGCCCATGCCACCTAAAGACGGGCTCTGACGCGGAAAAGAAGTCTATAATGTAGAAAGACGATTCAAGTAAATAATAAAAACAATCCTGAAAGCGTGACTTCTAGTGTCTTAGGTATGCTGTCTCACAGTACAAAGGGATTTACGTGATGTGCACCAAAGTGACTTGAAGAAGCTAATTCTACGAAAACCTGACTGTAGAAGACCGTTCTCACAAACTTTGTTACATTCCATGATTTAAGATATTTCAGACATTTCCAACCCTCCTACGTGAAATATTTCAAAATATTATTCAAGTATGAATCAATGAAAATATGCCCACAGATAGTACATATATGTGCGTGCACACATGCACGTGCACACACATGCACACACGTGCACACACACACACAGCCAAGCACTAGTTAAAACTCTGACTACAGAAATATTTCTGAAGTGTATGTAAGTTACGTGAGTAAGCTTATCTTTTTTTAAATACTCCAGAAAACTAAAATAATTTTGAAAAGTAATAGCGGCAGCCTAGGAGTATCAAAATTGATACTTGATATTGAAAGTTATCTCAAAACAAAAACTGGCCAAATGGAGGCTTAAAATCCTATCTGGAGACATACATAAAACTAAAGAACTAGAACCAGATTTAGTCCTATAAATAAATATGGATTAATCTCCATTCTAACACTTAAGAAATGTTCACAAGTGAAAACTATCGAATAATAATCACGAGTAAGCAGGTTCAGTGCTCACAGGTATTTCCCCAACATGCATGGGGAATGTATTTTTACCTTTTAATTTAAATATAGTATCATTCAAAAAACACCTGATTTTTAAAAGACAGCCCTTTAGATTCTCTAACTTTATGCCCACAGGCAGCTAAATACATCTTGGGAGATACAAGGAGGGAAAGCTGCTGGACAGAGAACTGAATTCATACTGTTGTCTGAGTTGAGTGGTGTTAATTCTCAGTAGTTAGAAAAGGAGGAGGAGGAAGAGTGGTTGCAGGAACTGTTCTAACTACTAGCTACTCTACTTGTATATTCCTCAGCCTTTGTGAAGTAGATGGTATTATCATTCTCATTTTACAGATGTGGAAACACAAAGAAGTAAGTAACTTGCCTAATAAACAGCAAAAGCAGGATTTTAAAATAAGCAGTCGAGATCTACTCTTCATGATTTTAAGCATTATGCTATGATGATTCTCTTTTTTTAAGATTTTATTTATTTCTTTGAGAGAGAGAGACACAGCAGGAGCAAGGGGAGGAGCAGAGGGAGAGGGAGAAGCAGGCTCCCCTCTGAGAAGGGAGCTGCACAGGGGATCAATCCCAGCCGGAGATGAAGACCTGAGCAGAAGACAGCTGCTTAACCCACTGAGCCACCCAGGGGCCCCGCTATGATGATTCTTATGAATAATCTTGGTATCTTTCTGCATGCAATGGCATCTCTATTTGTGGAAAATAAATAACGAAGCCAACTGAAACAAGACAGTTTTGGTACTTTCCTCTTAAACAGACTAAAATGAGTTATTTCTGATTTAAAGGCATAATCTCAGACCCTTCTCCAATAAAAGAAAAGGAAAATATATTTCAAATCTGAGGTCATTTGAAATCTTGCCTAAAACTACAACAAACCCAATGTTTTTAAAAGTTTTTTCCCTAATTAGAAAGTAACACTTTCATTAACTCATATAAGTTTTTAGATATTTTAGGATTTTAGAATGTTTGTACAATCTTCTACATGAAACCCAAGATTAATGTAAGGAAAATCCTTTCTTCCTTTTCCTCACCAATGACCTAATCATATGCACAGATGCAAAACTTAACTTTTCACATCAGAAATAACCTGTATTCTGTGATAATGCATTCAATATAAAACAGCCAATTCTGAAAATACATTTCAAAGGAGTATTTCTGACCTGTGCTTGAGTCCATTACCCCAAACAGCTATTAAAATACTTAATTTGAAAATTAATTTATCCTAACATTGGCTAAATATGTTTCCATCAGCTCAGGTGTTTAAATGCACTAAATTACAGAGTCTTTTCTGGCTCTGAAGATACTAAACATGAACACGATACTAAACAATCTCAATAAATTAACCAAATAATAAAGAATTTACCCTCATAAGTAAAGATAAGCAAAAATAATTCATGCTTTCAAACAGTTAATTTTCTAAACTGCCATTAAAATAAAAAGAAATATATAATATAAAGGAACTATAAAGTCCCTACCTAATCACATGTACTGTCATTAATTCTCTCATTTAAAAAATAAATAACCTTCTCAATCACTAGGGATTCAAAAATGAAAAAGACGTCATATATCATATATTTTAAGACTAAAAAAAGGTTGGAGGCGGCATGCTGCTATTTGGGAAACCACTGAGCCTGCTAAAAAAGCATTGGTAAATCTGGGGAACAGTAGATACCAGGTGCTGTGGTTTGACACATACTTCATCTCTGCAAAAAGCCATGGTCTGGAGGATGAAAATGCATTTTTGTTCCTGAGAACCAAGTAGATGACAATTTGCTAGAGTAATCAAGAACAGGGCTACGAAGTACATGCACAGATCTGTAGTTCAACTGTAATTTGAAAACAGCATTTAACCGGCATCTAAAATGAACACAAGTGGCACACAAGAGCAAGCCCTACGCTATCTGGAGACCTTTCTGTGTGCCAAACTTTGTCTACGACATAGTCATTTCCTTCATCTTGAAGGCTGCTGGTTGCTTACTTACATAATGACATTTATTTTCACTCATAAACCTCCAACTTCAATATGTTTCAACTTTCAGGTTCATAAAATGCTTTATGACATACAGAGGGGGATTTTCCAAAATTCTCATGGGTCTTAAGATGTGCTTTCTCTCTTTGTTTGATCTCTTAGGAAGTTCAACTACCAGAGACTCAATTATTATCTCCAAATAAATCTCTAAACCCAGTTTTCCACCTAAATCTCACTCGACGTTTTCCCACATAGATTATCACTGAATAATCTAACAAATACTTAGATTCTTATAATTTTTATCCAGGTAGTCTTATCATGTCTGGAATTGTGATAGACACTGGAGATTTGCAGCCAAGATAGCCCCCTTACACACAAATGGCTTACCATTACCCTGAGGGAAAAGCCTCACTTACCAGCACCCAAAACTGAAGTCATTATTCTTTCCCCCCAAAAAAACCTTTTCCCAGTTTCCCATTGCAGTCTGTGAAAACCATTGACATCCAGACCCTGGAACCTTGTCTTTGAATCAATTTGAAGATTCTTTTCTAATACATATAACAACAATCATATTTATGCCTCCTAAAACCTCTTCTGATCCACTTCTGTAATTTTCCTTCACCACCTCAGCATCCTCAGCCCTCATTTAACAAGTCTGGATTATTGTTAATCTATCTCTAGCCTCTGCTCTTTCCAATGCACATTACAAACAGATTAATATTTAAAATATTTCATCATGTAACTCAAGAATTTATCATTTATAATTGCAATGTCTGACCCCTGTTGATGACCGTGACCCTTCAGGAGAAGCTGAAGTTTCTTCTTCTTCTAGGAGGAGTTTCATCA
This sequence comes from Ursus maritimus, assembly GCF_017311325.1. NCBI lineage: Eukaryota > Metazoa > Chordata > Mammalia > Carnivora > Ursidae > Ursus > Ursus maritimus. The sequence continues at coordinate 47,478,942 of NW_024423344.1, forward strand.
CCCCCAACAGGCAAATTCCCAGCATTATCACCTCTTCACATAAACACAAAAAAGCATTTGATAAAATGAACACAGTAATCATTTTTTAACAATCAACCTTTGGGGCACCTGGGTGGCTCAGTCAGTTAAGCATCTGCCTCTTGATTTTGGCTCAGGTCATAATCTCAGGGTCCCAAGATCCAGCCCAGCATCAGGCTCTGGGCTCAACAGGGAGTCTGCTTGAGATTCTCTCCCTCTTTCCCTCCCTCAACTTGCGCTTGCTGCCTCTCTCTCTCTAAAAATAAACAAATCTTAAAAAACAAAAACACCTTAGACTGTAGAAAAAGAAGACAACTACATTAACTTGTTGTAGAGCAGCTATTTTGAAATCTACCACAAGCATCACATTTCACGGTGAAATGTTAAAGCTTTCCCCACTGCAATCAGAAAAAGGGTATTTGTTACCACTACCTCAGTTCAACTTACACTGTAGGTTTCAGTCAGCATCATAAAGAATAAATAATTTTCAAATATAAATAAAAAGTAAAATTGTGATTATTCACAGAATCATTCACGGAATGATTGTATTAGTAGAAAATCCAAAGACTCTACAGTCACAAAATTAAAACATGAATTTAGCAAGGTCAATACACAAAACTCAATATACCAGAAAAAAAAACCAAAAAACTATAACAATAAATTCAAAAGCCAGTAAAATTTATAACACTAAAGAATTAAACACCAAAAAATAACCTTAATAAAAGATGTTCATCCACCATGCAAAAACAAAACATTGAGAGAAATTAAAGAAGTTCTATTTAAAAAAAAAAAAAAAAAAAAAAAAAAAAAGAAGGAAGGATATACCATGTTCATGGGTGGAAAAACTCAATTTTAAAATGTAAACTCTCCTTAGGGGCGCCTGGATGGCTCAGTCAGTTAAGCATCTGCCTCCGGCTCAGGTCATGATTCTAGGGTCCTAGGATGAACCCCAGCATTGTCAGGCTCCCTGCTCAGCAGGGAGTCTGCTTCTCCTTCTCCCTCAGAAACAGTTTCCGAATTTTAAATTAACTTGCAAAGAAGTAAGAACAGCCAAGCTGATCTTAAAGAAAAAGGACAAAGTTGGGGGACTTATATTTTCATAAATCGACTTATAAAGTTCTAATAATTAAAATATTTTGGAACTGATACATAAATCTAGATAAACTAATCAATAAACTGACACATAATGGGTCACTTGATTGAGATAAAGGTGGTACTATCCTCCAATTAGGAAAAGATGGTTTTGTCAATAAATGATGCTCGGTAAAATGAATGCCATATTAGGAAAAAGTGTGAATTTCGACGCCTACCTCACAACATACACAAAAATCTCTTCCAGATAAATATAGATATAAATATGAAAGGTAAATAATAAAGTTTCTAGAAACAATAAACAAGAAAATCTTCATAATCTTGTGAGGGGAAAAGATTCCACAGAGAGGACAGCAAAAACACTAATCATAAGTGACAGACTAATAAAATGAACAATATTAAAATCAAGAACTTCTCTTCAGCAAAATACATTATAAAGAGAATGGAAAGGCAACTTGTATACAGACAGAAGATATCTGCAATACATATATCTGACAGAATATTAGTATCCAGAATATATAAAGAATTTCTACAAATCAATAAAAAAATATATATAGAAAACCCAAAAGAAAAAAAAAATGAGTATACAATTTGAAAAGGGACTCTATGAAAATGGCCAATAAACACATGAAAATGTTCTCAACCTCTTTGGTCATCATGGAAATGTAAACTCAACCACGATGAGATACCCCTGCAAATCCATCAGAATGTCTAAAATTAACAATACTGGGAAGCCTGGGTGGCTCAGTCAGTTTAGCATCCGGCTCTTTTTTTTTGGCTCAGGTCGTTACCCGGGTTATGAGATCAAGCCCTGCATTGGGCTCTGTGCTGGATATGGGGCCTGCTTAAGATTCTCTCTCTTCCTCTCCCTCTGCCCCCCCCCCCACACATGCTCACTCCCTCTCTCTCTTTAAAAAAAAAAAAATCAATAAATTAAATTAAACAACACTGACAGTACCAAGTTCTAGTGATGATGTGAAAGAACTAAAAGTCTCATATACTGCTGGCATAAGGGTAACCTGCAACTTGGAAAACGGTCAGTCTAAAGCTGAACATACACATATCTAATGACCCAGTAATTCCACTATCTATCCCTAGGTATATACCCAACATAATTAAGTATATATTTTCACCAAGTACATATACAAGAAGATCAGAGCAGACCTATGTGTAATAGCCAAAACTATATATGCCCCAAATGTCCATCAACAATAAAATGGATACACTGTGGCATATTCAAATAATGATACGTTATATAGCAATAAGAAGTGATGAACATGAAAAATAAAATTCATAACACAATATGGAATAAAATTAAACCATTTTTAAAAAGTTACAATGGGACATCCAGAGTGATTCCATTTATATAAAATTCAAAAAGACAAAACTAACTGATGATGACAGAAGTCAAAGCAGTGCTTATATGTGGAGGGTACTAATGACCGAATAAAGAAACAAGGGAGACTTCTGGGTTGGTAATACTTTAATTTTCTATCTCGGTGGTAGGTGTATCAATGTGTCCAGCTGTGAAAATTAATTGAGGCACACCCTTATGATTTACATAATTTTTACACATCTTTCATTTCATAAAAGCTAACTTATGGGGCGCCTGGGTGGCTCAGTCAGTTGGGCATCCAGCTTTTGATTTCAGCTCAGGTCGTGATCTCAGGATCCTGTGCTCCCCTTCTGTGATTGAGCTCTGTGCTCGGCAGGGAGTCTGCTGGAGATTTTCTCTCTCTCTCTCTCTCTCTCTCTCTCTCTCTCCCCCTTTCTTCCTCCTTCCCTTTGCCCCTCCCCCAGCTCACAGGCAGGCATCAGCATTCTCTCACAAATAAATAAATAAATAATTATTTTTAAAAAGCTAACTTAATCTTTTTTCTATAAGAGAAAATTTGGTTATACAATTCATAATTTTAAGTCAGTTTATCCAAATTATTATTGGGTGGTGTCCAGTGCATCCAAAGTGAGCTATCAATCAATTACCAAGAGGGGGCTACATGAGGCATTCTTGGCCACAGGAAGACAAGCAATTAGAAACACACCTGATGCTCCAACTCGCTTGAATAACCTTGACACCTAGCGGCAGTTTTTAATGCAAGCAAATCGTACGATGCGTTTTGTTTGGAATTTCTACTTTCATAGCAATACGCTGAACTCTTGTCACTGATCACTAAACATTATTTGATTGGTGAGATTCATGGCAAATTAGAGAACACAATATGGTCCTTCCTTAACTTTATAGCACTGCAGCACTACCATTAACTATTATTACCACCTGGTAAGTTAGCTAACCTGTCTGGGCATCAGCTTCCTCACCTATGAAATGAAGGGGTTAAAAGATCCTCAAGTCTTCTTCCATTTACAAGGTTGCTGATGTACCAATCCTGTATTTTAAGAATGCATAGGGGTGCCTGGGTGGCTCAGTCAGTTAAGTGTCCAACTCTTGACTTCAGCTCAGGTCTTGATTTCGGGGGTCATGTATTCAAATCCCATGTGGAACTCCACGCTGGGCATGGAGCCTACTTGAAAAGGGGAAAGGGGAAAGGGAAGGGAAAGGGGGAAGGAAAGGGAAAGGGAAAGAAAAAAGAAAAGAAAAAAGAAAAGTGTGCACGAGTCTACAAGGCATAAGCTATGAAAAGGAATAAATGAATATTGGTTGACAGAGTTTGAGCTCTAACTGTGAATTGGTGAACTTAAGAAATTCAACCAAACTTGTCACTCCCAGTGGCTCCTAACCTGCGTTAGGCAGGAATACAATGGATAACTACTGCATGGATTGTAACTTAGCATACCACGTAGCTTTACTAGATGGCACTCTAAAGAGAAATTCTTAAATCAAAAGGGGACAACAGAGTGAAGTATTTTCACTCTTTCTGCAGCTGAGCCTGTGGACACACCAGCAGTGAATGATCCCTCAGAGGTGGCCTTGGAGAATTGTAAAGGTGAGCAGGGAGCGTTTCCTTTCCAAGCACAGTTCCATAAAGCACCACATTGTAACAGCTTATCTGTGACTGTAAACAATCTCTTTCCCTACAGTTTCACCACAGCCAGAAATGAATGCTCAGAAATGAATCTGCCACTTTGTCTTGTATAATTTAAAGGAGTATATTATTTACAATAGTATCTCAGCAGAAAAATACAATCCATAAATCGGGTGTGTGCCAGGCAGTGTGGCAGGAATTTCCCACATTATCTTAGGTAACCCTCCCTGTGAAGAAGGGATTATTAAGCTGCACTTCACCAGCGAAGAAGTAGAGCGCGGTGGCTATCAAACTGCACCGCCGGCACCTGAACGCACTTCTGTCTGATCCTGAAGTCTGTACTCTTTTCCTCATGCCACAGTGCCTCTCCCCAGAAGCTCCTGAGCTGTGAGCTTGACAGACATGCTATGCCAGAACAAATTTATCTAAATTACAGATGTGCACAGATTTCAGGAGTGCCACCAAGCCCTGAGAAGGCACAAATCGTCACTGCATCCTGTGGATGGATCGAGCAGCCACCGAAGAGACTGCTGTTCACTTTCCCGATTCTGAGCAGGAGCCGCCGATGGTGTGAGTGTTGCTTGAGGCTGCTGTTCGGGCAGCCTTTTCCATGCCTGGTGTGCGGACTAAAGGTCTAAATTAAAGTGTAACAGAGTTCTTATTTTCCAGTGCATTTAGTTTTTAATGTAGGTTTTCTCTGAGATGTCATGTAAGAACACTCCCATACACATTCCAGGAGTCCCAGAAGCCTAGAAGTCACTGGAAAGTTAGCCCTCCAGTTTTTGCAAGACCATAAACAGTAACTGCGGAGTTTATCAGGAGCAGTTAAACTTCCTTAAATCACTTTATTCACCTGATGCTGGATTTACCATCCCGTAGCCCTGAATTCAAAACTTACCTCTTCTACTTGCATGTTATAGGGCCGTGGACTAGACATATCTCTCTAAAATTCAGCCTTTCCACATCCATAGAAATGGCTAATATTAATGCCTACTTTGCAGGGTGTTTGTCATGTCTGGATAATCTAAGAAATGCAATTTGCAGAAGGCACTCCATAAAAATAGTTATTATTAGATTATTATTTTTTTATTTAGAAATACTACTTTGGCTTTTAAAACACAGGAGTAAGTAATATTATTAAGCTACAGAATCTGCTGGAGCCCAAAGGAGAGCAGAAAAAAAAAATCGTATGAACTTCTTGGGTATCCTATATTATTATTGTTAAACCATGCCAATTAAAGAAAGAAAAAGTAGTTACTACAGTCAACCAGATTTCCAGAAAACATACATTAATATGTCATAGTCTCCTCTTACAGAGACAGAGGCAACAAAAGATGGGTTTATAATTTTTCATAATAATATGATCCAAATAAACTAAAACCCACAGAGGTAAAGTTCATTCTGAAAATCCTTCATCCAGAATTCCTGCTCATGGAGATTATTTGGCTCTATTTTTAAAAACTTAATTACTTAATATTATACCTGTTCCAGAATTAGTCAGACTTCGATTTTCAATAACTTCTTCATTCTCTCTCTTATTGCCTCTTTAATGTCATTGGTCTTATTCCCTTATTAGGAAATCCACATCTTGATCTCTTTCACTATGAACTTTAATCACTCATTCACTGAACCAACAGGACTTATCCTCCTTCTTCCTCTTTCCAACTAAATCCCTAGGCAAAAATAGAGGATGCTAGGTTTCAGAAAGCACAGATTTCAGCATAATAATAAAAAAATTGCCATGAAAGTATGAATCAAAATAGTATAAAATCTCTGCTTGCAGTACTACAGAAACTAAAGGCCAAAAACTGTTAGTGGTTACACCAGTCATATGTCTGTCTACTGAGCATCTGAAATATGACGGTCCAAATTAAGCTGTTCTCTAAGTGTGAAATACACACCAGATTTTGAGACTTTTTACCAAAACACACACACACACACACACACACACACACACAAAACAAAAAACAAAAAAAAAATCCTAAAATATTTCATTTATCATTTTATATCATATGTTGAAATGGTAATATTTTGAATATACTGGGTTAAATAGATTAAAATTAATTTCATCTGCTTTTTACTTTGTAATGTCGCAATTAGGAATTACTTAAGCAGCTTGCATTATATTTCTATTAGGCAGTGGTCAAGGTTCCACATTTCAAAGCCTTGCACAACACACTAGGAATTTTCCTGGCCTCTAATTATATTTTATATAGACCTTAATGACATGTCTACTTTGTCCACTAAACTCCCCAAAGGTATGTTTTCTTGTTTAATCTAGTGTTTAATGTATTTGGATGTAAATGTATCACCACATGTACTGTTAATTGAGCACAATCTTGAGCCCCTTGCAGAGCTATAATTGTGCAGAATGTATCTGATGCTTGCTGGTACCTGATTTTTATCTCACTAGATTATTAATCTTCAATTCTTTGAAAACTCTGCAAAGTGATCTCAAAAGCAATGTGTGTGTCTTCCAAAAGCACAGTCGTTCACGTACAGCCATGCCTGAACTCAAGTGTCAAGGGCTTTCCATAATCCTCACAGCCTATTGAAACTAAAAGATTCCTGGGGGACCAGAAATATAACCTGGCATCCACTGTTATGTCCTGAAAAGAAGCTGTATTTCAATTGATAAGATACAATGTAATGTATTCTGCATCACATATCTGTTCCACTGCTGATGAGAACTGCGTTGCACAGTATACATCATTAAACTGAACACAGCCAAGTATATTATGTTACAGCACCATTTGGAAACTCAGGCCAAACAATCCTCTTAAATTTCTAAATGTCAAACCTACTGACAATAACATTTTCATCCGTTCTGTGTTTACTGTTGTTCCTTCTATGTTTCTTCTCAGGCAGTCCTCTGAGTAAACAAATTTGAATCACAGAGTTTGCAATTTTCATAATGTATAAATTGGTGAAAGAATTCATTATACATTTAAGGAATTTTCCAGCTCTTTTACAGACATGTGACAGTACCTAACAAACAATCACATATTATTAACTTTTATCAACCCTCATTGTTTTTCCCCCACAGAGTTGTATATGGAGATGATGTCTTCAATCCCATGATCTCCACCAAATAGCTCTCCCCTGCTCTGGTTGGGACCCATCCCTATCAGGCAACATAAGCAAGGCTATACTCAACAGACACTGGGTCACTGGTGAATAAACCTTTGACACCAGAGAGGGAGTCTACCTGGTAAAAAGCACATGGATATGATTTCTTCTAAATCTGCAGAAAGACTTTAAGAGTTGACTGATCCCTACAGCTTGATATAAACACAAGAGAGGCCCTCATGTGAGAGGGTTCCCTAAACCCACAACCTAGGACAACCTGGAAATGTCAGGCCAAGCATGAAGTTACCAAAAGGTGAATTCAGTGCTTCCCAAACTTTTCAAATCATCCTCAAAATGAATGAGAAAATTAGTATCTCGGCATACCTGTGACCAACCACAGCGCACTAGCTGGGAAGCTTTACTGAGGGAGCTACAAATCTAAATGCTAACAGGAGCCAGGAGGCTGAAACAGAGGATGTAGCCTTTCAAGAGAAGCTAGAAGTGGGAGGGCGAAGGGATGCCCTCTCTGGGAGCCACCTCTACTCAACTTCTGACATCTGCCCTATAGTTACATTCAAATGAAATGAAGACTCTATAGCCCTTTATGAACTTTTCTAGTTAAAAAAAAAACAATGGCTGCACTGTTGAACTGACAGAAACCAGACAAAACAAAAACACTAGCCACACATCAGCTTGTTCATGAGATGTGTTGTACTGCTTTGACCTTCAGATTCAAAATACCTAGGAAGCCAAGAAACTACAAATTAGAGAGACCCTAGATTTAGCTGGGTCTTTGCCATGGTGAGCCAAGAACAGAAATTCACAGAATAAAACATGGTGTTTCTTACAGAAGCATCAATTTTACTTGGGAGATTTCTTCTTTTTTTTTTCTTTTTTTTTTGAAAATTTACATTAAAACAAACTGAGTGTATTTTGAATACAGTTCAAAAATCATATGATTTAACGTAAAACAAGAGAGTCAGAATACATCTACTACTCCTTGCGGCAGGCTACTTTCAACCACATACCTCGGATTATTTCCTTTCTGAGGAAAAAGTCTGAGAAGTCATCTATTGGGCAAGCCTCAGAGAGGACAAAAACCTCTTAGACTGGCTCTGAATAAAATAAGATTTTCAAGGTTTCTTCCATAGCTTGAAGTTTTTAAGCAGCCCTGGACCGCTTGGATTGCTACTTCAAATGTAATCTGCATCCTCAGAATGTTCTGGAAGGCCCCTGGAAGACTGAATTTCAGCAGTTCAGGCCTGCCAGCCCAGTGGACAGAGGGCACCCCACTAACACAGCAGCACACTTGCCCCATTCTACACCAGTAAATAGTTTTCTTCGTGTGTTCTGCGTTTGTTTATGGGTAATGAATAAAACCTTAAAATTGCTATTTGGAATATAAAACACTGTAGTTCTTGCAAATGGTAAAGTTATGCTGGCTGTAGTTTAGGGTACTAAGGCTGTTATTTATAGACTAAAACCCATTATCACTACTCAAATATTGAACAAGAATAGTTTGTATTCAAAGATAAAGTTGCCACAGGGGACTATTGATATAGGAAATATGGCTGGAGAGATATGGGATGCATATTAAAATTTATACACTGAAAAGAAAAAAATGTATTTAACAGGTATATTTAATATTCCAGTAGCACTGACTGGAATTGTTAAAGTTATATTTGCTGACATTTCAATTATAACCTTCTATTTTCAGTGCCTTCAGTTCAATCCAAAATTTTTCTCCAGGCCCAAAAGTAATGTACTTTATAAGGTCTTAGTCTGCCAATGATTTTTTGGTAGTGTTCAGCACAAAGAAACTTTCAGGGAAAAGACCAAAGGCAAATTTGAATGTTTTTCTTCACAGAACCACCAAATTTTGAAATGAATATAGTAAGGATTTAAGACAATTTTTTTTTTCCAAGTGAAGCAGAGAGGCTAAGAGTTTGCCACAGTTAGTCAAATAATACTTACTGGAGTCAGGAATCAAACCAAGGGATTTTTCACTCCAGATCCATGCTTCTAACTATTATTGTTTATTGCCTTGGCATTATCATAATTTGATAGAAATATCTGCACATATAGTAATTTATATTAATATATTAATATAGCTATGTATATTATTATTATATAATATTATTATACCTATGATTAGTATTATATACCTATGATTTTATTTTTATTTATTTAAGTAATCTCTACACTCAATGCGGGGCTCAAACTCAAGACCCTGAGACCAAGAGTCACATGATCGTCTGACTGAGCCAGCCAGGCACCGCTACCTACAATTTTAATCTATTTCATAGATTTCAGTATCTTAACAACTCTTACTATTAATGCTAACTTAATGGTATGTAACCCTCAATGCAATTACAATTTGTACGTATAATTCTCTGTGAGGTTTCTTGAAGTCCCCGCTGGATTGCATTTTCGATGGGCGTGGAGCATTCTAGGGCTTACTTAAGTTGCTCAGCCTCTCTAGGACCCAGTTTTCTCAAATATAAAATGGGAATAATAACAGCGCTTATGCTGGAATGGCTGTGCGAACAAAATGGAAAAATGTAAGTAAAGTGCCTTAGCACAATGCTCAGCACACAGGAAGCAGCAAGTGAATGCTAGTTATTATTGTTGGTGATGATAATTTCATCCACCCTTTGTTCTTGTGACTTACACAGGGTTTGGCAGATGAAAGGTACTCGGTAAATAATAATTAAATAAATTAAGGAATATTTTAAGACTTTTTAAACAACACTCCCTGCCCCACCCCAGTCCCATACATGCAAATACACCCTTTCTCTCCATCAGCACTGCCATCTCTCAAACATGATTTTGTTTTCTCTACCTGAAATACAACTCCCCATCCTAATTCTCCTCTGGCTAACTCCTATTTTTCATCAAAGTTTTGGCTCCCTTTTATTCTCTTATGGGAAGTCTTTTCTTAAACTGAGAGCCCATTATGAATGCCTGCTTATGCTTTTTCACTGAGCTCTCTTCTTGTTCCTAACTATCAAAGCACTTAACACCAAGTCTTCTTGATGTTTTTTTTTTTTTTACTTGCCTTTATACCCTACTGGACTGCAAACTCTTTAAGGCAGACACCTTGTTTATCAATGTAAAGGTACACAACATAAGAGATGTTCAAAAAACATTTGTTTAATGAACGAACAAATACATATTTCCATCTGAGTAACATTTCCATGATTCTCACCCTCCCCAACAAACATCAGAGTGGATTTGGTATTTGGTTCAATTTTAGAAATGAACAAAAAAGGAAAGACACTTAAGATGTGTTTTTTTTTAAGTGAACAACAATAACAACAACAAACTTGGACAAATTCCTCCCAAAAGATAGCCAAATGGCCACTAACATACAAAAGGTATGCATCAACATTAATCATTAGGGAAATGTAAACTGAAGCCACATGAGACACTAACACACAGCAACCAAAATGGCAAACAAAAACAGCAAGAAAATATGAATAACAGCAAGAACACAGGGCATCTGGAACTTTCATATACTGTTGATGAACATCTAAATTGGTACACTCAGGAAAACTGCTTAGCAGTATCTACTAAAATGAAATACTCCTTAAGACTCAGCAATTCCATCTCCAGGAATCCGCCACACAGAAATATGCACACGTGAGCACCAAAAAGTATTCACAAGAATATCCCGAACAGCTCAAAACTGGAAACAGGAAAATGCTCACCAACAGTCAAGTGGATAAATCAATCTGTGCAAGTTTTTGATAAATTCATACACCGGAATATTATATAGCAATGAAACAAAAGAACACTGTGGATAAATCTCAAAAACATCACGTTGGGTGTAATCAACCAATCATGTGTTGTTGAGGGATGCAGTTGTCTACGGCCACAGAAATGAGAGAATACTTGACTCTCGTGTGAGTGGCTATGGCTTGGTCTGGGTGGCTGTTGAGTGTAGACGTTCACTTTGTGGGCATTCATCCATTTGTACACCTGTAGTAATGTGTACTTTTCTGCATGTGAACTGCACTTCGGTGAAAAGGTAAACTAAAAATAAATGAATAAAGGATCTCAACCTAAAAAAAAAAAATTGTCAACACAGATGATTCACACAATTCCAAGAAGTCTGAAATCCTCTGAACCTGCCTAGTCACTTGATTCTATCTGAGATCTCATCTGGATCTTATTTCTAAATCATCTCTTTACTGGCAAATTCTATTTTAATCTAATTGCTAAATATAGACTACATACACACAGGTTTAACATTGCCATAAAAAGTGATGAACAGCAGAAACGGGGTCATGATCTTTTTATTACAAATTTTTTAAAAAGAGGTTTTCCTAAGTTGGCAACTGTCATGAGAAAAAAATTGATACACACATATATCCATGTATTTATATATATACTTATGCAAACATCTGAAACAAATGGTCTGAGTTGGAAGTAAATGGCCAAAGAGCAGTGAAAGGCCTGGAAAAGCAGCAGAGCCCTGGAATATCAAAGATGGCCCACACTACGTGGAGAAGCTAAGAAGGGGTAAGAAAGCACGAGGGCTGACAGGTCCAGAGCTGTCACCAGGAGGCACGCCAGCTCTGCTACAGCCCAGGAGGGAGCACAGGGCACTGGCTTATTCAGTGGTGCCTGCCAGTGTAGGAAAATGTGAGAAACTAGGGTTGGAATTACCAAGGCCATGAGAAAGCCTTTAAAAGTCCTTATAATGACTGCCTTTTACATTTGTTTTTAATTGGAAGCACAAAGGCAACATCCTCAATAAGCTGAATTTCGACAGGATCTTACCAATTTTAAATTAGTAATAATGTGGTTACATACATACAAATGAATTCTTCATTTTCAAACTCTTGCTCACTAGTAATTGTTCAGGATCTCCCTCCCTCACCTCCCCCTCCCTCTAGTTATTCTGCTTTCTTATGCATAATACATGGTAATTATCTCTTGCAAAAGTGACTTAATATGCAGAAGTGCCCTAAGGGGGAGCTCACCACTGCTGAAAAGGTATACAAAATAAATCCATACATATAATTTCAAGAAAGCAAATCCTCCTTTGGGAATGGGTCACCGTTCAAACATTCAGAAATTAGATTTTACCAGGTATGTTTAACTCCCTAACATTCAAATATTTAGGCACCATCCTGCTCTTAGATCATTCAGTAAGACCTATTGCTCTGAAAAGCCACATCATGTTTTTTTATTCTTTACCAATGACAACAACCGACCAATGTTAGGCGTGCTTTATTCATCTAACAGCAATCACAAAATGTGGATATACTCCCGTACCATTAACTCCCCGTATGAAGACTTCAAACTGAAAAGAGTTTTTTGGCTATAAAATAATTCCATTTCATTGTAAACTCTCTTCAGATGACAAATATATTCACCATAAATCAGTGAAATTACTATACAACTATCACAGAGAGAATGAGGCTATGTTGCTCGTGTTGAAAATCGGATTTCTCTGTCCAGAAGCTCACTCAAAATAGGTCTTTTTAACTTACGAGTCCCTTGCAATCAAAGATCTGTATGTTTAAATCAAAGTAGGAAACAGATCAATATAACTTTGCATCTCTTTGTGTAATTAGACTGCAAAATAAAATTTCCTCTTTTCCGGGAAATTTCTTTTTCTGGGGGAGAATGTTGCCGATTTTAACATTTAAAGAAGGTAAAAAATACTCTTTTAACTATGTCCTCAGCAAAAGCAAAAGCAATCATCCGGACTGCAAACCACATGGAAACCCTCTGGTCCTTCCTTTCAGCTTCCCCCATAATGCTAACAAAAACTCCATCACTGGTCCCTGTGCCCATCAGCTCTCCCTGCTCGAAGTCATGGCCTGTACGTTAAGTACAAGTGTCAGGCAGTCATAAAATCTCAACTCTTTGGGGATCAAACGTAAGATGACATTCTGTTGAGTGGGAAATCCCATGGCCTGTGGCCATGCCTTCCAGGGGTTTGACATGCTGGAAAAGAAAAACACAGCCTGCCTTTAAAAACGAGGTCATTCTTACATGGAATTTGGTTGTAAAAAAACGCTTTACAAGCCTCATATTTATATTGGCTAAAATATATTTTCATCCATAAACTTCAAGAAGCCATTTCAGAAATTTTAGCAATTCTTAGTTAATTGCACAGTTCTCGTGGACTACAGCAACTTCTACCAGTCAAAGTGACACACACAAAAAAAGCAGCCCCTGCCGGTGATGAATTCAAGCGCTCTACTCCCATTCAGCCTATCCGGGTCTGAAGAAAGGAGATGGGTACCTAATCACTACTGGACAAATCCCACAAAGGCAGCAGCACTTTACGGATGCCTCATACATCACACCGGAGGTCTGAGTACAGGCAGGACACTTGACAGGATGCAATGATTTAGAATGCACTCCAATTTTTAAGGAAGTCAGTGTTAGAGCCAGAAACAGGATAAATGAAAACTTTCTAAGACACATGTTTTCTGAGATTTATAATCAGGTAGAGATAGAGAAGGGGAAGGAGATTAGACAAGTGTTTAGACTTTTCCATCAAAATATGGAATGGGAAAAAGATTTTAACACCTGCCACTTCCTTTGCAATTGTGAAGAAAGATGACTGACAATTCCCATGGGTTTTCATTACCATCAAGATCCAGCACCTTCCAAGTCTGCTACTACATAACTGTGTCAAGCAAAACCTATCTCAGAGAAAAAGTGCTTTCAGGTAAAGGCAACGCGGAGAAAAGGGAGGCATGAAAAGAAAAAAAGCATTTTGAATTAAACTCGGAAAGATCAGTTGGGCGTCAGGAGTAAAATCGCTTTGACTTGTTACTAATAAGTTTATAAAATTGCTACTCACACCTGGAACGATCAGGCAATTGACTTGATAGCATACTCACATTGTTCTTATCAAGATTAAAAAAGAGAAGACTTCACATAATAAATCCCCGTCTATTAACGCTACTCCAGTCTAAGGAAATAAGGGTCCTGAAAGTTGACGGTTGATGATAATTCCATGTGTCTAAGAAACTTTTAGTAGAAGAAGCTACAAACAGGACATGATATTCTTGAGACAATGACACTGGAGATCCTGGAAAATGACTAGAGGGTGGGGGGTGAGGTGCCAGAAGGGAGAAAGTGAGAGGGAGGAAGGAAGAAGAAAAGGCAGGGAGGGAAAGAAGGAAAGATAATAGAAACAACACTAGCTTAGGGTAAGATCCAGAGAAAGAGCTTGGAGTACAGAGAGCTAGTACAGGCACGCGAGAACTGACTGTGGACATCTCTACGCAACCCCATAATGCACTTCTGTAGCTTGAAATCCATCATGGTCAGTGTATTTATATCAAGGAAATCAGCACATGCAACTAATCAGGGCTTTTTATTCCAAATACCGTTTACCGATATGCCACTGGTTAGATCAAAGTATGATGGTGAGTCTTGTGCCAATAAAATAGAAATGCATCATCTACTTCAAAGGATTCATCTGAAAATTAAGTACAATTGTGCAAAAATGCATAGAAGACATACAGGGTTTTCAGAGAGCTATGGCTATTACTTTTAAGAATTAGCCATCAAGTGCAAATTATAGAAACCAACTTCTAAGAATTTCACCAAGAATGATGTTCTCCTTAACGGTAACTCTAGCCAGACCACAGGCTTAAAATAGTTGAACAGCAGCAGCCAGATCAGTAATAAAGCTTAGAAACAAATAAATAAACAAAAAGAGGCACAGCTAAGATCACAGGGGCTAACAGACCATGCAAACTTGACAAGGAAACCAGCACAAAATGAAAAGCCAACACAGTGGCATTCATTCCAAACCTCCTATGTGAAACTTAACTATATTAAATCTGATTTTTTATGTCTTCTTAGATATTTTAAATACCCTGTCATTATATAAGAAATGGCCACAACGGAATACTATAAATAAGCTACTAGAAAGCATTGCGGGTATGAACAACAACCTAGCTCTCAGTTGACACTGTAAGTACAACCCAAATGTCAAGTCTACATTGAAAATACTGAACTGCAAGACTAAGAGGAATGCAGTTTTATGAAACCATCACAAAATATAATGGTGACATTCACTGCAGACAGAATTTCAGAAAAAAGAATACAATATATTGTATGCACATATTTCTACACACAAAAGAATAACACTCCCTAGCTAGCTAAATATCTGTACATATGTCCGTATACACACACATCAAGTCCCCTCTAACGTGGGGATTCCTCACGCTGTAATTAAATAGGCACCCGTGGCTACCGCACCTCTTTGCCTCCCCACCTCCGCCAGATGACATTTTTCCTATTCTGTTTTTCCCTCTGTAGAATCTACTCATCTTCCACACCTTTTCAACTCTACGTTTTCATTCTCGTTTCCATAATGTGCTGGGCTCGAGACTGGCTTTCCAATAGTAGAAAAGACAATGAATGGTACACAGAAAAGAAGGAAGAAAAGTAAATCTAAAGAGCACACACCAACCCCCACCCCTACCCAGACGCAGCCACTCGTGACCACTCCAACCCCCCAACACATCCAACCCAATCACCTCACTGGCCCTCTTTTTCGAAGATGTTCAGGAAAGCCATGCAATATAAAGAAGAGAGAATCAGACCATGAATTTTTGTCTTGCTGAAACTAACTTAATCTAAATCTATCCCCCCCACACACACAATCTCAAAAAGCTTAAAATTTTAAGTATCCCTGTTATCCAGAATATAAACGCTTTCGACTCATATTTTTCAATATCAGCTACGCATCAGAATTCACTAGGAGATTTTAAACTCTTGGAGCCATATGAATGCCTGGCCAATGACAGGTGAATCTCTGGGGCTGGCGCTCAGGCGGCCGTAGGTTTTACAAGCCAGCCAGCTGATCCCAAAGTGCAGCCGGACCTGAGAACCGCCGCTCTAGACCTGACACACCTTACTCCTTGCTCGACACTAGTGATTCTCACCCTTAGTTGTATACTCCCAGATCTCCTTGGGAGGCTTTCAAACATACAAACGACCAGGCCCCACCCTAAAACAACAAAATTAGAATCTCCAGGGAATGGAAACGCTTTCTCTGGAGACCAAACTGAAGCTGTGATCAAAAACTAATGCTCTTTGCACATTATCCATTTGAAGCTTTCTTTTTGGAATTCTCAGAACTATTATAACTTTCCTGATTTTATAGTCAACTTCTGTACCATTTCTGGTAGTACTAACCCTTAAGGAACAACACTAAAATTACTTCAACACTTGCACCAAAAACAAACCCAGGACTGAACTTTCCTGCTTACTGGCAGGTGTAGGAGGTCCTAGGGCTGCTGTAACGAAGCACTACAAGGTAGGTGGCCTGTAACAGCAGTCACTTATTCTTCCACAGTTCCAGAGGCTAGCAGGCCAAAATCAAGGTGTAATTACAGCCACGCTCTCTCTGAAGCCTACGGTGGAGAAAGCGTTCCCCGCCTTTCTCTTAGTTTCTGGTGTTGCCAGCAATCCTTGGTGTCCCCTGGGTTGAAGGCACTTCACTTCAGTCTTTGCCTCCACTATTACATGGTATCCTCCCTGTGTAGTCTATGTCTCTCCTAAGAACACCAGTCATATTGGATTAAGGGCTCAACCTACTCCAGGAAGGCCTCATCTTAATAATTACATCTGCAACAACCCTATTTCCAAATAAGGTCACATTCTGAGGTGCCAAGGAGGACATGAATTTTGGGAGGGAACACTATTCAACCCCATACAGCAGAGAAGAAGTGAGGAGTAGGGGGGAACAGAAACTACAGTAAGAAGCATCAGGTGTTGACTGTGAACAGGTAGTAGATTAACCAAGTTTCTAGAAACCTCAAAGAAAATAAAAGGGATATGGAAAATACAGTCAGAGTCAAGAGTGTCCCTAAGAGACTAATCTAGAAAGAGATTCCAAGCCCTAACAGTTTATCACCACCAATGCAAAGGAACCCTTCTTCCAACATCCAGCCTCTAAAATAACAAGTTGCCTAAAGCTTAGAAGTTTATACATTCATATTTCTGCTGTCAGTGCTATAGCAATGCCCCGAAAAATTCCTGTGAAAACTCATGCATTTTCCAATAGATACACCATCATACACAGAATATTCATACACAGGGTTATATTGGTAGTACCATGTTCTAACGGGGAAGGGGCATTACAGAGGAAGTAGGCTTTGTAGAATAAACTCCCCAGTCACCAACCATACTTCAGAGAAAATACTTCCCAAATTCCAACTTCATATTCTAACAAATACCAGCAAAATAGTAAACTCTCCTTGATTTAGCACCTTGGTTGTCCATCTCATGGTTCACACATTGAATTATCCTCACTAGCCACAGATGGCAGAGAAGCCCCCACCCCGCCAGTAACCAAAGAAATAGATGGGTACTTGTACATTTTATCACACTCAAAAACTCTGTGATATGCTAGCAGCCCCAGTGATAAAAGCAACAATCAGCTGGACTACAGCAGAAAGAGTAAGTGGGCATGCTACATGTACAGTACACAGGCAGTACAAAAATTACGGACCAAAATCATAATTCCTCAGGTACAAATTAGTTTAGTCCCCAGATATATTTCATCTTCTTGGAGCTCATAAGTGTCTTATTTTACTGGCAATATAAACAAGTTAGTGTTGTTCACTCAACCACTAAAAAGATGAGCAAACTCATTTATTTTAGCCAAATGTTGTTTTCATGAAGATGCATTAAGAAAGAAAAGTACAGGGGGCGCCTGGGTGGCACAGCGGTTAAGCGCCTGCCTTCGGCTCAGGGCGCGATCCCGGCGTTCTGGGATAGAGCCCCACATCAGGCTCCTCCGCTATGAGCCTGCTTCTTCCTCTCCCACTCCCCCTGCTTGTGTTCTCTCTCTCGCTGGCTGTCTATCTCTGTCAAATAAATAAATAAAATCTTTAAAAAAAAAAAAAAGAAAGAAAGAAAGAAAAGTACAAAATCTCTCTAAAACATAGGAAATTAGGAAAAACTCCAATTAGATTTTTGTTGATTAAATTATTTCAAAGTAAACTTCAAATAAATAAACTTCAAATATCTGAGACTCTACACAAAACAGCACCTGCCTCCCTAACACTTCTCAAACTTTAATGACTCAGTGTCTTCCTAACTACACTGAGTTCTGAACATAAATAAGGCAAAAGCAATCTCCCTTTATAACGTAGCTCAGAGAGTAAAAAATCTCTTCTATTTACTAGGCTGACATTTACTTTGATCTCTTACAGACCCTTTCAGGTAACAACTTATATATATAATAGAGTTAAAAGCATGCAAACTCCTTTGGGGACTTAAAATACCTTAGAAGTCATGAACAAATGCAAGTAAACGGAAAACACAAGAAGGAGGCATCTCTATTGCTTTCCTTTGCATAGTTTGACAGCAGTGTTTTAAAATACAGGTGAGGAAATCTTTCAGTTTGGCTGTGATACTGGGAAAGAAGCTTAAAGCAGTTTAAGAACTCGAGTAGGATGAAACCAAATGGAAATTCAAAGGTAGCAAAAGTTAGTCCTTCATGCAAATGTCATTCCATCCCAGCTATTTCTATTTTCCAAGAAGTCTCTGCTGCTCATCTACCCAGAAGAAGTATCTGAATACATTTGATGCCCATCTACCGCTGTAGCTTCAAAGTAATTTTGAATGTTCTTAATTATGCAACTAATTGGCTATGAACATTAGTAAATTATACATGGTGGACATCTCAGTTTCTTCAGAGTTTTAAAAAAAATCCACGAATAATCTAAGTAGTTGCAAAGGTTCTGGTACTTCATTTCCAAAGGCCTATGTAGCCTCTAAATAGTTTACTAACATACACTGAGCATGAAACATACTCAAAGGAATTCGGGACAACACAAGCTCATGCTCTGCCTTCTTATGAAGAGTCAATGTCATGAACACAAAATAATGTAGATTATATCATCAATCAACAAGCAATGAATAAAGCAATGAAATGCATTGGACTGATGTGACGAGATAAACAAAGGTCTACAGACATAGTTAAATGAGGACACCAAGTAGATACATTGGGCATCCGATCTGATTACTGCTACATAGAATCACTCCTCTAGAGTCCCTGTGATAGGGAAGAAAATATTATTTGGAAAAATGCAAATGTTCCTTCCTTAAATAATTTCGATTTGCCAAAACTTTCCCAGTAAAAGAGCTGAAGTCTGGATACCCTTATTCAAAACTTGACCTTATTAATAACTGTAACTCATGTCAGATGAAACACAAATACCAATGTCATATTTTTATTATTATAAAATTATTAGAAATGATTACACATGGATTGCAAATACAACCCAAAAAACTATCTTTAAGACTTGAAGGAAAAAGAAGAAAAAAAAAAAAAAAGATCTCTACATTAGAGGAAAAACAGGTTTAAAGGAACTTGGCAATAGTTCAACTACCAAAATATATGTGTAAAAAATGATGAAAGGCGGAAGAGGAAAGAAAACCAGTTATTTTAATTCAAAAAAAAAAGTGGAAGATTTGCACAACTTCTTTTTTAGCTGCATGCTTCTCTGATAAAACTGTATCTAAATTCTCCTTGAAGCTTAAATTATATACTGAATAAAAATCACCTTGACTTGTACACTTAAAAATGGCTAAAAAGTCAATTTTATGTTATGTATATTTTACCACAATTAAAAAATAAAAATAAAGCAAGAGTTAAAGGCTCATCTATTCATAAAACAGGGAAGGAATGGTTTTCATCTCCGCTACTTACATATGCTTGCACATATTTCCAAGTTAGATACAGTCACGTGAAAAAATATATGGATTTAACTCTACTTTTGCTGTTTGAGGACAAGTATCAGGTCCTATTCATCTCTGAATCTCCGTTTTTTAGAAAAGTGCTTTGCAAGGTGGAAAAGCTGGAACTTGCCTAATACAACATAGGGAAAGAAAATGGCTGAAACAGTTAATTTTATGTTAGGATATTTTTACCACAATCAAAAAAAAAAAAA
>NW_024423344.1:47499061-47522957 GCF_017311325.1 Ursus maritimus
AAAAAAAAAAAAATATCACCCGATCCTAGAATCAAATAGTATTGTCATTGACCTTGATTGATTCCTATCCAGGCGAATCTAAACATCAAATTCTAATCTTCTGTCATGTGTTTTCTGGGATACGGTTACATCCATTTTTAAATTTTCTAACCACTCTAGAACCCACGGGAGGCCAAAAGGTACGGAAAGGAGGGGCCCATTTGTGCACCACGCTGATCAGCTCCCACGGTGAAGTCATGTGCCCTGTAAAACTTGTCAGGTTCTTTCCTGTGTGAATCGCCACCTAGAAATGTCAGGGGCCTGCCTTGGGTTTCTGACAGGAAACAGTGCCACTCAAGTGCAAATTCACACGGACGGGAAGCTGCAGGGCCCAGACTGCACCAACAGCGGGGCGGACAGAACCAGCAAGTCACAGTGCTTTGCTTAAAAATAAAATGGCATAAAGAATCAGAAAAGAAATGAGCAATGAGAAAGAGACACAGAATTAGTTTGACCAAAAATACAAATGAACTGCGCATCAGTAAATCTTAAGGACAGCTTATCTTAGAGCTACAGAGGAATTTGCAAAGAAGTTTGAAGGCAATGCAAACTCCATGTAAATCTATTCGCTTCATACTTTCATGTCTTCCCCCCCCCCCATTTGCTGCTTCTTATTTTTTTTCTCTTTAGCTCTCACACTTTCCTCTAGACCCCCCCCTTTTTTTTCTCATCTAATTATGCATCTCAAGGAAATTCCCTTACCCCTTTCGGTCTATTCATTCAAGATGCCTACGTTTTGGGGAGAGGGGTGTGGTGAGTAAATACTAAGATCCGTCCTTCTACAACTTGGGTAAAAGAGAAAGCAAGCTAAGGAGAAAGACATTGTTTCGTGGGTTTTAATAGTAAAACTCAAGATAAAGATCCCCTAGGGCTATTTTTAAATGCCCATAATACCAAAACAGTGGTTTCCAATTCTTCATTTGGTGACTGGAGCTTTAGATAATAAGAATTTAAAGAAATGTTACATTAAGTCAAACAATCAGTACTTGGATATCTATAAGCCAGAAATAACATTTTTAAAGGTTGGTTTTATTTTGTTTTTTAAACGTCAATGACTTTAAAATGTATCTGCCGTTTGTAAAGAAATAAGAAAAGGTGAGAGATCACTTGGTATCAATTAAATCAGCCAGTTTAAAACTAAAACCCATTACATCCATTGATAAAAAGTGATAGAAACGATCTTACTCCTGTGTGGCCTCTGGCAACACCAACTAACCAGAACCCTTCTAGAGGAACTTATGTTTCAAGAATCAAAATAGTTGACAGTCTTTGACAGGCTGGTAACATTCCTGAATTAATCCTCCCCCTCCCTAAAAAAAAGGGGGGGAGGGCGGGGATTGAGTGTAAAAAGCTCATTGAAACACCATTTGTATCCTAAAAGCTAGAACAAGTACATCAAAAGGAAATGGCCAATTTAATTATAATAAAACAATGTAACAGACTATTATGTTGCTACTATAAACTACAATCAAGAAAAATGGGATAAAAAGTAATATTAAGTAAAAATGATGTGCATATGAAGAAGAATTAGTAAAATACATGAAAACATTTGTTGAATAAGCATAGCGCGGTGTTCTGAGTAAGGTTTTTTCCCTATCTTAATTTGCATTCCTGACAGAACTTCATAATGTTTCTTTAAGAAACCATAAATGCAATATAAATTTTTGTAAATATATTTCCTAATATTATTTTAAAATATTAGATTTCAAATAGCAACATTTATTGAAAAGACTATAAAGATTAATAAGGTCGCTCCTAGAATTTGTCTTAATATGATAAATAATACAATAAACATCGTTCTTATGTGGAAATGCTTCAATATTTTAAAATGTTCAATTATTCCTTATGTTAACAGGAATTTAGAAGGCACTTTGCTAGGTGCTGCAAAGAACTACAACATATATGAGAATCGCATCATTATATAAGCTTACATTATATGAGAAAAATAAAGAAAAAGAGCATTTTCACATTTTTTAAAAAGAAGTATGTTACATGACCAATCACAACACTCTAAAGAAATAACCTGCAATCATAGATGACATATAGAAAAGGAGGTCACAATTATCACTATTATTATTAATAGCATTCATGGAGTACTGATTTCCAGACACCTTGCTAGATATTTCCCCCAGATATCATTTCACACAACACTAACTGGATGCTTTTAGTAACTGCATTTTTTTAGATGAGGCAACTGAAGGTCCCATAGGAAATAAAACTTTTCCAAGGTTACATGGAGGACATCCAAGCAATAATAAATGGTGAGCCTGAGACTCGAACCAAATTCTGATACTTTCTTGCCTACTTCTCCGAAGTTGAGAAGAAAAATAAAAAACAACAACGACTTATAAACCATATAAAACCAGGACTTTCATTTATATTTCTTTATATAATTCCACTAGATTTATTTTCCTAAATTGTTTTAATCAGCTCTTAAAATGGAAGAACTGCTATCCGTAGGACAAGAAAATTTCATCACGAGTGGCCATCTATTTCATTTTCACTGTGTTTCCTATTAAATGTTTCCAACTAAATAGAAACTTGATCTTTAAAATCATAAAATTAATACAGGCATGTTTCCTGATCATACTTCTCTTTAGGTCAGACTTAGCTACATCAGGAATAATTTGCCAGAATATACTGGATTGGATATTGTTTATTTTCTATTTAGTGTGGAAGTCACTCGTGATTTGTAAGTATTTAGGAAGACTTATTAATGGATGTAGGCAACCAGGGCACCCAGGATCATTCCTACCATTTGCTCTCAAGTTATTTTTCTATGCACACGTCTCACCTCTACACCAGGTGAGTCTGAGCCTCTAGGAAGAGCTTTGCATTCTAATGTTAATAGCACCTTCCAACCAGCTTCTGAGCAGTTAACTCCCTTCCTAAATAAAGTGTGTGGCTCCCTAGGAGTTCAGTTCTGTAACTTTATCTTCTAAAAGCATAGCTCACCAAATCTTACCTCTAGACCACAGGTAAGTGGGAACCAGGCAAGTGGGAAAGGCAATGGGAAAGGAAGCAGGGAAAGGAAGGTACAGCTGGTCAGACATGAGTCATCCACAGAAGGGTCTAAGTTATTTGAAATACGCTATTTCCTCAAAACTAGATGTGAATTTTCTCCATAGAACTCCACAGATCTTTTTATATTACATTTTAAATGTTTTAAGTCATTATGTGTCTTGAACTACCTGAGTCAATTGATGTCCTCAGGGATTTGGACCCTGAGCACTAGAATGAAGCCAAGCTAAGGCTGAACGGTGGGGTAGGGGAGGGTGTGTTTGCTTTATCCAGGATGGGGGAGGGCCTGGTGGAAAACCGAAAATAAAAGAGATGACCAACAGAAGTCCACTGAAGATGGACAGCTGCCTCTTTGGGATGAAGCATAAAAGAAACTTCTGAAAAGAAGTCGCAGGAGAAGAGCTGAGAGTAGTGGCCAATGGTTGTCCAGCACTGTATGATTTCCCTGCCATATTATCACCTCTGTTTTCCTCTACCTGATTCCACTCTGTATCTTTACTTGCATCAATCTCTGCTCCAGGGAAATACCAACTCCTTTCTTTAGCAAGAGGATATCCCACCATCGTTTCAGAGGGCCCATAACAAAATTTGTAAATGCCTACATGAGGAAGAGACAAGAAGTCCGAACAGCTCCACTGTTCCAGAACAAAATCTGGCTGTCATTTGCTCACTTCCCACACTCTCCCTGTATCTGGCCCACTTCCAATTGATAGAAACTAAAGAGAAAATAATCATATTCTACAGATAATATTCAAGCCACCTGGTATCACATCTTAGAAGCTTATGGCAGAAAGAATACATTTTATATGTTAATGCAAGCCACAAATGTAGCATCCTGCCAATATCCTCAAGTCTCTATAAGGGCAACGCTTACATAAACACAGTACTAAAGGTTTCTGCAACATTTATCTCATTAAAATAACAAGTTTAGATATAGTTATTCTTCTTAGACCACTCTACAGATAAGCGAACTCTAACCGAAAGGTACAAATCTTGCCTAATGCCACAGAAATAGAAGCAAATGATTAAGGCAGGGCTCAACTTCACTTTCCACAATTCAAAACTAAATTTTTGAACCATTACGTTATACTGCTAACTTCTTAAAATCTACTTCCTACCCTTCCACTGTCTGAAAGCACTATATTTAACAAAAAGGAAGAGGGAAGGAGGGAAAACGGAAGAACTAAGTACCAACATGTACAAGGCACCGCGCCACCCCCCAGAATGACAAAGGATTAGGTAGAGTTCAAGTCTTAATGGGTTCATAGACTCCAACAATTCACCACTCTTTCTAGAGGGAAACTCTCTGGTCCATCTTTAGGCTCTCTCAAAATTCTTGCTCGTTTTCTCCACAATGCCCACCTTATTAACTAACTCTCCTTCTTTACTCAATCGGCCCAGCAATATTGTATTTGATACTGCATGTGATTTAAAATTCATTCCTGTAATCTCTTTTGTTCGAATGGCTTCGTACATTAAGCTTACATTCAATAAATATTGAGATGGTTGTGTTCTACTTTCTAAATGACCAGTTGTACCCACAACACACTGTATACTGAGTATTAAGCAAAGTATAAAATTCAGAGGTCTCTTTTGTTTTACTTAGAGAATATGTATATGTTACTGGTGGTAATCTAATTTTTGTGTGAGGCACACAAGCATTCGTTACTTTATTAATAAACATAATCAACTTGATTTAAATCATTGCTATGAAAGAAATATGATCTTCCACCAAACCAGAATTTATTACTTTTTGTATATACCCTTAATATGCTACCTGTTGACTCATAGATGTAATTTTCTTTCATCTATAAAGAGAACATAAAATGATAAAATAGCAGAATAGTTAATATCAATAGAATATAAATGATATTACTTAATATATATTATTTTTACAGCATACCAAAAAAATCAAGTGACATTTATGTTACTTAACAAAGTTAACTAAAATATTTATGAAGTCACTGACAAAAAAAAAAAAACAACTCTCAATTTGGCAGATTAATTTAAGAGATTAAATATGTTCTTCCATGTTGCAGTAAAAAAAAATATATAGATTTTTTTAAAGCATTTCAAAGATTAAATTAACTGGTAATTTAGTATTCCACATGATCATTTCCCAGTAAGTACAAATCTTATTTTAAAAATGAATGCTTTTAAATTTTTTATTCTGTTATAAATATATATTTCCACAGATAAAACAGGTTACTTTAAATGTTGGGCTAAGCAACAAACTCAAGTCCTCATTTTCCTCTTTCTAGTCATATTTTAGGCAAATAGGAATACTCGATCACCTTTGGGGATTTTTATACAAGAAATCTCTTTACTGAGGTGGGAAGTCAAACCAAATGATGTCTAAAGCCCCATCCAAACCAGAGTTTCTTAATTAAGAACTCAGTTCACAAGTGTGCAGAGCCCCAATCAAACCGATCAGCTTCATTATTTCTTATGTAAAATCTATGGAATACTGTTAGTATATTATAAAAATACAGTTTGAAAACTGAAAATAAAAATGCTGTATGTGTAACAGGAATTTCCAAATCTGCTAAGTGTGGACTCTTCTTGATTAAAGGACTTTCCTTAACATATCTGTGAAACTGAAGATAAACTTTTGGAAAACCAATATAATTAAGCCTTAGAAAAGGCCTTGACAACTTTTTTCTTATCTGTCAAATTTTCTACATTAATGCTTCACGATGGAAGGGCTCTCTAATCTGACCTCACCTTACTGTACGTACTGCCCATGGGCTCCTAGCTGACCACGACTAAACTAACTGCCTGTTCCCATTGGGCTCATTCTTGCTTCTGACATCTGCTCAGGCTACCTGCCACCCTCAGCCACCAACTATCCAGTGTTCAGTGTCAACTCAATACTTACTTTCCCCAGGTACTGACATATTATACTTGAGTATCGTTCAACCCTATCCATCTTATGGAGAGCCCTACCCTTCCAACTCAGACCTACCTCTTCAGTAGTTTCACCTGAAGCTTACAATTTACCTCCCAATTATATACTCTGTTAAATATGGACTATCTCGGTCTGAAGTTTTGTTTCCACAACTAGACCGTTAATTCTGCATCTGGTACTTCTTTATGTCTAGAAATTCCTAGTATTCGGTAAATACTTGATGGTTTATTAATAAAAATGAAACTACATTTATATGGACTTTTTTTTCCCTTTGGTTTTCAAAAAAAGTATTTGAATTTTTAAACTGTTGTATGTACTTAATGTTTCATTATTTTTATTCTTTAAAACTCAATTTTGTGTATCTACCCTTAAAAATGCCTCAGAAAACATCATTTACTAATTTCCTAATATGCAATGCCCTGAGGGTGTTATTAAAAATGTCAACTATACATGCCAATCATCTATTTTTCTTTATCTCTTCTTCATTGAGTAAAACTTGACACACACTGTACATAAATTAAAACTGCTGCCTGCCCTTCTAAAAATTGCTATTTATTATATAGTGTAAACATTAAAAAAACAGTTTTGACCTTTTTTCAAGATTTTATGTATTCATTTGTTTGTTTATGTATGTATGTATGTATGTATGTATGTATGTATGTATGTTGAGAGAGAACATGTGCGCATGTGCATGAGCCGGGGGAAGGGAAGAGGGGGAGAGAGAGAATCTCAAGCAGACTCCACGCTGAGTGCAGAGCCCCACACAGGGCTCGAACTCATGACCCGCAAATCATGACCTGAGCTGAAATCAAGAGTCCAAAGCTTAGCAGACGGAGCCACCCAGGCACCCCAGTTTTGCCATTTTTTTCTGATTAGAAAAATACAATGTGCACATTCTAAAGCCCTCAAAGAATGCCTAGAAATATAACTAAGAAAACTGAAACCACCTGAAATAGTAGTAGCAAATCGTAAGCATTGTTACCATATTTGGTGTATGTCCTTTCATACATGCATACATGCATACAAAAACACAAATTCTGGAAGCTACTCCTTTCCTTAAGTCCTGGCTCCACACTTCCTATTAGTGTGACCTGAGCTCCTTAGCCTCCTGATGCTTCTATTTACTAATCTGTAAAATGGAGCCAATAATATTTACTCAGGAATGCAGTGATTATTAAATGAGATGATCAA
Organism: Ursus maritimus; assembly: GCF_017311325.1. NCBI lineage: Eukaryota > Metazoa > Chordata > Mammalia > Carnivora > Ursidae > Ursus > Ursus maritimus. Next base: position 47,506,221 of record NW_024423344.1, read on the forward strand.
TGTAAAGCACTTAGCAAAGTATCTAACATACAGCAAATTTGCAATATCATTATACAGTTGACCCTTGAAAAACATGGGTTTGGACAGCATGGGTCCACTTACACACAGTTGTTTTTTGTTTTTTTTTTAAGATTTTATTTCTTTGTCAGAGAGAGCGTGCCTGCACGCACAAGCAGGGGGAGCAGCAGGCAAAGGGAAAAGCAGGCTCACCACTGAGCAAGGAGTCCAATGTGGGAGTCAATCCCTGGACCCTGGGATCATGACCTGAGCCAAAGGCAGGCATTTAACCAACTGAGCCACCCAGAAGTCCCCAGATTTTTTTTCAATAAATACAGTACAGTACATACACATATTTTCTCTTAAGATTTTAATAACATTTTCTCTTTTCTAGCTTACCTTCGTGTAAGAATACACTATAAAAATACATATAATATATAAAGTACGTGTTATTCGACTGTTTATGTTATCAGTAAGGTTTCCAGTCAACAGGAGGCTATTAGCAGTTAAGTTTTGGGAGAGTCAAAAGTTGTATGGATTTTTGATTGCACAGGGCCTCACTCCCCCTAACCCTATGCTGTTCAAGGGTCAACTGTACATCCCTGACACAAATGCCATTTTGTAATCTACCTCCTTGAGTTGACAACACTTCACAGACAGACTTGCCTAACTATAAATTCAATAAGGTTTTGTTTTCAACAGCAGGCTTAGTGTTCCTTCTATCGCTGTATTATTTTTATTTAACTATCTATTGGACATTTTGGTTGCTTCACAATTTTTAATGACAACAATACCCTAGTGAACCTAATTGTAGCCAATTCTTTGCACATATTCAAAATTATATCTTTGGAATAAATTCCTGGAAGTAAAACTTCTGGTCCAAAGGTTACTCGCTTTTAAAATGTTTATGTATAGCTCCACAGAGTTTACAACATGTTTCAACAGTGCACATACATGCATATTTACCACAGCCTCCCCAAAAGTTGGTGAGGCCATCTTTCTAATCATACACAATTGAACAGCAGAAAAAATGGTTCTAATTTCTACTTCTTGGACTACCGGCAATACACACCAATTCAGTGGTTTACTGATCATTTAGATATGTCTTCTTTTGTGAAATCCCTGTTCAGGTCTTTTCCCATCTTTATATTGGGGGAGCCGTTTTATTCTGGTTGAGAGATTTCTTCCTTCAAACTATGAAGTTTTCATTGTCACACGTATTACAAACAGTTTTTTCCAGTTTATACCTTGTCATTTAAATTTGGCAAATATTTATTATAAAGATGGGCTTAATTTTTTTTTTAGTCAAACACATCTATTTTCAATTTATGATTTCTGGATTTGTCACTCTTTAGAAATTTCTCCTCCATACAGATTTATAAAAGAATTTCCCTAAATCTTACTTTAGTACCTTTTCTATATTACTCTGATTCAGTTTTTATGAGGCAAAGTATTTAGGAAGATGTATTTGAAATCTTAGAGTATTATTTCTGCAAATATCTCAGGTTGGACAAAACATAATGCCTAGCCAAACCACTGTATTAAGGATGACACAGAAGCGGCTTTATCTAGCTTCCAGAGGAGAAAACTATAAAAAGGCACATCATACACGCTGGCTTCATATTTTTAGCAATTAATTTTTATCCCAATCCATATACCTCTGTTCTGCTTTCCAGGTCTATTTATCCCACAGCTTACTTCACATCTGTACTCAAATTACTTCTTCGGGGAAAATGGCCTCACAAGGTGCCCATTACAAAGTGTTCAGAATTTTTCCCTTTATTCTACAGCCGATCTCAGTTGGAAAAGGTACATTTATTTTGTTAATTTGATTACCTGAACCATAGCAGAGATGACTATTTTTGATCCTTATTGCATGACACATACACAGGTGCTCAAGGGACAGAGAGAAGTTCCCAATATAGCTTTTTGTCTTGTTAGTGTACATTTGTTTTCTAGCGAAAATATAAAGTCAGATTGAAGCCAAACAAAGCTGGCAGACAGTCCTGCTTTGGAAGTAATCAATCTTTCCCTCACACAGTTTTAGAAAAGCTGAAGAGGCTCATCATCATGCTAAAAATTCAATCCTGACAGGCTGAAAAGGAAATACATACTTCACCCCAAAACGATCTGCTGAATTGTGTTATTTCAGTATCATTCCGTGCTCTTAAGAACAGGTAAAGATCAGCATCCTTTCAGAGGCTCTGCAGTTTTAAATTATACACAAACGAAATAAACATTGGATGTCTAAAACTGGTCGTCGAAGAAGAGTAGTAATGCAAATCTGTATAGGGTTTGCAGTTTACAGAGTACTTTATAAACATTATTGTATTGAGTATTCACAATTTTAGTGTAGGACCGAGATTTTATAGTCAGGGAAGGAACTCAACCAGAATTAACCAATCTACTCAGTGGAAGAACTTGAACCCAGGAGGCCTGCCGCCTGCCCAGGGTGCATATTAGCTGCCCCAGCACACAGCCCAACCCCCACCTCCTGCCTCTCTGAATGTTCCCTTCTTGAGGCCCAGCACTCATCACCTGCTTAGGAACCATCTCGAAATGCATGTTCTCTAAACCCTCACAGACTGCACTCAGACCGTGTCACCAATGTATTCTATCAGTACTTAAATACTCCATGGTCTATTATTTTGCATTACTGGCAAATCTTTTTCTCCCATTTGTAGATAAATCCTTTGAAGAGACTGTTAGTTCTTCAAAGATAAAAGCTTTTTTTTAACTTCCCACAGTGCCTGATGTAAGAGTTAAAAACTGATTGTTAATAAACTGGAACGGGGTGGGGGGGGGGGAATTATGTTCCAAAAATGAAAACAAGCTATTTTTAACGGCCTTGCCTGACACCACCCCAGACCCAGTGTCCCCACACCCACCTCAGGCTCCCAGATCTGCTCACAGGGCACACGCGCACACACACACACACACACACACACACACACACATGAACACGCCCAACAGGAACACAGTGTTCCCAATAGGCTGAAGGTTTTTAAACCTGAGGAGGTGGCAATATTTTTCCTCTCCTAAGACCTGGGGAGTGGCACCTGGAGGCTTTTCTTTACAAAACAGGTTTTTCATGTTAGCTTCAGCCCCAGCAGGAGCTCCAGGGTGGGGCAGGAAGAGGCTGGGAAGGAAGAAAAGTGCTAAGCAGAGACAGCTGGGAAGGGCCGGTTCACCCCCAAAGATGAAATGCCCAAGAAACTTCCATTGTTTTATCTTCCAGCACCATGGAATGTGACAGAGTAAGTGGGCGAGGGAAGAGGGAGAGACATGCCTTCTCTCCCGAGACAAGACAGGTCTCATGTTGATGAATTTATACCCCAAGTGTCAACTCTACCATGAAGTCTACTTTTACCTGTGGGACATGAGAGTAAAAGATGTTCATTTTCAAAACTCCAAACTATTTCCCAAAAGCAAACCTTCCACAAGCATCTATTTTTCCCCTTCTATATCAAAAGTGTCCTCCAAACGTGTATATAAATATGGGTGGTTATATCTGTGACCCAACTTGGTACAGTCACCTCGAGATGGATTTCCTCAACACATTTAAGAGCCACAATTAGCCACACTGGGCCTAGTGCACGCATCCATCTTTACAGCCACAATGACACACAAGACATCCACAGTGGTGGCAATTAAAACCCACTGGACACACCAATTCACTGCACATGAAAATGCATCAATTTCTGCTCTTAAGGTCATTTCCTAAGATGTACTTGTCAATATTTAACTCATTAACGCTGTGGATCCCCATTTTTAGCACTCTATTTACATTTTGCAACCTCATGCATTTTCTGGGTAATGAATAGATCATGTGGTCTCTAAGTTCCAACTAATGAGAGTAAAGTCCCATTATGATAATGCTGATAATTCATAACTTTGGAGAAGCCAACTTCAAGATGTTTCTTTAAAACATAAAATGTGTAAACTAGTCTTGGGTGAAGGATGACCTACAGGCTGGAGAACAGTCACGAATACCGTCACTGCTGTTCTCTTTTCCTGAACAGAAACATAATTCTTTTATAGGCCATAGTTAAGCCATAAGCAAATGCAAAGCACCAAGTCAGCACTATTATAAGTGGGGGGGGGGGGCAGATAAAAGGGTAGCACAAGGAAGCTTATAGAGATGGAACCATTCTGTATCTTGACTGTGGTGACTGTTACATGGATACATGTGACAAAACTGCAGAGAACTATACACATAAGCACATACAAATGAGTGCATGTAAAACTATGGAATTTAAAGAAGCCCTGCAGACTGTACCAACGCCGTGGTTTTGCTACTGCAATATGGTCACGTAAGATGTTACCACTGGGGAAAATGGGTGAGAAGATATGAGATCACCCTGTAGTTAGGGGTGGACTGGGGAGAATTCCTGTGAACTTATAACTACTTAGAAATAAATTTTTCAAAAAGAAAAACCTGTCAGTTGCAAACTCTGTTTGCTATCCATCTACCTATTGATCCGTCCACCCATGCATACATATATACATTTTGTCAGGCATGGATTCATTCAACCAACATTTACTAAGCACATACTACTGCTTGCCATTGCTCTACATGCTCGGGCTATTAACACTAAAATGATTATATTCCTTGATCTCTAGGAACTCACAGCCTGGATATCCACTGCAAAAGCCATGTATAAAGGAAAGAGAAGATACAGTTATGCTCCATGTGAAAAGACACATAACTGCCTGGAGTTGGTCCACATCATAGTCAAGCTTTACAGGAAAGCAAACGTATTTGCCAATCACCATTCTATTCACAAAATAAGTGACTATGTATACATCAGTATAAAATGGTCATATTGACCTAAGGTTCACATCATTACAAATCTCAACCTGTAAGAGAACTTTTTGCGGAAGGTATTTCTATCTTAAGAGCAAAGAGCGTTCACTTACAATAAGTTGACTGCTTTCATAAGAAAGGGGGTTGTGTTTGACTTCAAAAACTCAATGTTTCTTTTAAAATCCTTTGTGAGATACATCTTTGAAATGTTACTAAAATTGTTCAAGGAAAATGTACAGCTTAAAGCACGTAAAACTGAGGAGTGATAGACTCCCAAGGGAAATAAAAATGCTTGATATTTAAATGTAAACATCTATAACTAATGAAAGAACATTAACCTGGAACAGAGGTTCCTATTTTTCAAAATACAGCTATTGGAGTGGGGGGTGGTGCCTGGGTGGCGCAGTCAGTTGGGCATCTGACTCGGTTTGGGCTCAGGTCGTGATCTCTAGGGTTGTGAGATCAAGCCCAACATAGAGTTCTGTGCTCAGCACGGAATCTGCTTGAGATTCTCTCTCCCTCTCCCTCTGCACTTCCCGCTCACTTGCACACACTCTCTCTCTCACAAATAAATAAATAAATCTTAAAAGAAAAATACAGCCACGGATTCATTTCATATGTTGTCTGTTTCCTTGGAAAAGTTTTATAAAAGTAAACAACTTCATTTTAAATTAATATGATCTTTTATTTAAGAGATACTTTCTCTTTGATTCTGATTAATTTTGAATTTAACAGTATTGCAACACTTTAATTTTTTTTTTTCCACTCAACACTTCAATTTTCATTTATCCAGTCTCTCTCCATTAGCTGGTATAATCAGATCTTTGGGTTCCCTCGTACTTCTAATGTTATATCTGAAAAATGCCACATGAGAAAACATAATTCCGTAAAAAATTTAAAAAGAAATGCTACTACTATTATGCTTTAGCCTTAAAGATTCATTACAAAGTATTACTTTTGGAAATAGGCAAAAATAAAAATAAAGGACCAATTTAGGTTTCATTTTTTTTTTTTTTTTAAGATTTTATTTATTTGTCAGAGAAAGAGAGCGAGCAAGAGAGCACAAGCGGGGGGAGCAGCAGGCAGAGAGAGAAGCAGGCTCCCCGCTGAACAAGGAGGCCGAACAAGGAGCTGACGCAGGGCTCGATTCCAGAACCCTGCTCTCTCTCTCTCAAATTTTCTGGGTAATGAATAGATCATGTGGTCTCTAAGTTCCGACTAATGAGAGTAAATTCCCATTATGATAATGTTGATACTTCATAACTTTGGAGAAGCCAACTTCAAGACGTTTCTTTAAAACATAAAATGTGTAGACTGGTCTTGGATGAAGATGACTGAGCCAAAGGCAGCCACTTAATCGATTGAGCCACCCAGGAGCCCCCAATGTTAGGTTTCAAAAACATAATACAATTAAGGTGAAAATCCTACATATATTTTTAGCCTTAGCTTGGATGATCACTGGACTCAAGAGGGGAGGCAAAGGCGGAAATTCTACCACACGGAACTGTTGGTTTACCCCCAGCACAACCCTGCAATGCCCCAAAATTTTCACACAGGACCTACTGTCCATACATTCAATAGAAAATTGTGCCTTACCTACACTGTCATTGTATAAAGTATGTAGTATGGCTTGTTCAAAAACCAAACTCATCAATGTCAAAACCCAAGTGTAGTGCTGAGCAGACATTCCGGTTGAAAGAATTCAACTACAGATATCACATATTACAATATATAAGTGGTAAACCAGACATACAGGTCCCTTAATTCATACTTTGCCTAATAAACAACCATTAGAAGATCATGTCTCTGAAAACTTAATCTGTCACAGACTATGAGAACAATTCATCACCACTTCACTTACATTTTTTTGAGTCTACTAAATACCAGTCATAGTGCCCAGTGCTAAAAATTCAACAGTCATCCATAGTCGATAGGCTTCATGCCATCATAGAGAACACCTATAAGGAAAAGAGAAAGGTGTGCTTCATGCCCCCTGCATACAGAATACAGAACTGGGCAATTTGTACCATCCACCACTCCTGAAAAACACTGATGCCCTGAGTGGATGCCCTGGATGCTGCAATCCCAGACCAGGTCATAGGATTCTAGAGACCCCAGGAGCCTCCCTCACGCCAAGAACAGTTTCAGGAATGAAATCGATTTCCAGGACTATAAACTCAGTGCCAATATTGGTATGCCTACAACTTCTCTCCCTTATTTTCGAACCACTTAAGACTGAATAAGAGACTGCTTGAGAATCTCATTTAGATACACGGACTGCACTACATAACAAAGCTATGGTTATTAATAGACGTTTTCTCCACAATTTCTTTTGAGAGCTGTCCTCTCTTCTTAAACACACCCTATATATAATATTAAGTCATACAACCCAGGTTTTCAATAGCTGAGATGGTCAAAAGATGTTTATGCCAAGTATGATAATAATCTTTGCCTCAGAAAAGTAGACCAGAACAAAAACCAGCTCTTTTGATTTCCCTCCACCCTCTCCAAAATCTCCTGGACTTAAAAACTTGACATCACCCCTGACCCCTCCTCGTCCACCCAGACCTTTCCCATTCTACCAGCTGCCAAGTCCTATAGGTTCTAAGAATGACTCTTAAATTGAGCCCTTTTTTTCTGTTTGCACTGCCACAACGTCCAGAATGGCATTAAATTCAATCCACAATATAACCTAAACCACATCTCGAAAATTATTCCCTACCAGGTCCACATCTTACCCAACATACTACTTTTGCACACCTTTCCTCCTTAGCACCTTTGCTCACTGTTCCTACCACCTCAACTAACTAAAGAAATCCCATCTTTACAACTGAGCTCTATCTCAATCTCCTCAAAGAAACCTAACTCTACCATCTCTGTACCCCCACAATATGCCTTCTACTGTTCAGATGCCTTGCAGTGCAGTTACTCATGAAACTATTTATTATGGAAGTATTTATGTGAGGAGAAGACTGGCCTTGCCCCACCCAGTTCAAGGACATATCTTATTTGTTTTCTTGTGAGTACTGTGCCTCGGCTGGGACACTATACACAGGAGATAATAAACAAACATTTATCAGATGGAACTGACCCTGAACATTCATGGTAAGACACTGACTTATTCTCAAATGCAAGTACTGTGTAAACATGGTTAAAGTTTTGATGAGTAGGACAGGAACTTGAGTAGTTCAGCTGATTACGGCAACGGTTATTTCCAATATTCATTAACAAATTCACCAGTATCCAATGCTCAACTTCATGAAAGAGGAGCAAAAAATCACAGATATGGCAATGAAATTCCTCAGATCACTGACCTACACTTACACACATACACACACACCCCAAAAGTGGGGTAGGGAGACCCCAGGACAAGACAGCAATGTTTCTCAGCAGAATGCCTGATCTTGCCTCCACACTTGTTATTGTGTGAATATATGCAAGGTATATCAATTTTCTGCACCTTGCGGCACCTGGGTAGCTGAGTTGAGTAAGCACCTGCCTTCGGCTCAGGTCATGATCTCGGGGTCCTGGGATCCATCAAGCCCCGCATCAGGCTCCCTGCTCATCAGGGAGTCTGCTTCTCCCTTTGTCCCTTCCCCTACTAATGAGCACGCTCTCTCTCTCTGTCTCTCAAATAAATAAATAAAATCTTAAAAATTATTTTTTGCATCTTAATTTCATCACATGCAAAATAAAGATTAGGGTGCCTGGCTGGCTCAGTCGGTACAGCATGCAACTCTTGACCTTGGGGTTGTAAGTTCTAACCCCATGTTAGGTGTACAAATTACTTAAAAATAAAATCGTTTTGGGGCGCCTGGGTGGCTCAGTCGTTAAGCGCCTACCTTCGGCTCAGCGCATGATCCCGGAGTCCTGGGATCGAGCCCCACATCAGGCTCCTCCGCTGGAAGCCTGCTTCTCCCTCTCCCACTCCCACTGCTTGTGTTCCCTCTCTCGCTGGCTGTCTCTCTCTCTGTCAAATAAATAAATAAAATCTTTTAAAAAAAATAAAATAATAAAATAAAATCGTTCTAAAAAGTAAAAAATAGGGGTGGCCTGGGTGGCTCAGTTCATTAAGGGTCTGCCTTTGGCTCAGGTCGTGGTCCCAGGGTCCTGGGAAGGAGCTGGATGTCCACATAGACTTTGGGCTCCCTGCTCAGCGGGGAGTCTGTTTCTACCTCTGCCCCTCCCCTGCCTGTGCTCACTCTCACTCTCTCTCCCTCTCAAATAAATAAATTAAATCTTTAAAAAAATAAAAATAAAGATTGACATTGTATCTTCTTCATATAAAACGTGTATGTGCTGTTACTGCTATACAAGTGTTCACTATTATTTTCTGTAATGTAATTATTTATTAATAATTTACTTCAATATTGAGTATGAGGTTATCTACTGGCTAATTCTTAATAGACAGGCTCACACGTGCAATTAGAGCATGAGGACCCAGTCCTGAAAAGGGATCTGACCTGGTAGCATCTCTCCCTGCCAGGCAGTATTCCTTGTTTTTACTGTAACAATGCTATCAAAAGGTCAGGGGGTCCCAAAGATCGCTCAAAAGAAGCAAACCCAGGATAGGATCTCTGTTTTGATTCAGCTACGTTGAACAATATTGGAGTTGGGGTTATATGAATCCTAGTTACAGCCAGAGTTTGAGTTGACTGAAAGACTTAATGGATTGCTGAGTCTTAACATCAATTAAGTAAGACCTGATAAGTATGTCCAAAAGAGTAATAAAATAATTCAGAAGGACCTCATAAATATGTAACATTAAATATTTGCAATGTGTCATTCAATCAAACAGATAAGATCTGTGCTTCACAGAACAGGAACTCATAAAGCATTTAAATGAAGATGAGAAAAGCATTAACTGAGGCACAAATTAAAACTGAGACAGCACAATGACCTCCCCCAGTAGGAAGACTTTCTAGTACATAGAAATCTCAGGAGACAATGCGAAGTAAGAAGAAATAGAGTAAAATATGAACTTGAGAGTCAAGAAAGCAGCAAACACTGGTCAGGATCTTTCTCAAGATTATCTAAATACAAGAAAGAAAAAAAAAGGAAGAAAAGTAAATAAGATTCTACGCATGATAAGTAACGTCTGACTAATTGACGGAAAAACCTTTCCACAAGGTTAAACTGAGATTTCCTTCGTGAAATATTATTTTTTCATTAAGCCTATAAACTTGAAAGATTGGATGAAATAAGGGTCTAGTGCTGCTCAAGCTTTTCTAATTATCCCACTAATGGCCAGAAGGAAAATAAAATTAAGACCCTCGTCTTTTGACAGATTAAACCACTTCAAACATCAAAAATTAATGCACTCAAATGCTTCAAAAGAATAGAATATTTTTAGTGCTGGCTAAAATATGGGTGTGGGGAAGGACAAGGAAAAGACAATTCACAGACGCCTGATCTAGGGCCATTCTGTCTGTGATGGCACAGGAGCAATGAAACTGAGACAACTCCAAAAATCACTCCAACTTCCTTATAAACACATGGCAGTCCTCTCTGGAAACATGAACATTTACCTGTGTGTGTGTGTGTGTGTGTGTGTGTGTACACTCTTGGCTTTCATAATAGTTTCAGTGATTCTTGATATTTTACTAAAATACAGTAAATTCAGATTATACAATTATCTTGGTCCTCAACTAGGACAACTAGCAAAATCTACCAAGCTTGCACTTCTAAACAGTATTGATTGATTGATTAAAGCAAAGAAACAAAAGTAGTATATACTATAAAAGACATGGTGGGTTTAGATTTTTGTTTTTCTTTTTTTTTTTTTTTAAGATTTTATTTATGTGACAGAGAGAGACTCAGAGAACACGAGCCGGCGGGGGCGGGGGGGGACACGACCGAGGGAGAAGGACAAGCAGACTTCCTGCTGAGCAGGAGCCTGATGTGGGGCTCGATCCCAGGACCCTGTGGTTATGACCTGAACTGAAGGCAGGCGCTTAACTAACTGAGCCACCCAGGTGCCCCAGGTTTAGATATTTCTCTTGGGAAGAGTTCCTTGAGGAAGGTTTGTATTTCTCTATTCAAGGCAATATTTATGTCTTCAATAAAGACTAAAATTGTAAAAGCTGGGCAATAGATCCAGTTATAATAAATTTGGCAAGTCCTCACAGCAATTGCTGTTTAGGCTGAAAGAAGAGAGTGGGAGAACATTATATCCATTAAACACTGCTTAAGGATTCTATGTTTACAGACAATCTTGTAAGGAATTTTGTGTCTATTCTTATTCAATATACAGTACTTTTTAGCAGATCATATTTCATTTCCATGCCTTTTTGGCAAACTGAAAAAAAAAAAAAAGATGTGGTCAATAAATGAGTAACTTCTCAAGTCAGAACATTAATAAAAAACTTCTTATATGGGCAAACCCTTAGATAAATGACTCATCAGAGTGCCAGGAAAATAAACCAACTCACAAAAAGATCAGTGAGCAAGAAACATCTATCAGTTCCCAAACTGCGAAGGAATGAAAGGAAAACTACCCAGAAATAAGGCCTCTTGTTCCACAATCTGACCACAACTATTTCTGACCTCTTCATTCACCAGCAGTGTCATCCAGGATCTCTAATTCTGCATCTGTAAAATGGGATCACTGAATGCCTGCTTTGCAACATGGCACCAGCAACAAGCACACCGAGCGCCCAGATCTTCGTTTTTAAAATCATTCTCAGGGGGCGCCTGGGTGGCACAGCGGTTAAGCGTCTGCCTTCGGCTCAGGACATGATCACGGCGTTATGGGATCGAGCCCCGCATCAGGCTCCTCCACTGGGAGCCTGCTTCTTCCTCTCCCACTCCCCCTGCTTGTGTTCCCTCTCTCACTGGCTGTCTCTCTCTGTCAAATAAATAAATAAAATATTTTAAAAAATAAAATAAAATAAAATAAAATAATTCTCAGATAACAGGAATTAAGGTCACCAGATACAAGGAAATTCGGAAAAATGGTCACAAGCCAAGAGAAGCCAGAGACATGACCACAATATGTAGTATGGGATGCTGGATTGAAAGAAAAGGGACAGTGGGTAAAAACTGAAGAGATTTGAATCAGGTATGGATTTCAGATTAACAAAAATGTATCAATATTGGTTCATTAACTGTAACAACTATACCATACTAATGTAAAGCGCTAGTAATAGGGAGAAGGGGTATGGGGCATGTGAGAATTCTATCTTCACTATTTCTATAAATCTAAAACATAAAAAATAAATAAGTTTATTTTTTTTAAATGCTAACCTCACCTTCTACACAAGGCTAAATTTTTAAATAGTTTATGGAAGGAGAGTTGTTCAATGGACATAAAGTCACGGTTACACAAGATTAGTACATTCTAGAAATCTACATCACAGCGCATACAGTTAACAACATGGGGTACCGTACAACAATATAGTTAGCAATACAATTAAAAAAGTGTTGAAAGGGTAGATCTCATTTTAAGTGTTCTTACCACAAAGGGAGAAAGAAAAGCAGAGGGACACAATCGCTCGGAGGTGACAGATATGTTTATTACAGTGATTAAAAGGTGATGGTATCGTGGGTGGATGCAGATGTTCAAACGCATCAAATTATTATATACAGTTTTTATACATCGCAATAAAGGCGTGAGACAAGTTTATGGAAGTACTTCGTTTGTTCACAGGCTGTAATACCTCTTTTTAAAAATGTATTTAAAAAAAATAAATCTACTTTCCCATTTGTTTTGCAAAAGCAATAACATACTCCATTTTATTTTGAAGGGCTCCTAGAGATTTGCTTCCCCTGTAAAGAAAGAAACTAGGGTGACACTGGATTGGTCTTTCAGAGAGGTTCACAGAAGAAAAAGAAGTTGCCCATAAGAAATTACAAATTGGAAATGAATCATGTCAGGATGTTCACTTCTTGACTATGGTTGAGATCGTTTGCAGAAATACACTGTAACCAATCTAACAAGGAATGTTTAATAATCACTAACAGAAATGATCTCTATTTAGAAAACAGTATTGTAATTTTTTTACAACAGGTATTTTCATCTGATTATCTTACTACTATATTTCTACACAGGCAAAGAACACACTTATACTCCCTTGCTACACCATTATAGGTATTAATTTTTTTTAAATCTCTTTACTGTCATTGATTCTCCTGTAAGTTATTTAAACATTCTTCACCTTTGGAAAGAACTACTGAAAAACAGAAAAAAAACAAGAAATTAACATATATATTGGTTTGGAAAATCATAGCCATACGAAGCTTAATTGTATATAATGCAACTAGACGTACACTTATCTTCCCAGCATCTTTTCAGAATCAGCTCTTCTCCATCCCAGAAAAATTCCGCTTAGTCCACATGTCTGGGTAAGAATGCCCCCTTCGCTCCAACCCAGGAGTGGGCAGCTGACCCTGGTCTAACTGATCTGAGTACTCTGCCCCTGGTCACCTTGATTGATTTAGGGAATGGGTGACCAAGCTAACTGTTAAGTTATCAGCAAAACTGCTTGTTCTTTTTCTAAGAACATAAAATGTCTATTAAACATCCAGCAGTCGTACTGTTGCCATATTTCAATAATCCTTGAATAAAGCAACCAGAAGCAACAAACCTGAAAAGTGAACAGAGAAACAGAGTACCAATGACACAATTTAAACTGCTGCATAAGGCGGTGCTTCAAAACAGTTTCACTTCTTAGATGAACCCATTCCACAAGCCAATAAATCAGGAATCGGTTTTTGATGAGATAAGTTTGAGTTGGGCTATCAGTTGGGATTGGATACAGCAGCAAGGGTCGGCAAACTTAAAGCACAGTGGCTTAGGCAGGACTGTGGTCTCCGTCCCTAACATTCGGAATGCAAAGTCAGGCACAGTCAACGACTGGAACAGCGGTTCTGCTCCCCTAAGCCTACACAAACCATGCACACGGCAGCTCACAGCACCACCACTCCTAGAGGGTCACTTCATCTCTTTGGTTTACTAGGACAGCTAGACTCCAGCCATCGTATCTACCTACATTCCACACAATGGAAACACAGAAAGGATGAAGAGGTGGAGCAAAGAGAATGCACTAGGTGACTTTAAAGGTAGGCTTGGAGAAGCTTACATCCACTTACATCTCACTGGCTGGAACTCACCTGGCTACCTAGAAAGGCTAGAAAATGTCATCTTTACTTCGGGCAGCCACACACACACGGAAAAATTCCATTATCATAGAAGGATGAAAGAACGGATATTGCGGGACAATCTGCCACAGATGGGTATCTATAATTTCCAACCAAAACAACTCACACAAATCCTATGGCTACATAATAGGTGTTTTTTCAATGACTGTATTTTTAAAAAGGGAGTCAGAGAACTTTAAGGCATCAAATCACTGCAGTACTTATGTTCTGGAAATCCCACACAGCAACGACTCACAATTAGAGTCCAGCAATATTAACATCTAATTCCACATTTTAGAAAATTAAAATTCTGGGAGTAGAGCTTAATCATGTGGCCCGAAGTTGTTAACATAAAGCTATTAATTCAATGAGGATTAAAATCTACACCCCATAAAGAAATTCTCCAAAGAAAAAGATCAGAAACTCAAGAGAAAAACCTGGTAACACAGACAGATACATGACTGGCAGAAAGGGAAACTCAAATGACCACGAAGAATATGACTTTGGGTAAAGAAAAAAGCAGATGGATCATGCACACTGACTTTCGCTCTCTTCCCAATTCAAATAAAACAAGAGGGAATAGATTTTTCTTTAGGCGTAGAATGTGAGATGAGTCAATAACAGGAAAAAAAAAATTGGAAAGGCAAAAAGCAGATGGAAGAAAGGTAAATGATTTAGCAGACCCTAGAAAGCTGAATAAAACTAAGCCAATTGTGAGGAAAACCGAGAAGCAATATGACTTACCCAAAAAAAACCTTCCAGAATCTGGGAAGCTGTCAGCTCCATATGACTCTAGAAATGGGGGTAAGATTTAGCTAAAACAAGGGAGACTGGTTGACAATCTCTCTAAGAATTTGTTTGATCTCCAGATAAACTACCTTAGTGAACACAGATGTCTACCCTTCCCAATCCTGGAAGACCAGCAGTTTATTCCCAGTATAGAGTAAAACCTGGGGCCTCTCCTGAGAGATGAGGGACACTGTGTCGATGAAGGAATCACAGAGAGAACAGAGTGAAACAGGGACCAGTGTGTTAAGAAGCCCAGTTTTTTTTTGTATTCAGGGTGCAAACCACATCCCTGGCTGAAACCTGTCGGCAGAAGTCTGGAAGGTCTTTCTACAGAGAACCTAATTAGCCCTAGAATCATGTCTTAAGATATTTCCTGCCCTAAGAGTTTCAAAAAATAGTAACCCAGCCAGTAACTCTGCTGAGATGCTCACAGACCAGCTCTGAACATCCAGGAATATTCTGAGTGCTCCAACCAGAGATTACAGAGATTATTAATGCATTCAAAACAACAAGAAGAGGGTGTCATTTTAAAAGGATTACTGTAAGAAAAACAACAACAACAAAAAGGTTTTAGAAATTAAAAATACGATAGTAAAAAAAGTGAGATGGGGCGCCTGGGTGGCTCAGCTGGTTAAGTATCTGGGGGCACTGTTGGTTTGGGCTCAGGTCATGATCCCAGGGTTCTGGAATGGGGCTCCGCGTCAGGCTCTGTGCTTGGCACCGAGTCTGCTTTTCCCTCTTCCTCTGCTCCTCCCCCTACTCTCTTTCACTCTCTCTAAAAGAAATACTTTTTTTAAAAGTGAGATAATAAAACAATAGGAAGACTATGAAGACAATCTTTCAGAAAGTAGAACAAAAGACAGAAAACAGGAGCAAAATAATAAAAACACTGGCATTTCATGACATCGGAATATGGGAGTTAAAAGGAAAACAGAAAATAGAGATGAGCACAGCATCAACCAGAGACCCCCTCCCCACTCCCCACTTTCATTCCCCTACGTCAAGAACCAAATAGATGATGAAAATAAATTTTGAGATGGTTCTCTTTGGAGGAAGCAGTACCCTAGATCCTCTGCTATGTCCCTATCTGGCTGCCTGCTATCTGAACTCAGTAAACAAATGAACTTGGATAACAAGAGATTTCTGTATTTGAAAAGAAAAAAAATCTCTAAAACAAGTATTTTCGTTTTATCATTTATAAAATGATAGGGCCAGCTGAGTACCCAGCAATACTGGACGAAAAGAGACCACATAAAGGCACGTCACTGGGAAATTCAGAACGTTTGGAACAAGAACACTTGTTCATGTATTACAAGATTTCAGAGACAGAAAACTCAAGAGTCAGGGGAGAAAATGTCATTAACAGAAGTACTGGGAATCATAATGGCATCCAAACAGAAGGTAGCGTGGAGAAATGCCTTTGAAATCCCAAAGGAAAATTATTTTCGATCCTGAATTCTAGACCCAACTATACTATCCATGAAGTATAAAGGTGAAGATACTCTTAACATGCTAGATGTCAAACACTTACCTCTCCTACAACCTGGCTCCTCAGGAAGGAGGATATGCATTGGAAAGAAGGGAGTAAACAAAGGAGGAGGAAGGGGGAGAGAAGGAGACAGAGGGCACAAGGAGGGGAAAGGATAACAGCGCGACCCCAGAACGAGAGCTGTGCACAAGACAGAGCGCGGCTAAAGGCCCCAGGAAGGACCCAACATTCTCATGACTTGGAATAAACACAGAAAAGAACGAGACAAGTCGGGGATTTAAGCAGGAATGAGCATGTTCAAAACTCAACAAACAATTGGGGCGCCTGGGTGGCACAGCGGTTAAGTGTCTGCCTTCGGCTCAGGGCGTGATCCCGGCGTTCTGGGATCGAGTCCCACATCAGGCTCCTTCGCTAGGAGCCTGCTTCTTCCTCTCCCACTCCCCCTGCCTGTGTTCCCTCTCTCGCTGGCTGTCTCTATCTCTGTCTAATAAATAAATAAAATCTTAAAAAAAAAAAA
>NW_024423344.1:47522967-47638884 GCF_017311325.1 Ursus maritimus
AAAAAAACTCAACGAACAAACAACCAAAAAATCAGACAATAAAATTTACAGGAAAGGAAAAGTAATCGTCATACACAGCACAACTGCGAGCAGCACCTCCACAGGTATAATTAGGTAAACCTTTAATATTGATTTAATCAATGTTGAAACAACTACGTTGGAGAGACAGAGAAGCTGTGTGTTTAGTGGGGCGCATGGAGAGGAAAAGAGCTAAATCCTCATACCGCACATGGGCAAGTCCACAGATACGGGTGAACACTAAAGGAAGTAAAAAGAAAGAAATAGCAACATGTACAAATTATTTAGAGATACGATGTTTAAAAAGCAAAAGAACCTGAAAAACAGTTGAGAAAAGTTTCTGTCAGAGGATGGGAAAAACAGAGGGGAGAAAACAAGCAAAGAACTGCTGCCTTTTCTTCACAAGCTCTGTTGGCCAATTTGACTGTTTAAACTATGTGCATACGAAATTGTGATGAACACCAAAAGTAAAAGACGAAATGAAGAGGATTGCTGAAAGAAGCAGGAGCCATTCCATGCGCAGTAATGCACAGTGAGGAGACCTAATATGTATCAGGGGCCATGGGGAGCTGCGGGGGTCAAGACCAAAAATACACTCTGAAACCCACCACAGTGTGTGTGTGGGGGCGGGGTGCAATTTACACAAGAAGAGTTTATACCGAAGAGGATGTGAACCCATTAGAGATTTTGAGCAGGACCCACGTGACAATTTTAAGAGGATGAATCCAGCAAGCAGGGGAAGTTGGGGGGTGAGAGGCAGAGACTCCAGTCAGAATGGTATTTCATCAGTTCAAGTAAGACTTAATAAGGGTCTGAATTCCCACGACAGCAAGGGATATTACAGCGAGGGAGAGAGAGTGAGGGAGAGGTTAAAACTCACCAGAAATCAAGTAAATACACATCAAAATAACAAGATATTACTTTACACCGATCAGGATGATGACAATTAAAAAGGAGAGTAACACCAAGTTCGGGCAGTGGTTTGGTGAAAGGGAAAACTTTACAGACAGCTGGTGGGTATTTAAACCAGCACAGCAATTTGCAAAAAATAAAAACAAAAATACGGCAGGGATTAGTGACATGAAGTATGTTTATGTCCTGTATGATCCAGGCATCGCCACTCTTCTTAAGGACACATTTTTGGAAATATTAAGGCAACATTGTAGTATTGGGACTTAACGGTGTTCAAGATTTCCACTACAGAATGGAAAAATAAATTGTGGTTGGTGAATGTTACAGAATACTACACAGAAGTGAGGGCTAATAGCAACATAGATAGAACCTCAAGGGCAGTAGTGAGGGAAAACAGTAAGAAAAAGAGGTGAGTTGTACAGCATAGAACCACTTATAAAAACTAAGCACACATGCTTATGAACACCACGGATAACTGTGCAAGGTCTCCTACATATCAAGGGACATATTTCAGGGACCTGGGGAAGTGTGCTTGGCTGGTGGTGAGAAGCAGGGCAGAAAATGGAAAGAGGAGTGGAAGTGGGGACTGAAGAAAAAGCCAAGCGGAATGAGCAAAACAGGAAAGGAGCCTTCAGGTACCAGGAAAGCAGGTAGAGCATGGACTGAGGAGTGGGATGGACTCAACCGTCATCAGAAGATCAAAAGCACCGTCACCACTCACACCAAACCGACCCCCAAAGAAAGACAGACAGACAGACAGAATTGGGATCAAGTAGAGAGAAGCAGAAGTAAGGCCAAATAAAAAGAAAAGATAATTTGGAATAAGAAGATAAGGATTCCAGGTCCGGCTCCCAAATCTTCTAAGTGTATGACCCAAAATGAATTACTTTACCTTTCTATGCTTCCATTTCCTTATGTGTTAAAAAAGGAAGATGCTATAACTTCTCAGAGTAACTACGAGGATTAAACTAGATCAGAAACATGGTACACACCGTGTTAAGTCCATCTAGGATACAGTGCCACACATAGGCATTCTCATGGTTTGCCCGCCTGCCGCCCATTGGGTAATTCTGAGAACTACATTTTTTGAATCAATTATTCCAAGTTGGGTTTTTTTTTTTTTTTTTTTTTTTAGCTTTGCTACTAGCCCCACTCTTGAGGGGACTATTAATAAAAATAAGTTTTTTGACACTCCGTGGAAAGGAAAGAACAATGAGTCCATCTATCAAAGCTGAGAATCCGGTTACCAGCCAAGGAAGCAGGTTATCCACCCTGCCCAAAACCATGCTCCACCATCTTGACCAGATCATATCACACACTATTCAGAGGAAGAATTCTTCCCCCAAAGCAAGTTTCCATTCCAGTTTTCAAAGTTTTAAAGTGAATGCCACTTGGACATCACAGCCATGAGTAATGAATGAGGCAGAATCAAATGTGCCACCTCTAGATAAAGTCACCTGCCTGGTGTCTGCCCTTTTCTTCCATCACCACGGCTGAGATAAAAGTTGGAGGGCAACCGGCTTTCCCTCCCTTGCGTGTACTCTGCTCATTTCTGCCTCATAAACTACCAAACATACTCCATTTCCTGGCTCTAGGCCCTTGTTCATCATCTCTGCCCATCAATAGTCTTGCTTTCCCTCTTAAACCTCCAGAGTCTTCCCTGGCTGCCTTGTACTCAACATCACCCCAGCCATCCCAGCAATCATTAAGAAAGCACATGTAGATTAACTTAAACCTGAACAGGAAAAAGCCTTTGTATCCATCAGCAAACTCTATTATCTAGATTTTTTTTTTTTTTGGCCATATGTTTACAATGGGCATGTTCAGATACCTGCTAGAATAAACTGAAATACCTAAAATAATTAAGGACGAAGTATCAAAGTACACTTCCTATATAAGCTAAAAATATTTATAGAGAAAAAAAATGTTCATTGGCCATTTGTGGTGAAAAACGGACTGTATCTACACATACTTCATTTACATTTGGTACATATTCCTTGTAATAGATGCAGCTCTCAACTTTCCATGAAACTCTAAGAATCATGGATGACAAGAAATACCACCTACCGCTATCAGTACTGCTACCTACTATTGCTAATAATAATATAATAATAGACAAGGACCACTGTGTGTCAGGCATAAAACTCTTCCCACGTTTTAATTCATTTAATGCTCTCAACAATCCTACAAAGTAGGGCTACATTCCCTATGTCACAGATAAGACAACTAAAGCACAGAGAAGTTCAAGTCACAAGCTGAGCAAGCAGCGGAACAGGAGGCAAAGCCAAGCAGCCAGAGGCTGGTGCTGTTCACCATTCAACACACCGCCTCCACTGGCTTCGGGAACAGCCGGAACAATGTTTCATGAGAGGTGGAGGTTACACACCCGGGTATTGGACCTTGCACACAACAGATGCTCGATAAGTAAAAACGAATGGTTGTAAAGCTTAAAATTATCACATAAATCTCTTTGGATGAAAAAACATATTAAAGATATTGCTTAGAATTGTATCAGTCCATTGTTGAGAGGGAAAAGGACATGGAGGAAAAAGAGAAAACCTTTTGGCCTGTCTGCTTTTTGGTCAGGATGAAGGGTAAAATGGGACCTAGAAACTCATATTCATTGAGAAACTAGAGATAAATTCACTTTGTGGGACTAATGGGTATAGAATGTTGCTATGAACATTTAATAGTTATAAAAAAAAGTAATTTGAGTCATGATTTTTTTTATAAAATCCCAATCCCAGTAAATTTTTCCATGTATTCCATCATATAAAATATGATTAAGGTATGCTGCCTTTGAAACTGCTCCCGTATTATCTTCAAGAGGTATTTCAGATTACTCACAGCATCAAAATTCTTAGACCAACATGGGTTAAAAAAACAAAATCTACAAAGCTGACCCCTACCTCCAAAAATTAAAAACCACCAGGCTAGTCAAAACAGCTAGGACAATTCATAAAGAGGATTCAAAGCAACTAATTCAGTGTGATCACTGAAACTTCTAGATGCTTTGGCCCAAAATCATTTACACGTAACACAAAATATTTCTTAAAACACTAAGAGCACTATCATCAGGAGCTGGACTCTTCCACTGGCCACTAAAGTCCCACGAAGAGTCACACTCACTGACGTCTGCATCAGCTCCTTTGCAGTGGGTGGAGCCCAAGACCTGCCCCTGACAGGGAGGCTGGCAAGGAAGGGCAGGAAAGGGATAGTTGGTTTTAAGATGACACAACACAAGGGAACACTGAAATTAGCAAGCTCAAGTGACTCATTTTACTAAGGAGAAAACAACCCATGACTTACCCAGGACCACATAGCTAATGAGAGACAGCTTCAAGATCTGAGCCGCAGTATCCCTGCCACGGCCATTCTCCCAGCTGTGTGGCCTCCCTGTTCACGTAATTTTTTGATGTTGTGGACATATTAGTGTGCCTTTATATTTTACTGACTGCATTAAAAGCAGGGGCTTTCATCCACTGGATAGAGTACTTCCCATTCTTGATAGAATTGCTTTTTTCCCCATTTCTCAAAAACAAAAGGAATAGGTCTGTGATCTTATTAAGAAAAACGACTCATAAGCTTAAACATTTTCAATGCACATCCATCCTAATTAAAAATTAGTGAGCAAAGATTTGACGTTAAAGAAAATTAAAAGCCCGTTATAATATTATACTTTGTATTTACACATAGCGTTTATGCGAAAGCATCCTGACATCCCTATGAAACAAGTGGGGAATAATTATAATAATTAACATCTTATGGACAGGAAAGTTAGGACAAAGAGAAGTTAAATTTCTTGCTTAAGAGCATCTAGCAGAATGAGCAACAGTGAATAAGACATCTCAAGTCCCAGAAACCAGCCACTGACAACATTACTAAATAATTAAAAAGCAACAGAAAGATCATGTTAAGAAAAACTACCAAAGGCAAGTTAACTTGAAGTTTTAAGTCAAATTCTGCCCTTTACTTTCCCACCAAAATGCTTTGCGGTCTTAACAACAACAAAGTCGGAAATTTAGACATCAGTTTCTCAAATCCAGTCCCTTCACTTAAATGTCTTTAAAAAGCAAAACCCTGGGGCGCCTGGGTGGCACAGTGGTTAAGCGTCTGCCTTCAGCTCAGGGCGTGATCCTGGCGTTATGGGATCGAGCCCCACATCAGGCTCCTCCGCTATGAGCCTGCTTCTTCCTCTCCCAGTCCCCCTGCTTGTGTTCCCTCTCTCGCTGGCTGTCTCTATCTCTGTCGAATAAATAAATAAAATCTTTAAAAAAAAAAAATAAAAAATAAAAAATAAAAAGCAAAACCCTGACTGCTAAGCAATTTATTAAAAGTAAAAAACAACAACAAAGCAACAACAACAACAACAATGCCTTGTGCTGCTGGACTCCAATAACAAATCAATGCAAGGCATTTCCTTTGCCATCAAAGTATCTGAGGATACTTGCAACTTGTATTTTCTTGGTTCTCTACATGATGCAACAGAAAGCGGCAAGGCTGCCCGATCGGTCTGGTTCCTCCATCACTGTGAACATAGGATGCTCGTCCCCAGAGTGTGGGAACAAATTGTGGGCATAATCAACACCCTTTAACCTGCTCCCCCTGGTTGATCTAACAAAGTCCTTCTGCCTTTGGGCTGGTCTTAACGTCTCCACAGGCAGGGCTCACCGAGCCTCAGCACATGAAACAGTCAAGATGTGTCCACAGAATATTTTTCATTTAACAGAGGAGGGTATGGATAAGCAATGGTGACAGTTGGAAGAAAAACAACAGCATCAATTTACCCTAAACACAGTTGTTCGAGGCAGTAGGCGGCCAGTAAAACAACAGCTATAAAGCACCGAGCCCAGGGCCAGGATAAATGGCTGCATGCATAAGGCCCAGGAACAAGTTCCAGGTGCAGCTGGCAGAGCAGCCATGGATAACGACAGACAAAACAACCCCACAAGCAACAGTGGATTGTACAGATGGGCAAGAAAGGCAGAGGAAACAGGAACCATCACGTGAGCGGTGCCAACCACCTTCAAAGGCTATCCTCCACTCCGTTCAGTGAAGACAGGTGGGCTTGGGATCACAGACAGAGACACATACAACACCCGCCTGAAGAGGGCAAAGGAAAAGGAGTCAAGGGGTCCCCACCCAGAGAGGACGTTTTATAGCACTGAAGAGCTGTGGGAGGTGCAGGGGAGGACGGAAGGGAGAGTGGAGAGAGAAGAAAAGAACGAAGACCACACTGTGATCGGAAGTGAAAACCAAGGACCATATTGAGCATACACATCAGTGCATCAGTTATGCAACATACATGTAACCCACATTTCACTGACTGTCACTTCTTTCCGAAGCATCTGTTAGGGTTTTTTTTTTTTTTCCCTGTATGTTTGTTGGTAGTGTTTTTTAAGGCCTGCTTTTATTGCTCACTTGTCATTCTACTTACAGTAAAGATTAATAACACTGCATATGGTGTGTGATGAATAAGAAATCCAACTTATATGGCACTAGGTGTAAAATTATGCAGTATATCCCTTTGAGTATATAAGAATCCTATTTTAACATGAAGAGTTTCCTACACAGAGAGAAGTGAAACTTATTCAAGTATTTGCCATGCTTTGGTCTACAAATAGGATCAGAAAAGTAATCTGTGAAAATGAAAACTGTGCTACCCAACTATTTTGTCAAACTAAAAAATGTTCTTTCAAAGTTGCAGTTAAACTCCAACTCATCAAAAATCTACCCAACCAAAAAGCCAAGATGACCGTAATTTGTTTTGGCTTTAATTCTACATGTAAAGAAGAGTGGAAAAATATTTAGAAGCCATGTCTGCCTTCTCTGGGAAGGAAGGGGAGTGAAATTCAACTCTGTGTAACAAAAGTCTGCATTCTTCCCCCTCCATTGTGGGGCCTAGTAAAGAAGGGGGAAATAGAAGAGTTAGAAAATATTGTCTTTACACAAGCAAAAGGAGGTCCAGAACTGGTCTGGTCACCAGGGCCAGAGAAAAGTTGTAGTGCTCTGCATAGTTTAAGAGCTCAGAATTATTTTTGCAAGTTACTGGGAGCCATTCATGAGAGTAAGAAAGAGAGTTCCAGACCATGATGGGCTGCCAGGCACAAGCTGTTGAATCCTGACGAGGGAATTTTAAAACACATGGGCTAGGATCCAATTTCAAGCTTTTTTGTTCCTGAACTTCTAACTTTTCTACTTGCCTTATCTTCATAAAGCAAAAGCCAACTCCACGTGGTCTTTTAATTAAAAAAAAAAAAAAAAAAAAGCTAGGGCTAGGGGCTGTGTGCATGTGTAGGTGGGTACAAAGTACAATGGGGACAGCCCATTGGAGATGGTGAGACAGAAGCAGAACTGAGGGGTCAGCTGTCCACAACCTCCACCCCATCCCCACAGGCCAGGAGAAAACTCTGATCTCCCCCCATTACCTTTGAAAAGGGGCTCATGTCACTGGACTCCCAGGGAGTAGTTACAGCAGGTTTTATACCAAAAAGGGAGATTTAAAGCAGTCAAAAGGGTGGCTACTATGAGGTCTTTTAAAACCAGAACACTCAGCATAAGTTGAATTATCTATCAATGAAGAAGGTAATTTTCAAGACATGTCCATGAGTAGCCTCCGTCTTTTAAACAAGAGAAGCAAATTACTTTTCCTGTCAGCTAGTCATGAACACACAGGAGAGACTAGTTAAATCACTGGCCACAAACTGCAACTTAATTCAACACCTTTAAAAGAAAACATACTATTGGTATAAAAATTCAAAAGTTATTAGTGATGGCAACTTCTTAAAAGTTATTTTTTGCTATCCATCAGAGAAGTCAGGAAAAATAAAAGAGAGGAAGGGTAACATGCAAAGGGAAAAGAGAAAGATGAAGGGTAAAAAGGAAGGAAGCCAAGTATGTACGATGAGGGGGAAGGAAGAGATGAGGGGAGATACGGAGACACAGAGAGGAAGAAAATTAAAAAATGAAATAAAAAGTGTTTAAATTAACTCTAGGTAATTTTTGATAAGTTTCTTGGAGCCTAGTTTCCTCATCTGTAAAACAGATACAAAGAATGTATCTCATAATTTTATCATTTAAATAATACACACAAAATTAACATCTAAAAATACATGAAAGTATGTGCATACCCATACACAGCCCAGAGTAAGATGTAAAAGAAGGAAACAGGAAATCTGAACATACAAAATGACCATGAATGAAACCTGCTACTATGACCCTGGAGTTGTTAGTCCTATTACCTACTCTCTTGGAAATGTTCATTGATTCCTAGTCACAGGTTTTAACGTCTTGAACTTCATTCCTCAAAGAGCATGTATTTCAGCCCACCAGAAGGAAAACAATTTTCCAGTATACAGGGGTGAGGGCAGTGGGCCAAATCTAGACCTTGGTCCCTTGTGTAGCTGACACAAATGAAAATGAATCTTTCAAATGAGGGCCTTGAAGGATACCGTACAACAAAGTAAGAGTATTAGTCATCATAACAACAGTCTACATTTATTTTGCTCTTTCTACAATCCAGGCATCACGCTAAGGCATTCAAGATCTATTCTTTCAAAACATCATAATAATCCTTTTAGATAGGTTCTATTATTAAGTTCCTCTCACAAATGAGGAAAATAAGGTCCAAATACATTAAGTTACTTGCCCAGGGTCCCACAAGCGATAATGGATGAGTTAGATTTCAACCCCAGCCTTTAAAAACCAGAGCAAATTTCATGAATCCTCAAGTACCTTCTAAGTATCAGAGAAAGAATAAATTATGTCCCAGAAAGCTTTAGCATAATCACACTGCAGTTCTTCTTCATTTCCCCCCCAAAACGGCAAGTCTATTATTGGACATACAGTAACTCTCAACTAGGTTCATTCATCTAATTTTCCATGATATTTCCTAGAGAAATCTAGAGACTTCCTAGATTTCAGGTAAGAAAGACACTGTTTGGTCTCAGTTTCTTCATCTGTAATTGAAAAAGTTCCAAACGATGCCCCAAATTTGATCAAATAGAAAATTACTCTGCAATCCCTCTCCCACCTTCCTGGTAATCCCAAGGCAATTCTGATCTTTTTCCAGCTGAAACAGGATGGAAATCTCTGAATAAGTGTCTTTTGGAATAGTCTGAAGGAAGCACTCACCTAATAAAGGTTACGTTACTTTGAATTCATACTGCAGAAATCAAGGCCATGCACTCTTTCATACCCTGACTTTATAGGAGCGCTCTGTTAAACTTTTAACTGTTAGTGATAAAAAGGCACAACCCTGACGTTTCTTAACTAAAAGTTTTAAGAAGCACACAGGAGCTCTGTACGTCTTAGTAATACGGAAACAGCTATGCCAAATACTTTGGCTTTTTTTTTTTTTTTTTTTTAACTAGAGCTTGCTATTCAGAATGAAAGCACCAGCAGAATCTTCCTCCGTTGTCTGCGACTGTGGTTACCCTACTTCTAATAAACAAGGCAGCTTCCTGTCTCTGGCTTCCCATTGCTCAATAGGGGTCGAATCATGGCAGCTTTCACAGTCATGACCCCTGAGTGCACTCATGCTAACGTGTCTGCTTTGATTCACTCCCTATTGTAGGAAGCTACTTATCAGAGAATACCTTACTTCTGGGATTTAAAATACGTGCATCAATGAAGCTGAAAAAGAGTTAATTTCTTACACTCAAACGCAGTATCTCATTATCTCTAAATTTACCTCCATTGGTTGATGTATCTGGACTTTTTCTAAGCCTCTAAAGGGATGAGGCTCTGTGTACACTTTTGGATGGTTTCGGAAGTGGTTAAAACAGCGTCCGGTAGACGATTCTCTAATCAAATACTCACTTAGGGTTTTCTGAAGGATCTTTAGTAACTGAGTCCACAGGCCAGACTTCATATTAAAATGTATTATTTCAGGTTAAAAAAATTTTTTTTTCACAAGTGATAGATCTTTTTCTTAAGGGTTTAAAAATTCGACTTAACAGAATATTCTCCCACTTTTGGGCCTGTTCTGAAGTAATTTACTGTCCAGCGTGGTATTCAGTTTGTTTTCAATATACTGATAAATTATATACATGCCCCACTTCCTTTATTTTGCTCCTGATCTCCTACAGGATTGTGTCAGCAAAAGGGCAGGCTTTGCATTTACGACCTTTCTGAGTAAAAGAAAAAAGGAAAAGAAACCATCCTGCACTATAAACAAAAGAGTTCCTCTCCAGCTCTCCACCATCCCCATTCCCCTCACCCATGGCAGCCCACTCCTGCTGGATAGTCTCGGCATCTTGATATTGAGAAACTGCCTCAGCTAGCCTGTAAAAAACGAAAAATCCTCTTCACCCTCCTTCTACCTGGGCCATTTCACAAGCCCTCATGCTTCCTAGAGATGTCAGAGTCCCAGCCTGTGTGAAATGGTGATGCTGTCAGTCAGCAGGAAAATTCTCTGCTTCTGAAAACCTCTCTCTCAGAGCTTCCTCTGTAAGGCACCTCCAGCTGCCTCGGAGCACCGTGTCAGTGTATTAAAATAGCTCTGGACTGATGACTTCACTAGTTCTCACAAACAGGCCAGTTGGCAGAACTCTCATGCAGTCTGCTTCTGAGGGGAGGACACTTTTTTCTTTCCCCACCATCCCTAATATGAATATTCAGTTTCATTTTGACTCTAGAGGAAGCCTCCTTGTAAGGTTAAATTCAGCACAAACCTCATGCAAAAATTTCAAAACCCTGCAAAGAGGCCTGAACTTAAAGAGCTAACCTATAGCCATAATCAAGCATCCAGAATCTATATTAGCGTTTTTTATGCTAAACTTCAAGGACATCAAAACTGCCAGGTATACCCACCTTATATAACATTTTCTTATTTCATTCATTTTAGGGCCAAATGTCTTCCTGAAGAATACTTGTGATAACTGATAATCAAAATTTTTGAAGTCCCATTTTTTAACGTTTACTCCTTTTCCACAAGAAGGCTGGCATAAGGTACTGAAGTAAAAGTTAATTACCACTACACCTAATGATTAATGCTTAAATGGTTTTTGAAAATTTTTAAAAAAATGTGTAAGGCATTCACGCAATGGAAAAGGCATTCTGTACTGGAATACCAAATCTTCTTATAATGTTTATAATTTTCCCTTATAGAATTTTTCACTTCCTTTTATAGATACCACATGCTAGGAAGAGAATATTCTATGCAAAAAATAGGACCTTCTGATGTGCTGGCATCATAACTCAGTGCTACGTCCACACTGCACTTTGATTCCAAAAGAGAGCATTTAGATTAACTGCTTCAGTGCCCAATGGACACAAGATTTATGCCTGGAGAAAAAGCTCCCATATGATTGTATGGACATAGAGCTAATGAAATAATTTGGTTCACTGGTTTAAGATGGTTCCTCTAAAAGGGGTGCAATCACTGTTCCCAAAAGAGAGAAAAGCACTAATATTCTATTCCCACCACCTCTCAATTCCTCTGTGTCTGTCACAAACAGCATCTCAATGACACTGCCTTCTTGCAAACAGGATGGTGGGAAATCACCTTCCTCCATCAGCCCCAACCAAAACCTCACAAAGGAATCTTCAGAGAACACATGGGCACATATATGAGAATGAATTTTTAAAATGTAATTTACAATGATTTGTTCATTCCATTAATATTCACTGAATATCTAGCATATGGCAAGTACTATCTATTGCCAACAAAGATGAACGAACACTGCCTTCGAGGATTTCACTCACTCGGTCATTTTTAGTGAGGTATTATATACCACATGGCCTGAACAAGATGAGACACAGATTGCTGCCATTTCTTCCTGATGTTAATCCAATGATTTAGAAAAATTGATTTTGATAGTGTAGCCAAGGAAGTATTTGATTCCCTTAATTATAAAAACCAGGGCCATTTTGGGCATAGTTCAGAGAAGTAGCCATGAAATTAGAGTTATTATGTCTCTCTCCTGCAGAGGCTGATAAACAAAGATACAATGGAGATTCTGAATGCTGAAAGGTCAACTATAAATGTCATTACAGATATAATGATTCACACAGTGATGGAATGGGCTAGGTAGTTTGTGACCATCAAATTTCAAAACCATAAAAGATCTTCAAGCTAGTAAAGATCTCACTTTTTACTAAAGATGCCTAGAAAGATTGTGTGATTTGCGAAAAGTCACATAGAAACTGTTGTTCTGGAATCAACATAAATTTTAAATTTATTCTGTGTTTTTCCAATTACACTACTATGAGTCTGATATTCTCTCTCACACATACACACAGACACATACACACACACACACATACATTATACTACCATGTGTCCAAATCATACACAAAAATACATATGCACACATACACACCTGCCTCTGATTCGTACACATACACTACAGTATTCTATGTCTGATTCACACACAGTGTATTACAGTGTTGGGTTTGTACACACCCATACTCACATATATACTGCACTACTCCCTCACACACACACGTACATATACATTATACTATTTTGTGTTTGATTCAAATGCATACATGCACCCATATATACGCAGATATACGCCATGCTGTTTGATTCATATACACAATTACACATGCAGCATTCTGCTTTGCATCATCTGCATAAATATACATACACACGCACTTTACTGTGTATCTGATTTATATGCACATTCTCACATATTGGTATATATACATACACACTAAAATGTGTAATAGCAGATCATGTTCATATTCAAAATATGTTTTTTCAAAGCGAGAAATTCAAATGTGAAAGATACTCGTGTGACTATTTCGAAGTTATTATAAACTGTATTATGTAGCAATTTATCCAGACTCTCATTTACCTCTATCAGTTCTCTAAGGACTATACAGGAAATGACACATATCTAGGTATATATGATGACGTGGAAATCTAGTGAGCCCTCAGGTACCCATTTGCATGACAACTTCGGCTTCTTGGCTTAAGGATGAAGATTTCAGTATTGTTTGTGTTATACTGCTTTCCATATTATGGGGCAAGGGGGTAGATATGCACAGCCACCAGAGATGAAGAACAGTATTATGAGTCCTAGCTTCAGCACAATTTCCAGTTCCTGAGCCCATAAAGCAGTGTAGGAGTGATGCGGAGAAAGTGCCTGAACCACATGGCTTAGGACCACAGCTAAAGAGTGTGACCTAAAGGAACATTGACCTGAGGGCTGACATCACAGAGAGTTCTGAAATGATCCCTCTAGATATACAAAATTAGGGTTCTTACTGGAGTTAGAATTGGCAATAGTGAGGCCCTCTCAGAAGGTTTATGAAGAGAACATGAGCAAACAAGAGACTGAAATGGAGGGGACTCCTCATGGTAACTAGCTGATGGAATGATTCATCAGCACACATAAAATGGCCCTGAATACCTATGGATAAGGTCTTCAAAATGGTCTTCAAAGTACCCATGGTTTATTTTCTTAGAGCTGCATGTTTCCTTTTTGGAATAATGCCCCATTTTTAAGAGTTGACTAGTGACCTTAGTACAGATTAAAATGAAGGAGACCATGGTAACCAGGTGATGAAATCATTCATCAGTAGACCATGGTAACCAGGTGATGAAATCATTCATCAGTACATAGAAGATGGCCTTGAGGACCCGACCCTTAGAGGAGAGTTTAAAGGGGGCTGGAAGTCCTGCAAGATGCAGGTCGGTGCATAAACAAAGAATGTGGGCCGGTGGACCCAGGATGATGCTGAGTAGAGGAGACTATGAAGAGAAAATGGAGATGCCTATGGGGGTTTCAGACTCTACTGTTATTCTCAGAAAGTCCACTGAAGCAGATGGTGAATATTTTGAACACTTGCTTTCTTAAGCTACTTGCTCTAATAGTCTAGTATGCTTTTTTTTAATCCATAAATAATTTCCCTTTATTATGAAACATAGCCATTACCGACTCATATACACATTATGTTGAAAGAGCCGGTATAGATGAACTATGAGATACTGCTTTTACGATCATTATAGACAACAGTCTCGCAGTTTTAATTAATATAGTGAAATAAAAAAAAAAAACACTCTAAGAAAACGGTAATGCAATCTGAGTATATACCTCTGGGTGTCAGGCAGGAGAGTTTCACCTAACACTGAAAAAAATCAAAACCAGATGCTCATTGGAAAAAAGTCCTGCCAAACCAGATAGCACCACCACCCTGGCCTTGAAAGGCAGCTCTAACAGGTCACTAGTTAACTCTTAAAAACGGCGCATTATTCCAAAAAAGGAAATGTGCAGCTTTAAGAAAATAAACCGTAAGTACTTGGAAGACCATCGTAAAGACCGCATCCATAGCCCAAGATAAACATCTGCTATGGATCAAAACGGCCAAGCCCTGTGTAGAATCTTAAAGGATACGATCAGAGGGGACATAAATACTAACTGCTTCTCAAAAACTGGGATGAGAGCCCTATCAAAGAATATAGGGAAACCCTCAAAAATCAGCAAGTCAAGGACAAACTAATCATCAGGCCTGACAAGAAGGAATTTGTGAGTAACCTTTCAAAGTGCTTCAGAGCAATAAAAAAATGTTGCTTAAAAAGATAAAACCTCTCTGTCTCTGTCGAATAAATAAATAAAATCTTTAAAAAAAAAAGAATATTGCAAATATCAACTGATAGTTTGAAACAAGTTGCAGGAACTAAATCAAATAGTGATTGACTTAAGGGAGAGTCTAGACCTAATTATTAAACTAGATATAACAAAAATCTGATCAGCATTATCACAGAGTTAAAGACTCAAGGTGAAATTTGTAAACTGTTGGCTCAAGTATAAAATTTTTTTTTAAAGATTTTATTTATTTATTCGACAGAGACAGAGACAGCCAGTGAGAGAGGGAACACAAGCAGGGGGAGTGGGAGAGGAAGAAGCAGGCTCACAGCAGAGGAGCCTGATGTGGGGCTCGATCCCATAACACCGGGATCACGCCCTGAGCCGAAGGCAGACGCTTAACCGCTGTGCCACCCAGGCACCCCTCGAGTATAAAATTTTAATTACAACCAGCCATTCCACAGAAGGGTGCTAATAGGGTGCCCAGCCACAGAACTGTCAAAATGAAGGCCTTCCAAATATTGAAGAAAACAACATATTGAGGGATAAAAACAAACAGGAATTAATGATAGAATATGGTTGAGCACTTGTTCTACTTGACAGCAATCAAAGACCAGTTTTAAAAATTGCGTTTTGCCATGGTTAAAGCAGTAGACAGATGACAAAGAAATCGACATATGAGCATTAGGACTTCCAGACGACAGGTGCTCAAAGTGGTCTTATTTAACATTTTTATAAATGATGTGGATGAGAAAATGCACAGGAAAGCAGGCAAGTTTGTATTAAACTTTTCTAGTTACAAAAATGCCAAGTACAGAGATAACCATCCTTTAGCATCAATCTGACAAACATGGCAGAATGCTTTTAACCAACTTGCACTGAACCAACTGTCCAGATTAACCAATGATCACCTTTCTCTTTGTAAATCATACTGACTGATGCACCTGGAATGTTCCAACAGTAGGCTCCTTCCTGAGCAGACTGAGTACCTCTAATGCAATCAACTGAACTACATTTGTAGTAAGAGTGGTTTTGATCCTAAACCTGTTTATGCAGTTACACCATACTATAATGTGATTTTATTATGTATTACTTAAATTAAATAGGAGGATGAAATGATGCATAATATGTTTCTATAGAAAGTTGAATGCCTTGAAAATATTCAAAGATTAGTTCATAAAAATATAATTTTTAAAAACTGGCATTGAATAAGGTATGGGCATCATAACTGTCCAACAATGGAAGAATAAACCATAAAGAACTGCAAGAGTGTGTCCAAGTTTTTACTTCAAAGGAACAAATTAGAAAAAATAGACAATCAATTATGGGTTTGATTTTGGTAAGAAACACTGAACTCATCTGTGGATCCACACTGGAAGAAAAAGTCTAGGTCTTATATCAAACATTTGTCAAAAAACATGTATTTATAAGTTTTATGCTTGAATAAAATATTTAAGATATGTATACATCATTTTTATGCTCCTCTACTGTTATAACTTTTTTGACTGACCAACTATTGATTTTTATTTCTCTCACTGATAAGGCTACACTGTTTTATTAGGGTGCCTACTATGTGCCATGCACTATGATAGGGACTGTGAATACAAAGAAAAAGGTTTTAGCCCTCCAAAAAGTCAAAATTTAATGGGATAGAAGGATATGCTAACAAATAATAGCAATCCATTATACTAAGCGTAATAAGGGGCAGCTGGGTGGCTTAGTCAGTTAAGCATCTGACTCAATCTCAGCTCAAGTCTTGATCTCAGGGTTGTGAGTTCAAGCCCTACATTGGGCTCCACACTGGATGTGGAGCCTACTTAAAAAAAAATACTAAGCATCATAAGTAAATGTTAAGTGTCCAAAAAAGTAAAAAAGATTTATATTAGGTGGGAAGGCAAGTTCTGACAGAGCGCATGTGCAAAAGCTGGGTAGTGCCAAGAAGCGCCAGGGGTCCCCAGACACCAAAGTTCCCAAATTATAAAGAGACTGGAAAGGTAGGGTGGGAGCTGAATCATGAGGGACAAAATTATCTGAGTTTCAGACATAAATTATGAGGAATCATATTTTAAACAAAAGAATGACAGTCATACTTGTGTTTCAGCAAAGCATCTTTTCTAAGCAGTTTAGAAAATGAATGGAAGTAATATAAGAAGACACCAGTTATGACAATATGAAAATAGCCTACTGAAAAAAAAAAAAAAAAACAGAAGAACACTACTGAGGAGGTACAATCAGCCTGAATGATGAGATATCTAAGGGGTGAGTGATAATGAGACAAAAATTGAGAGCCAAGGTTTGGGAATTTAGCAACTGACAGTCAAAGATGTATTAACAAAAAGAGGAAATGAAGGCAATTTGAAGAAACAGATAAAGAACATAGGTATGAACATGACGATTATGAAATGCTATTATATATCCACTCAGAGATATTTAATAGGAAGCTGGCCATCTAGGTCTAGCAATCAAGAGGTGAAGATGTCTTTTTAGGATTCATGACTATATGAACAAAATTTGAAGAGGCAGAAATAAATGATCCCATTAAGAAAGGAGAGAGAAAGAGGAAATGCTTCTGAATACCAACTTTAGGGCCAAGAAGAAAAAAAAGTAACCCATACAGGAGACTAGGAATTAACCAAAAGGAAGAAGCAGGAGGGTGGGAATAGTATGGGAAGGGAAGGAAATTAAAGAAGTAATCAACCACATCAAATGTAAAAGCAAGGTCAAAAAAGAGCACTAATGAAACCATTGTATGCAGCAGTTAAGAGACTATTAGCAAAAGAAGTTTGAACTTGGTAACAGGTGCATAAGCTCAGGCACCTTAAGTTGGAGTATGAATTGGAAGATAAAGAAGTGGAAACAAGTTCTTTTAAGAAGCTGTCCTATAACTTAAGGGAAAGAGAGAACAAGAGAGAATATTTCCTTGAGAATGAAACAAAGTAAAGAAAGAAGTCGGTGTTTTGTTTGTTTAAGATGATATAACTTTAGAAATTCTTATCAGTTAAGGAGTCAATGAAGATAAAAATGGGCATGGTAGACATGGTGAGGGCACTGACCTCAGAAAAGCCAGGAAGGAACCAGATTCTAAGAGGACTGATGTCAGGACAGTCCCAATCCAGAGGAACTCACCTGCCTCAGAGCTGGAAGGAAGGAGGTGGACAGAACTAGATAGTGATTCGGCCACAAACCAGACAGGTAAGAAGCTGAGGACGTTCTTGACGTATAGACACCTACTGTTTCAGTGACACAGACATAAATTGGTGACCCTGAGAATGGCATCGTTTGGTAGAAGGAATGACAAAAGCAATGAAGTTTTAAAAACTCTCCCTGTGGGCAATACAGGGGACCTCCTGAGGCTCTGGGAGTGGGTCTGGAATATTTTCCTTATGGGTAAGTAAAAGATCACTCATGTCATGAATTATCAGTTTATATGTTTACAGGATCATGGATGACAAGTTATTAATAAACTTAGGGCCCAAAAGTCACTATGAACAACTCACAGAAGATATTTTTCTAATATACTCTTAACCACATAAAATATCAACAAAACATAAACATTACCCAAGTAGAACTGAAATTAAAGCATACAATATTACCTTTGCAGAGCTGTCTGATTAACCAGCAGACTTACTAAATAATGCATGTTAGAGACGACACCTAATTAGAATTTAATGATTATGACAATGCAGGATGGCTATATAAAAATAATATGGTGCTGGGGCACCTGGGTGGCTCAGTCGGTTTAGCATCTGCCTTCAGGTCAGGTCATGATCCCAGGGTCCTGGGATCGAGCCCCACATTGAGCTCCCTGGTCAGCGGGGAACCTGCTTCTCCCTCTCTCTCTGCCTGCTGCTCTGCCCACTTGTGCTCTCTCTCTTTCTGTCAAATAAATAAATAAAATCTTAAAAAAAAATAATACGGTGTTTTGGTCTAGAAACATAAGCCAAATAATCTATAGGATCATAATTGCCATTAATTTTATAACACAATTTCTCCATCTAATCCTGACAGAAGTACACTCAGGTATATCTCATCAAAACCTGAGAGAAATAGAAATAACACATAGAAAAGGAAAAATCGCTACTTCACATGGCAGGTAGTAAACCTACATAAAATAATTCCTTCATCTGTGAGAGTATACTTTTTTTAATTACATAAAGTTTAAAATAATGGATGGCAAACTAAAATGGATTCAGTGGAAACAAAAAGTGCATGAAATTAAGATGTCAGTGGACTATGTTAAAAGGGCAACCATGTCATGGCGCTATCAGAGACAAGACTCTCCTTGACTGGCCATGAGTCTGACCCTGTATAGTGATTTTATCTTAAATTGATGCTGATGGAAAAGAATGAGCAACTCTTCACGTATTAACAAAAGAATGTAAAATACAATGTTAACCTAATAAATAGCATTTCCCAAATTTGCCTTTCCCTTGGAACAACTAAACAATCTAATTACAGAAACTTAAATTACAGAATGAAAATGTGGGGGTAGTGTTCAACCTTCTCAACTCAACCTGAGTTCTCTTTCTATAAAGGAAATTTTCCCCAGAAGTACAAATTTACCTGGAAATAAAACAGATGAAAGTTGATCTACGCCGCCCACCTTCTCACCAAAATACATTCCACCTTTATTATTATGTTTGCACATCATCATGCCTTTCTTTTGTACCTATTAGCACTTAACAGAGTCTGGTATATGGTAGATGTTCATTAAAAATAAAACTTGGGGCGCTGGGGAGGGAAACATGGGTAAAAGTGGTCAAAAGGTACAAATTTCCAGTTATAAGATAAATAAGTCCTGGGGATGTAATGTATAGCACAGCGGCTACAGTTAAAAATACTGTAATTGTATATTCAAAAATTGCTAAGAGATTAGATCTTTGAAGTTCTCAGCACAAGAAAAAAATCTGTTAACTCTATGTGGTGATGGATGTTAACTATACTTATTGTGATGATCATTGCACAATAAATACAAATATTGAATCATTATATCATACACCTGAAATTAACATGTATGTCAGTTATATCTCAATATTTTTAAAGAAAAATTAATGAAAACATTATGATAAAAAATAATGAAAGCATGATCATTATGAAAAAAAAGCAAGAATAAATTCCGGCCAACTCCTGATCTCTACCATTTCCAAGCTAGTCACAGAAGATACATAAATTTATATAAAAGATTACTCTCTTAACTATCTACAAGAAACCAAATAACATAATATGTAAAAATAACATACCACTGCTTAATGCAAGCTCCAATTTTGAAACTTTCTTAAATTAACTAGCATGTGTGCTATCACACATCTAAGAGTAACTGATTAAACATACATTTAACTGGATTTTTTCTTTTAACTTAGGGATTCTGACCATATGATTCTAAAATACAAGACTTTTTAAAGGAGTCAAATACCCTGCACTGGGAGAAGAGGTTAGGAATCATATGCAGTAATGTTGACCTTTGCAATTCCATAAACCCTTCTAAGACATTTCTGAGGCATAGGAAGTTCCAAATCCTGCTCAACATTGCTTAAGGAAATGCTTTGTACAAGCTGTTTTTAGAGAAAACAGTTAATAGCCAAGCTTGTGCCTTTGAATTCAGCAGCACCAGCTGCTAACTTAAGGGCACTGAAATTAGGAAGCTTTGTTCTAAT
The DNA here is from genome assembly GCF_017311325.1 of Ursus maritimus. Lineage (NCBI taxonomy): Eukaryota > Metazoa > Chordata > Mammalia > Carnivora > Ursidae > Ursus > Ursus maritimus. The sequence continues at coordinate 47,543,090 of NW_024423344.1, forward strand.
GGCGGCCACAGAGGCTCCTTGGTATACTGATATTTCCCAAACAAACCAAATCCTTTAAAAGGCACACACCAATACACACGTGTCCAGAGAATACATTATCTGCGAAAAGAAATAAGCTAGTCAAAGAGCCCAAATAACAAGAATTCAGGAGGGAATGCAGTGTGAGGGGAGAACCACCTCAATGCCTGAACTTTCATTACTTCACTTTAAAAGCAGAATATTTCAATACTGCATGGATAATTCAATAATGCCAAGAGCGGCATCAAAGCTCCAAGGAGAAGTAATGTGCTGAGAAGCCTTGCAGTCTGTCTTTCCTCCCCCGTTTTAGACTCCATTACAAGCACCACAGCAAGATCCACCACCCAGCTCCGCATACCTGTTTACTGGCATTCAGAAAGAATTCTCTACATGCTGGGAGGCTGCAAAAAGCACAAATGACAAGTAAAAACAAAATCACTGACTAAAAACTGAAACAAAACACTGTGTCTTCCGCTGTTTTCTCATTCTTACATATCAGGGTGTGGAGGGGGGTGCCATGCACGCAGGTGCTCACACATAAATAGTCTCCTACCTGTTAAGTACTCTCTTTTCCGATTAAGTCAACTCTTTACAACTCTTACAAATTTACAAACTGGTAGAGGATTACCCCATGTCCCCTCCTCTTCCCTGCTCCCAGAAAATAAAAATGTGCCGTGGAGCTGAAGAGAAGGTGGGGTCCTAAGACCTGGCAGTCATGCTGTACGAGTTCTCCAGGGCAGGCTCCCCTGACTTACAACCCGCAAGTCAGAGCGCCCCTTGTCTTTATGATCTAACTGGACTCTGAGCTTAGCCAAAACTCAGGCGCTGGTAGGACCCAGCTGAGTCTGCGATACATGGAGAAGTGAGACCTAAGGTACTAGCTCTAACCAACTTGATCCTGATGGCTTAAGCCTGGCTAGATTTGGGATGTCCCTGAATGTAACAGGGAAGCAAACAAATGAGGCAGCGACAGACAATGCTTGGGATGTTCCTGGATATCAGAAAGGCATAATTTCTACACAGGATTTGAGGCACAGCCCAGCAGTATGCCAAGAGGGCTCAGGTGTGATTCTATTCAATTCCACAAATATTTATTATGCATCTTTTGCCAACTCAAATGTAAGAAGGACTCCAAATTGTATTTATATCCTCGGGATATAAAACAGTGTTGGAACAGACAGTAGACACTTAATAAATATCAAAGAAAAAAGGAGAGGAAGAAAAGGAAAGAAAGAAAAGGCAGGCGGGCAAGTAAATGCAGAGTAGGCATTTGCTAGTACTGAGGGTACAAAGATGAACAATATGGCAAATGAGCTTCCGAGGTGCTGGCTGGAGAGTTAATCAGGATCCCCCCCGCCCATTTTCTAATCTAGCTTTGATTTAATCAGCTCTTTTTCTTGAGACATCAAACAGATAAATGAAAGTTAAACTAGTTTAGAAAAATTAAGCTTCAGGCTTCTGCTGCTAACATTTTGAAAACAAGAAACTAAAACAAGTTTTTAATCCTGGTCACACATGAGAATCATGTAGGAAACTTAAACTTGCCAGCTATTGGCACCTGGGTCCCATGTGGGATTAAATTGCCAATTAAATTACAATCTCCAAGGGGCAGGTAAAGGTACTACTATTTTTAAATACGCATGTGATTCTAACCTGCATCACATTATGAGAACCACTGTTCAGTAAATAATGGTAAAGTTTTCTGCCCAGGATCTATTACGAACTTGGTAAACTACAACGGAAATCTAACCTATATTTAATAACTATGTGTATATTTATAGCTTCTACAGCAATAAATGAGACTCATTTATTTAAGCAAACATCATCTACTTTAACTTCTTGACCAAAAACAGCAATGGAGAAACACTAGAACACTGATAAAACCAAAAATTAAATAAACAAACAAACAAACACTTTAGATATTCAGCTCAGCACACTGTCACAAAATGTCTCTAAATAGCTGAGAAATACTGACAATATAATTAAAGATTTTCAAATACATGATTCTGACACTAATTTGAAGATTAGTTATTTTGTTAAAATTACCTCTACTTCTTTTTTTAAGCAGCTCTATTCATAACAGCCTAAAATTGAAAAGAACCAGGATGTCCCTGAATACCTCCATTTTTAAAAAGGTTTTCTTGGGGCTCCTGGGTGGCTCAGTCAGTTAAGCATCCGCCTTCCACTCAGGTCATGATCTGGAGTCCAGGGATGGAGCCCAGCATCGGACTCCCTGCTCAGTGGGGAGTCTGCTTCTCTCTCTGCCCCTCCCCCCACTCATGTTTTCTTTCTCTCTCTTTTAAATAAATAAGTAAATGAAATCTTTAAAAAAAGGTTTCCTTATGTTCTAAAAATGACTGTGGTGCCCTGCACAACTCTGTGAATATATCAAAAACTACTGAATTGCATACTTTATAGACAGGTTGAATTGGCATGTGAATTATATCTCAGTAAAGCTGTTAAGCACATAAAAGAAATTTTTTAAGTAAACTTTTCTCAATTATATTAAAACTGAGTTTTTTCATAATTGTACAAGGGCTGTGGCTATTCCACAAAGTATTAGCATAAATCAATTTTTAATGTTAAATTTTCTTTTCATATTCTCCTAAAATAAAGGGTGCAATCCATACTGAAAGAATTTTGGCTTCAACAGCTTTTAAAAATCACAGCCTGAAGCAAAGTGAAATTACAAAAAAGTTAATATTAAAATACTGACATTAATGATATAATCAGGGAGTGGGGGGATAAAATGTGATTAAGTTATTAGTGAATCACTAAGTGTGATGTGGTGGAAATGAAATGGGCCTAAGTGTCCTATGTCCCAAATTCTAGATCTGACCCCATCATTTGTGGAGAATTCTTAGACAAACTACCCAAATTGCTATAAAAACTGTAAGTCAGAAATTCATTATAAGAGTAAGCTAAAGCAATGTTTAAGAAACCATTTGAAAACTGTTTGGTGCTTGAAAAAAATAGCACTGAAATTATTTTGGCTTTGTTGCAAAAAGAGAGATCACTGAGTTCAGAGAGACTATGATGTGTTCCAAGAATCTCTACTATTTTGTTCTCCACCCACTTTTCCCTGTAGCATCTCTTCAACCGCTTAAATTTTTCTTGTCTCCATATTTTCTCATCTATAAAGGAGAAACATATTTAAGAAGTTACTGAACTATAAAGTCCTCTACTTTATTCAGTCAATGAACCAAAGTAGTACCTGGCTTCCTTCATCCCTTTTGGACTAGGAAGATACAGTGGGTTTTCATGATATTGCAGTTATACACTGCAAGCGGGTTTTGTATGTTAGTTGGTTTCATGGGGGTTGTTTTGTTTTGTTTTGTTTTGTTTTGTTTTGTTTTGTTTTGTTTTAACAAGAGTCCCAGCCAGCCAGGGGAAAGGAAAAGAGCTGGAAGAAATGTTATGAAGGAGCATGAAAGTTCTGATAACCAGAAGAGCAGACTGACACAGAGGTTCTTATCAGGAAGGGTCCCTATTTACAGTAAAGGAGCAAATCCAAATTTCCATGCACAGAACTGCAACTTTTTTCCAGTAATTAGTCTTCTCTTTCAGAAATCCCATCACAGTGAAGCTGGGCAAATGAGTCAATTCCATTTCAAAAAAGTTACACTCTTCTCCAAAGCAAGTAATCATTAGCCCCCAAGGATAACAACCATATTATTATAAAAAAAGCTTTTCGTTTAGAAAGGGAAGACACAGGCAAACGGAAATGTTTCTGCAAACTTTTTCAAGCATTACTTAAAATGGTTGTAAGGCAGGATTATAAATGATCGTGAATTTAATACTATTATTTAATTGAGTCTTCAATTCTTTTGTAAGGATTAATTATTTCTTATATTAGATTTCCTTCATTGTGTGACGATATGGAAATATATAGACCCACACATGTGTGAGCTGCTCAACTATAATTAATGATGCACTTTTATTCTCTATTATTGTGTGGAAAACATTCTGACACAAAATAAATGAAGCATAATCATTCAGAGTAATGATTCGAATGTACTGATTAATGAAACCAAATAGCTTCTCTGTTCTTTAGTTAAATTAAAACATTTACACTCTGGAAATCATAAGGGCATCCTTAAATGGATGTTTTCTAGGTAATCATTTACCCTTATAGAAATCACCTACCCTGCCTTCATTGTAAGTTCCCATCAGTTGTAAAATGTACCATTATTTTATGTGCAAGAACAAAAACTCTGTCAATTAAACTATTCTACAATACTAAGTTGTCCTCAGAGATGTTAAAGTGTGAGGAGGAAACAGGAGAGAACGTGACCTATATGCTTAAAAATCATCAGATGGTAATAAAAAAAAAATTAAGAAAGAAAGGAAGGGAAAAAGAAAAAAGAATCATATGACTAGACAGATGGATAGATAGGCTGACTGATTTTCTGAGCCCCAATACAAAACTACCGACTTAGGTATTCTGGAGATTGGGCTAAGATACTAGTACAGTTGACCCTTGAACGACCAGGGGTTAGGCGTACCAACTCCCCATGCAATTGAAAATCCAAGTACAACTTCTGACTACCCAAAAAACTTACCTACTAATGAATGGCCTACTACTGACTGGAAGCCTTACCAATAACCAGTCAATGAACATATATTTTGTATGTTATGCATATTATATACATTATTCTTACAACAAAGTAACCTAGAGAAAAGAAAATGTTAAATCGTTTACAGAACTGTACTGTATTTACCGGAAAAAAGTCCACCTAGAAGTGGATCTGTGCAGTTCAAACCCGTGTTGTTCAAGCATTGACTGTCATTTGTAACAAGCTCCCTAGGGGAGGGACCTAGAACTGGCAGACAGAGACCTATCAATTATACCAGTTTTCTAATGATAAGCAACTCAAACACAATGGCCGCCATGACGGATACTGCACTTTGTTTTTAACAACTGTTTATAGGGCTACAAAAATATTGCCTATAATGGAAACTGACAAGCCTGAAAATATCACTAAAAAAATGTGTGGATTTTAACACTGATATTGATGAGGGCAGAGACAAAAGAAGTCTCTTAAAGTCTCTATACAGGATTCTCCCTTCCCATCACCCAACCAGTCCAATTGGTGGAGCCCAGCTCCAGTGACAGCAGAATTGGTGTCACATTTCTGGTTTAGGAAGAGCTCCAAGTCTTATATTGGGTCTACAGTGTCCAGAGAGCCTCTGGTACCCAACTACCATCCTGGGCCAATCCTGGTCCAGACAGCTCTAGAAAACCAGAGAAGAAACGAAGCAATAAAGCAGCAGTACTGTTAAAGAGGCAGACAGAACAGGTCTTACAGCCTAACACTGCCACTTAATTGCTATGTGATCTTGAGAATGATGCTGAACCTCGATGATCTCACGGAGGAATAACAGGGATAATAATCAGATCTGTCAAAAGATTCACTGAAATAACATATGTAAAACACCTCGTGCAATAAATGGTACAAAGTAGGTGTTCAGTAATTAGAAAATGACATTATCACTATTGTTGCCTCTTTCATCTATCTCTGTTTTTATCAAAAATTACTAAGTACTACAGATTTCAGTAATAATCACTCTCTATTAATATGCATTGATTTTTGTCTCTACTTCTAATTTATAACCTTAAAGACGATGTTTAATGTTATGGTTTTTCTCTGTTCCTCAGAGCTCAACACATGGTATTAGGCAACCAGTAGATATTTTATCAACTCAACCATTCACTCAACAGATAATTACATATTTCTCACATGCAAGACACCATCCTAGGCATGGGGAATACGCTGATTGCTACCCTTGCATTTACAGACCATGCTCAGTAAGATCTAGTCTATTTTATTGAATTATTTATTGGAACAGCAGAAACACACACATATAAATCACTACATACAGGCAGAGAAGTTCTCCTTCCATAGATTTACAATAACCTGTTCCTCTACTCCACTCCGACCAGAAAATATAAGAAAATAAGTCACCTTAATTAATTATTAAAACTACCAATTTCAACTACATAGACCAGAGTCCCATGTTCCAGCACCCTCAACTAATGGGGTCTAAATATGAAAAATGTCTATACATGCTCCATAACTTGTAAAAGAGCCCATCACAAATTTTACCTAATTAAAAGTATTATACTGCAAAATTGTTGATCCAAGGACAAAAGAAATTCACTAAAACAAAAATGTATTTCTATATGATGCTATAAAATATTTCAATGTATTCACAGATTGGGCTTTGCCTGCAATTCCAAAATCTCATTTTCTCATGTAAAATTTCTTCCAGTTAGAAAAAAAGGCCTAAGTGAGCTAAAAAACCTGTCTTGAGGAAATTATTGTATTGTAAGTAGCTAAGAAAGAGATTGTACGGTATTAAATTCAAAAGCCTGCCTGTAAAGAAAAAGCACAATTTTCTCCGTTTGTTCCGCACCACACTTTGTTCCCCTCCAAACCTACCTCCTTCCCAGTAAGCCCCAGATTCCACACTGTGAGCTGAATGAGCCTTCTACTGCTTACTGTAAGAACGACCAAAGACAAGATGTTTTGAAGTGAGGATGAATATGCACATATTTTTGTACAAGATGAGTATCTAGTTTGCTATTCCTGGCAAAGGACAGGGAATGTCCAAGGTTGTCAGTACAACTTTTATCTCCTGTGATTTAACTGGACCTTTAGCAAGCACAGAATATAACTTCAAAAGAAAGATTTTTTTTTTCTTCCACGATAAAACAAAGCAAGCCAGAGAACATTTTCCAGGGGGGTAGGGGGGTACTGACAGTCCTTCGACCAAGAATTAAGTTGGTAAAAAGCTGAAGAGAGGATAATTAGAAATAAAAGACTTACTTTTGCAATTCGTAAAGCAAAATAAGGCAAATATAGACAAAGTAAAGAGAAAATGTTTCAAGAAAGACAATATAGTATACGACTAAAACATAAGGAACTGGGACTTTCAGACAAGAAGTTTAACGTTAGGTATCTGACAATACTGAAATGGTGGGCAATAGAAAGATTTGCACAGTGGACTCGAATATCTCGGTTTTCAAACGATGTGACCCACAGAAAAGGCATCATTTCTAGATCAATTATTAGTTATTTCATAAAGAGTAATACTAACGTGGACAGTCCAACTGACTTCATTTCAACAAGCATTTCTTGAATACATCTGTTATGTACAAAACTCTGTAAGCATTCTAGGATAGAGACACAAATCCAAGTCCAAACTGTGTTTTAATGAACTCAGACCCTAGTATATTTTCAAAGGTCTGTGCGGTTAATGTTGAAATAAGTATTAGGTTCTGACATATGAACTTGACATGTTTATAGTTCAAAAACAGATGAATAATGGTAATTTCATATACTTGATACATAACACCTATCACTGAAAGCTAACAAAATAACTATGAAAAAGAAGTCTAGGCAAAATGTCTCTAAAAGTACAGAAACTAAGATTAAAAAAAAAAAAAAAAAAGAACCAAATTCATTCACTTGACTCTGCAAAGCAGGACAGCTTCTTGGAGCAGATGGCATCCGAACTAGGAATCAGGTTTTGAGAGTTGGAATAGTTAGAAGAGGGAATTTAGTGAGAAGGAAGTGGCAGATGGGAATTTTAGACTGGGGAAAAGCAAGAACATAAGTACAGGATCATAAAGTGTAACAGAATAATTCAAATGGCAAAATCATCTATTTTAATGTCATAGAACAAGGACGTGAGGTTCTTCATTAAAACAGAATTTAAATTTAATTCACCTGGGCAAACAGATTTGTCTTATAATCAAAACAAACAAACAAACAAACAAAAAACCTACCTAGGATAATATAAAGGTTTTCTGATAAATGATAAAAGGAAAATTAAATAAGAACGTCCAATCAACCATCCCCTATAAAAGAGCTACAAAGAGTCTCCAGTTCATAGAAGTCTCAATATAAAATAACAGACGGAAAGCTCCTCTTGTGTTATGGATGCATCACAAGGGTGCACTGGATACTATTCTGTTCAGTAATGGGCAAGAGCTTTGCTCTTGACTAGTGTCCTTAGGGCTGCCTCTGCCTTTGCTCTAAACATCAGGGTTTTAAGAAAGGCCCACTGGATTTAAAGGTCAAGTTCTTCCCACCATTCCATTTTACAAATCACTACAAGTAACCATTATACATTTACCATGGAACTGCCAAAATTTAATGACCACTAGACCTTACTGAGTGCTTTGTGGGAACGCTGGCTTTTGCATGGTTATGAAGATGGTAATGAAGTCAAATCTACTGCTCCATTACACATATTATTTTTAGCCACAATAACAGTGTTCCGTTTAAGCTTTAGGACTGTATTTAAATAGATGGTTTAGGAAACAATAAAGCCTAAAAGAATACTGTAGGTGTATTCCAAATTTAGAGTGAGTAGGAAACATCAGGGGGATTTTATCTACTCCATCAAACAATAAAACACTCTGAGCCAGAAACACAAAGAGGCCAAGAAAACAGGGAATGGGAACTTTTTTCTTATTGGAGAGTCAGCAAGCTAATAAAAATATTAATCAAAGAACTCATAAAACAATTATTGTTTGGCAGGAATTTTTTTTAAAGAGAAATGTTAGATGCTGTGCTAGTTATACTGCATAAACATTCGACCCACGAGACACACTACATATCACAACCAGTTAAAGGAGTAGGACAAGGGGAAGAACAGACTTAAGGGACAAAGTGAAGGAGGAATGAGACACACATACAGTGAAAGAGAGATAACACTGAAGAAAGAAATAGAAAAGTACCTATAATCAAACCCACAAGAACACAGAATAGGACTGTTTGATCTCTCAAAACATTTTTGCTGAAGACTATTAGATGTCTATTATAGTTTCATGAATATATGCAAAAATGGAGATACTATATATATATATATATTATTTCAAAGACCATGTAAAATTATATTAAGGGTTGACTATAAAGGTTCTTTCTCAACTACAGCTCATGACAACATTAAATCGTAATGCAAGAAGAATACAACCAGTACTCTGGGAAAGTAGGATATTCCTATTAAAAGTGTTGGAAAATATCAAAATGTCATAAGTTAATCATTGCTTGTATGCCTGAGCATGATATAAAGTTTGATCATAGAAGTTCTAGGAGGTAGGCTTAATTTGTGAAATATAACTACAAATTTCAACAATCTTGTCTCCATTGAGAGTTTTACGTTTAGAGAATGTGATTGTGATTGCTTATAAGATACTTCTACAGGGGCGCCTGGGTAGCGCAGTCGTTAAAGCGTCTGCCTTCGACTCAGGGCGTGATCCCGGCGTTCCGGGATCGAGTCCCACATCAGGCTCCTCCGGGAGCCTGCTTCTTCCTCTCCCACTCCCCTGCTGTGTTCCCTCTCTCGCTGGCTGTCTCTCTGTCACATAAATAAATAAAATCTTAAAAAAAAAAAAAAAAAGATACTTCTACAATTTTATGTCAATTTTTTTTTTTTTCTGGTCTGATAGTTGGGTTTGGTTTTGGTTTTTAAAGATTTATCTATCCAGAGAGCACAAGCATGCGTGAGCACGGTAGGGAAGGGGAGAAGGACAGAGAGAATTTCCAGCAGACTCCCGGCTGAGTGAGGGGCCAACACAGAGCTTGATCCCAGACCCTGAGACCATTACCTGAGCCAAAATAAAGAGTCAGATGCTTAACCAACTGAGCCACCTCAGTGCCTGTGGTTTTGGTTTTTAATTTAGAGGTGGTGGGAGATGAACAATGTTTCTAGAATTTAATGCGAACACAAACTTGATCATTAGAAAACCCACCAGGGCATGGGACTGTGTTTTGTCTACATGTTCTGCATATACCATTTTACTTTACATGTTACTATTTGTAGGGACTATAACACCTATGTCCAAAGAGCCTTCAAAGTACTCACCCGGATGGTTTCCCAGCCACAAAAATGGTACACAGGACCCTGTCACTGATTTTTAGGTGCAGTGAGAAGGCGGTTGCAGAAAGGCACAGTGAAGGGCTGGCTCTTCTTAAGGACCTGAGGCAGCAGGTGTGGTAGGAGCAGAAGCCAGGAGCAGGAAAACTGGCCACTGTTACCAGCACTCTCTTTTATTACCAACACCTGCCTGCCTCTGCGCCACAGACCCACACGGATGAAGGTCTGGCCAAAATCCACACTGGTAAAGAGCAGGAGTCAGCAAACCTTTTCTGTTGAGAGCCAGAAAGTATTTTCCGCTTTGTAGGCCAGAGTCCAAAGCAGCCACAGACAATACTTAAACAAATGGGATAGCTGTGCACCCATAAAACTTTATTTATAAAAGGCTGTGGGCCATAGTCTGCCAATATCTGGCACTGACTTCTCAACTCTCAAAAGTCATTTTTCTGGTAACACTCATATTTTCACTTTGAAGGGGATAGGAGTCCTGGCACTATTCCATCATTTGGGGGCAATGCTAATAGTAACAACAAGCACCACCCTGGCTACTGCTACTAATAGCATTTCTTGAGCACTTGCTATATACCAGACACTGCACTAATTAGTTTACATATAATTCCCTGAAAACTCGCACCTCCTTGAGGTAACTATGGTTACCATCATTCCTGTTTTCAGATACAAATGTCACAGTATAAACATCAAAAAGCCTTCACTGGTGGAGGGACTAAATCCAAGATCTTTGTGACTCTGATCCTTAGCTAGCCCACAGGCATCTAACTTTGGAATTCGCCACAGATAACAGGGAGCTTGTTTAAAGGCCAATTCCTGGGTTTCACTTTCAAAGGTTCTGATTGAATCATCTGGGGGTAGGCAGGCCCAGGAGTCTGCATTTTAACACATACTTCTGGTAAATCTGGTGCAAACTGTCAGTGGAACAAACACTGAAAGATACTACAATACCACACAGCATCCAAGCCAAAAGCCAAGTATCCGTGTCGAAACAGGGACTGCAGGTGCCTGCTGAGACCACAATCTGAGCAAATGATTATCCTCAATGAGGAAAAGCTGCAATCGATTTTAAGACAAATTTTACTTTCAGCCTGCTTTATGTTTTTATGCATTAAAAATTATGAAAGTTATACTGAGTTTTTAATACTTGATGTCAATGTAAAATAAAAGAGATTTAAGTTTTAGAAGCCAATTTTTGTTAGAATTATCAGCTACATAAATCACTGATATTTTAAGCATAGGGAGAGATTGATAATCACCTGGTAGCATTTTTGTTTTAAAGATGTAAATACAGAGATGTAAGTCTCTCCTTGTATCTTCCCAATGTTAACTGTCTAGAACGTTTTACTTATGTGTCCCTAAGGATGCTGGAGAAGAACTGTGACACTATTGGCAATACTTTCATTTGGAGTTAATTCTGACAAGACAACTTGTTGAATAAGGAGCAGATCATAGCCCAAGATGTGAGTTCAGATATGAAGCAGCGGCCACATGAATTCTGCCATCAGAAGCACATGGGACCAGGAGCTCAGCCACCAGCAAGCACACACGATGTGAATGTTGACAAAGGTCCTCTGTCGGAAGTTAATGCAGGTCAGAGACAGAACAGCAAAGTGGTTTAAACAAACAAACAAACAAACAAAAATCCTGGGAGGATTTTCTCACTTCTGAAAGCAGCTGATGCCCTTCAGGCCCTAAGAAGAGAGCCCCAGCTTTTCTGCAGGGGTCCAGAATCATCTGCATATAAGCAATCTCACAACAGCAGAGTTGGAGTGAGCCACTCAGTACGGAGCAGGGACTCCACATTTATTTAAGACATGTCTAGGCCACGATACAGGCTAAGTGCTGCAGCTAAATCACTGATTAAAATATACTCCCTGTTCTCAAGGAGCTTATAATCTGACAGAAGTGAGACTTTCAGCCCCAGCTTATGTCAGCCTCTGATCATGTCCTTCTAAGCATCTAGTCATGTCATTAGAGTTCCTGAGCCGGCGGGGAGGGGGTTATTTGTAAATTAGAGGTAATAATTCTTCAGTTATTAGTGTCCAATGCTAATCTCTGTAATGTGTAAGGTACTACTATATAACTGACTGGTGGTTCTCGGTGCATCATGAAGGGGATGCCAAAAGCAGGCTACACAGAAAGCCCGCACTGACTACACAAACAGCGAAGGAGCAGAAAAGAAAGAACTGCCTGCTCCTACAGCCAGGTGCATTCTTAACAAGGAGAACACTAAGAAGGGCAGGACCCCGTGGAGTTTTACCAGGAAACCTCACAGGGATGAGTGACTAGAAGACGGAGTGGTATCCTACAGACCAGAGACAAAAGCATGGTCCTGTTCTCCCTCAACATCATGGCGCCTCACGAGGAAAGAGTCTGCTAAAAACTCCGTGAAAGATGGTGAACAAACAACTTTTACTATTTGGTAAACTTGTTCAGAAATTCCACTAATAACATCCTTCAGAGAAATTTAATCCACCACATAAACTACTATATTGTGTCCCAAGCTCTTAAAAAATAAGGAATCTATGCAATAAATCATTCTACTACAGCTAGTGCAATTGTGCAATTATCATTTATAAAATTCTCATGTTTTAATGATTGAAAAAAGTTAATAAAATTCTAAATACAAATCCAAGCTTAATCTCCATAACATTCATTTTACTTTATTCATATTGTAATATATTCATTGCTTTTCAGGTATATGACAGGGTAAATTAGTCCTATAAACACACACACACACAAAGTCAATAAACACTTCCACCCATATTTAAAAAAAAAAAAAAAAAAAGTGGAGAACAGAAAACACACCAGGCTCATAAATACAATAGATTCTTTCACTCCACTGTAAAAATAGAGGTTACTATATTCTCTTCCCAATCCTTAAAAACACACATATCTTCAAAATACACTAACAGTAGAGACTATTAATTCACATGCCATTTTATTTAGTAAGTGTGTACTTGAATAAGCCCATAAAGAAATAGTAATCAATTACATGTTGAAAATTCCACAGTTAATCCAAACATCCAGGCATTTAAAAATTAATCATTTGCAACAAAGAAAACTACAGTGTTCTCGCTTATGAATACAAATTTTTAAAAATCCTCAACAAAATACCATTGAGGCCACACCCAGCAACATATAAAAAGAATTACATATCATAACCAAGTGGGATTACATATCATGACCAAGTGATGATAAATCCCACTTGGTCATGATATATATCCCATACAAAACAAAGCTGGCTTAATATCTAAAAATCATTTAATGTAACACACCATATCACCAGACTAAAAAACAAAAACCACATGATCATATCAATAAATACAATAAACGCATCTGAAAAAATCCAATCCCCTTTCATGATAAAAACACTCAAAAACCTAGGAATAGAAGAGAATGTGCTCAAAAAGATAAAGGCCATTTACCAAAAAACCACCGATTATATCATACTTAATGGTGAAAGACTAGAAGCTTTCCCCCTGAGATCCAAAAAGAGACAAGAACGTCTGATCTCACTTTTCTTCAACATTGTACTAAAAGTTCTAGCCAGGGCAATTAAGCAAGAAAAAGAAATAAAAGCCATTCAGATTGGAAGGGAATTAGTAAAACTAACTCTATTCACAGATGGCATGCCTGTATATTAGAAATTCCTACAGAACTCATTTTAAAACTTAGAGTAAATAGTTCAGCAAGGTTGCAGGATACAAGATAAATATACAACCCAATTTTATTTCTATGCACTTGCTCAAACAATCCAAAAATGAAATTAAGAATTCTACCTAAAGGTAATAATACTATGTTGCATACTTAATGCTGCTAAACAAAGTAAATCTTACCAGTCAGCTTCAAAAGAAAACAAAATTCTATAACTATGTATGATGAGGAATGTTAACTAGACATTGTGCTGATCATTTCGGAACATACACAAACATTGAATCATTACATTTACATCTGAAACTAATACAGTGCTATAGGACAACTGCACCTCAACTAAAGGAAGAATTCTATTTACAATAGCCATCAAAAATAATAAAATGCTTAAGAATAAATTTAACAAAAGAATTACAAAACCTATACTCCAAAAACTACAAAACATTGTTGAAAGAAATTAAAGATCTGTATGAATGGAAAAATATCCCACGATCATGTGGCATCTTTGTCACAAGTGGCATCTGAGAAAGAAGCTTCCTAATCTTCTAAGAGAGCTGCCAGAAGGCAACTTCTTCTCACTCCACAAGTAAAAAAAAAAAAACAGATAACCTCCTTCTCATTCCTGTACACTCCAGGAGGACTCAGCCTAAAGTTAACGCTGACACAGATAGAAAAAACTGGATCCATCCTTGATAATACTGTTGAGATGTTAAGCCAAACTAATTTTGAAGACCTACCTACCTCTGGATTTTCTATTATCAGGCAACCAAAGTCCCTTTTATTATTAAAGTCAGTGTGAGTTCATTTTCTTTACGTAATCAAACATATCTTAACTGACTGAATCACATTGCTAGGAGATGCTAGTGAGTAAGTGGAACAGAAATATTACCTTGGAGGCAAGGGTTGAAATAGCTATTTCTGAGGAAACGCAAACTACCTTCCTCCCTCAAGTACTGAATCACGTCTCAAAGCTTCATCCAGAACTCTGTGCTCAAATCTTTTTTCCAGCTCAAAGATCTTGCCTGAGCTCCAGTTCCCTAATTCTAACGATGTGACCATACATGCACCCAGATGCCCTACTATCAACTTATACAGAATATAAGCAATACTGAACCCAGAATATAACCCCAAATCACCTCTCCCACAATGACCCTGTGGGAATGGCATCATCATTCTCCAAATCACCCAGCCCTGAAACTTCAGCATCCTCTCTCTCCCTCTTTCTCTACATTTGTAATTCTCTGGCATCAAAATGCTCTTAGGGAAATGCTCTTAATTCTACCTACTGCTTGCATTCCAAAACATCTTTATTTTAGGGTAGACCACAATTTTTACTTTCTACTTGGTCTCCTTGACTCTTGTTTCTCCCCCTCATTAAATCCAATCTGCATGCTGTTCAGATTAAGCTTTTTGCATTATTGTTTTCACCATGTTGCTGCTGTACTTGAAAAGTTCCATTAGATCCTTCACTGACTACAAAATAGTGCTCCATAACCTACCGCTACCAGCCTGAGCTAAATGCCTGCTAAAAAGTAAATTGGATAATGGTAGTGATAGTAGTGGTTGCTTCATTTGCTCTACTGAAGTTGTTAGAAAAAAAAAAAATCACCATGGGCACCTTTAAGAGGTGAAATCATCTTTTTGGGACAGACTGCATATACCCAAAACTTGGTTTAAAAAGGGTGGGGGTAAACTTCTGGGTTACTACTCTGTCTCCTAATGTATCTTTACACACAAAATATTCCATTATTTTCCTCATTTTGCCCATGCTCATGCTCTTCCCTCATCGAAACCAGGTCTTTCCTTTTCCCTCTACCACCTACATGAAAAAAATCATATGCAGTGTCTCTTAGTTCTTGCAGTTACTTCCCATTTATCAATATATTTGATATGGACCCTTACAAAAATCTAAAAAGTGTCCCAGATCTCATGGAGATTACACTGCAACTTTTTTAGTTGCCTTTGCTGACATTAATGCACAAAACAAGATGAGACAAAGAATAAAAAAATTAAAATATGGAAGTCATAGGTTTAGGCAAAGCTGGAGTTTCATTTAATGAAAAAATAACTTTGTAAACTATAAATAACCATAATATAATCATTGTCATTTGGTTGTAAATAACTTGAAGGAATTAGATGAAATAGATTTTTTAAGAACATTCTAACTATAAAGCTCTAATTGTAAGTTTTTTCAAAATATATTATCATATGCAAAAAAGAAAGTGTAGTCAAGAATGGACTCTAAAAATTATATATAGTGAGAGGGCCTATAATCAATGCATTTTTCCTCAGGTCAATTTCTCCAGATATTTAAGATAAATAAAAATACAAATTAATGTAAAGGAGCATTACTTTGGTTTAACTAGCAATCCACTATTTAAACCACTCTGATTTCAACATAAGTTACTAACTAAAAACATCTGCAAATCATTCCCTCCTTGGGAAAGGACAATTTACCCCAAATATTTCAGAGCTCATTAGGTGTGTAAGTGAAAAACAAGTTACGCAAGTATGTAGTTCTGGAATTTAAATCAGTATATTTTATAGACATATATAACTTTATATGTTTTAAGTACATCTCATATATATGCATATATATGTATATATATGTATATAATACTCATAAGTTTTTACCATATACATATACAAGTACACATACACAGCATGAAAGTTTAATCATCTTCAAATTATCCATCCTCTAATCCTTTACCATTTGAGGAAGCAAAGGACAGTAGTTTCATTATAACTAAATATAAAATACACATTCTGCAGATACTTAGAAACTATAGGTTTAAAAAAGAATATGCAGGGCACCTGGGTGGCTCAGTCGGCAAAGGATCTGACTCTTGATTTCAGCTCAGGTCATGATCTCAGGGTCATGAAATGGAGCCTCACCCAGCACAGACCCTGATTAAGATATCCTCTCTCTCTCTTTCTCTCTCTCTCTCCGTCCCTCTGCCCCTCCTCACCCCCACCCCTCGCCCCCACTCATGCCCACTGCAAGGGGAAGAAATGATCTGAGCACAGTGGGCTGCCTCAGCCCTCTGTGCTTTCCTTTACACATCACATATGTATCACATACATATCGTGGGTACTCTCCTCACCAGCTCGTGTATTTCTAAGGGGAAAGGACTGGGGCCAGGAACCCCCAGATGAAGCACAACGCCTGTCACATAGGAGTGATTCAGTAAATGTTTTTTCCTACAACCAGAAAAGCTTTTATATCCATTGTCCTATTGATTTGGTTACATTTTTAAAGCATTTTTGAAGACTTATCAGCATAAAACACCTCACATACATAATATATTTTATAGTTACTCTACTTATTGTATGCAGCAGTATTTCCTTTCACTTGTTTTACACTTAAGATTGTTCAGATTTCATGGGAGAACTCAGTTCTAATACAGATTTCTGAGATGTGATCCATAAAGTCTGCATTTTATAGACTCTGATCATATATCCCACGGCCTCAAAAGTTCACATTTTTTTCAAATCTCCAGGTAGAACAAAGATCAGTTCATCCCCCTTTTGTCAGACTCTCGGGATGTGATTGAAAGCCCCATATGGGATTTCAGATTAGAAATGTCAGGGGTGGATGACAATGAAACTGTATTTCGTAAAATCTCAACTATTTGGAAACTTCAAGGAATAAGACCTCCAAAATGGCTTTGGTATAGTGATACACCAGATACTTTTGATACGGTGAACACTTCCGTATCATTGTTACTGCAATTTTTTTAAATGATGATAAACTGTATTACACATTTTTAATTCCTTACAAAGAATGTGCTAAAAACAACTATTCTTAGTGACTTGAGGTTACCATTTTGCACACTGGTTACTTTGAGAATGACCTCTGCCAAGGCAAATATCAGATTCCAGGACAGCACTGGGTGTGCTGAGATGTCTTCAGCATGGTATTGTGGTGCCATCAAGGACACACTGTTCCAAACACACAAAAACACACCCTGTATCTCTTACACCATCATGGAATCCTCTGATGAAGGTAGGTTTCCCCACCTAGATTCTTTCCATCTTTCATCATGTTACGAGCTAGCTCTTTTTGTCTGAAGAGGCTCAACTTTTACACACATCCTGAGCAGTTCCTCTTAGTTATGTTAATTTGCTGACAAGGGCTCAGAGGCTTTTTCTGGTGGCTCTCTTCTTCCCCCTTTGAGTTATAAAACTGAGAAAGCTTTCATCCAAATTGGTAATACTGGAAGAAGGAGAATTCAAACTCCAAAAGTTTTCCACAAAATGGACAACAAGAGTTCATCATTCTAACTAAACTCTTAGCTTCATCTTAAGTTTATCTTCCTTTGGATCCTTTCCTTGGCATTCAGCACAGTGCTCAGAAAAGCAAAAGGTGGGTATGTAGACTGTACCCAGCTACAGGAGAAAAGGTCACCAATTTCTCCAGCACAGATAAATAAACAATGGGTACCAAATATTACAACCATACTGAACCTCAAAACAAATTAGAGAACCATTCAACATGCAAGATATATTCTAAATAAAATGTGATCATTCAGGATTCAATTATTTAACTGGATCTCTTCAGAGAAACTATCTTAAAGGCAGGAACAATGGCCTAGGATTTCCTACAAGCTTTTTCAAATCAATATTTGTAAATCATGTTTCTGTTTCCTAGGAAACTAAGTAGGTTATACCTACGGCAAGAAAACTCTACCAGAGTCATTTTTCCTTTTATCCTTGGCTCACACATGTGGTTCCTGCTTATTAGGAGAAAAAAAATTACCTTCCAGTATCACTGAAAATCTCAACAAAACAAGAAGGGAGCCAAAAAGCCACCTTCTCAGCCTGCTTCTTCTCCAGCGGTGTGACGACAGAAGAGCAAAAAGAATAAAAGTCTGCCCAGAGAGCTCTGGAAGACTAAAGGGGTTTACGACCAAGTTCAGGAAGTGCCCAGCACAGTCTGTGGCCTTAGCTTCATTCACTATGTGAAAGGTGAGACCAAAAAAAGTGAAAAACCTGGGTTTATTAGAAACATCAAGTCAGACATTTCAGAGTTCAAATTCCAAATCTCTTTCCTTGAGTAAGTTACTTCAATTCCCTGAACCACAGCTTCCACCCTCTTAAAAAAAAGTAAAATACATAGCTTCATTGGGGTAATATGAATTCAGTTAAAAGATGAATACAAAATACCAAGTTCAGACCAATCTCATCTCTTAACGAGTTTCCAAGAGTCGTGTTCAAAGATGGTGAAACAGGTATTTTCTCAATGATTTTATGACTAGTGTAAAATATTATTATTTGTTGAGCTCTCATCTTAGGGAGTTTACACGAACATCTAGCATTTTCAGAAAGTACAATGAAATATCACTTCTACAAACATCTGTAAATGAACTTTTAACTGTGCGAATGTGATTAGTATATATTGGACGTCTTTGCTGGGTCCACAATACTAAAGCTTGCTCTGGCTTTTTTCTTTAGTTAACAACCAAATACAGGAGGAAACCTGGGGCACAAAATCACAGCATGTACGAGCTGTAAATGTGACTGTAGTTAGTTTGTATAAACAGTTTCAAATTTCTAAAAACCATTATTAAATCACAGTAACTTGTAAGGCATCACAACCCTGGCCCAAAGATCGAACACTACATATGCCGCAGAGCTTTGCTGCTTAACAAGACTCAGACACTACATCCCAACATTTGTAACACATTTTTAAGTTTCCAGTATTTTCACAAACACTTAACTACACAGCATACTTTAAAATATAAATGTTATACATATATTCATGTGCTTTTATGATTTAAACGTCTGCAAAGCAACTTTTTTCTAAAGCGGCAACTCATTATTTTTCCATACTCAGGCCCCAACTCCACAAATTGCTCCTCCAAATACTTTTTAAAAAATATTCCTTTTGACTTCTAGGTGCATCTGTTAGCCTACCACACAGATATTCAGAATTCAATTTTCTATTCTCTTCTCTTTATAATACACACAAACCCAATAAAGAAAGAAACTAAGAAATGGCAACAACCCACCAGCTAAAGGACTTTTGGTAAACCAGTTAGCTTCTACTATCAAATGGTATTTAGACACTTGAGCTCTAAATTTCTCTCTGTAGCATTCACCTCTTCATTAGAATCCTAGAAATCTTGGTCCCAAGAATGGAACCATTTCAACCATAATACTAAAGGTAATTCAGATGTTCAGTTTACCATTCACAGCTAATGCTGATCTCACTGCTCAGAATCTCGAAATCACACACTGATGAGAGGACATTGGGCCCATTTTAATCAAGTGCTAAAAATGATCCAGGTAATTACTAACTGTCAGTATTGCTTACCTTCTGGCAGAAGCTTGGTGTTATAAACTGCTAGGCCAATCAAATACTAATAATAACAGTTATAATCATCATCATCATTATAATTATGATTATTAGAACCACCACCACATCCAGAAGCACTGGGTCCTCGGGGACAGATTTTGCGTTACAGCCACAAGAGTAATATTCCTATCTGGGACCCTGGTACCACCGCATTCAAGCTCTGAAGACCTAGTGCAAGTCCTTTACTTTTGTCTACATAAGACAGACACTTTCTGAAGTTCCGTCAAGCTTCCACAACTCTCTAGGCCTACTGCCCAAAAATTCTTAGACTGAATAATGAATGGCTTTACCAAACCTCGTTTGTAGGTTTTGACACAAGACAGGAATGCATACTTCTCAGATATTTAGCCAAGAGCACAGGAAAGAACCACTATAAAAATTAGACCTTAGTAACGTTTGGTTTTTAGTCTTTAGGCAAGGAGTCTTCATCACTGGCTTAACATTTTTTTGGAAAATACTTTGCTGGGCAGTTTATGTAGCACTGCACTATTATTAAGCAGTTATATTCAAAATGTAAAAAGGTTTATACTTAAGCAAACAAGTAAACAAATTCACACAGAATACTTACTATTTTCAAATCTTTAAAACAATAATGTCGCATGCCATAGGCCATGTCATATAACACAAATGACTGAAGTTTCATTAGCAATGCAACAATGTTACTTTCTGAAGGTTAGAGACAGCTGTTTTTAGAACTCATTTCCTGATGCTGGACTTCTATTCCTAATTATTATTCTCTAAATGGTTTTAAAGAAACCTCTTTGCCCTACATCAACCAGGCTTAAGCGTATAAATCCTTTACAATACAAATCTTACCTTGTTCGGAAACATGAGCTGGTTGCCTCTGACCAGGAGAGGAAGACTATGTGAGACCATCACATCAGAGTGCTGGCCTTACCCGCAGATTCTGTGACTCTCAGAGCCTTTCCCTGAGCCTAGCCATACATGTACACCCACGCCACAAATACCAAGTAATTCATTCAGTAAATCTTGGGAGACAAAGACAATACTAATACAGGGTACCAGGGAAGCACTTCCAATGTACCTCTCTGTAACATCCGTTATTCCTTTTTTGTAAAATTCATTATTTGTAATTCAGCGGTTTCGCCCCCCAGTCACGGTTCCAACTGGCCGAGACCGTCTAGCGTCCTGCGGTGGTATACCTAGCACGGCGCCCCACAGACAGTAAGCGGGGCCGGCTGAGTGAGGATCAAACTGAAAACAAAACACATACACATATTCTAACAACAGTGTTAACGGCATAAAATAGTACAAATTCAACCACAAAACACAGTTTTGTGCCCAGCAGCACCGGAGGACAGAGGGTCCTATGGGGGCAAGGAGGATGGCATGGGCAGGTAAGCATGCCCGGCGGCACCAAGCCCCTGGAGCACTGAGAGACAGAGGGGAGCAGCATGGCGGCACGCTGGCAGCTGTCCACTGGAGACCAAGGACACAGGGCACTGGGGGTAGAGGGTGAGGTGATATCAGGCAAGGAGACAGAGAGAGGATAGGGAACATTAGTAAAACGACCACACAAATAAATACATATGCCGAGGCTAATAAAGCCCAGACCTCTCGCTGCTGGAGCAGGTATTTACAAACACAGCAAGGGGAAAGACTAAATAGAACTCTGAAGTGTTGGATTGGAATTGGGAGTACAACTGACCTTTGAACAATATGGGTTTAAACTGTGTGGGTCCACTTAATTGTGCCTTGTTTTGTTTTGTTTGTTTTAAAGAGTGGACAGCAAAAGCCACCAGGCATTAATTTACAACTACCCACCCCAGTCTGACTTTCTAAATACCATTCTCCACTGAAAGGAACCTGAGGTGCCTGAAGAGATAGAATGTACGGCAAGGAAGGGACAAGGAATGTACACGATAAGACTGTAACTACTTACTGTGCCACAAAAATCAAGAAATGCTCAAAAATTGATCAGGGTGTGCAAAAAGACACATGAGCTACTCTGAAGAGGCTTCCATCTCCAAATCTGGGATAACATGAGCATCAAAATAAGTAAGGATAATAACATACTGTAACCCGTTGAATAAACTAGGAATCTGTGATGAATGCAAAAATAAATCAATGAGGAGGAAGGCTCGTGCACAAAGCAGATTACCAGTAGAAGAAATGACACAAAATTAAAATCAACACTGGGCAACTATCACTGCAGTGGCTGAGTCAGGCAGAGCAGTCAATGGAAAACAAGCCTGGTGGATGGAACTATGATGAGGGAAAGGATACGGGTGTAACCCTAGCACTAGTCAATTACACAGGGGGAAATAGTGCCTTTATGGAAGGGAAATCTGGCAGCCACTGACACAACCCAATGAACAAAATTGACATCATCACTGGCTCAGAATCATCCTACAGAATGTAAGCCCTGTGCCCTACGTAACTGTCAAAGATACGAAAAACAGAAATGACTTAAGAATGCTCCCAACTGGAAAAGTCAAAGACACATGTCCACTGACTGTAATGAATATCCTCGGATGGGTTTCTCACCGGAAGGGAAAAGCAAGGGGGTAGTTGGTGAAATATGAATAAGGTCTATGGATTGGATGGCTATCTTATATCAACATGGAATTCCTGACTTGGAACTCAATGCATGGTAGTTATATATGAGTGTTCCTTCTGGGGTGAACTTAAAGTATTTAGGGGTGATGGGGCTTCATATCCAAAGCTCGCTCTCAAATGTTTCATTAACACACCAACAAAAATGGGAGAGGTGTATCATGCAGCAAACACGGTGAAATGCCAACAACTGTACTGCTTATACTACTTATCATAAATGTAAAACCATTTCTATTAATTTTAAAAATTACTATCTCTAAAAACTCTACTGGAAAACTACTTTTAGGACACTGTAATTTCATCTCAGATGTTGAAAAAATTTTCACTTAAAATTTTCCAAGAGTATTAAATAGGAGTATCCTTTCAGCTGGTCATTTGAGGGCTTCCTCATGGTGTCAGATTAAAACAAGGATTTGATCTGAAAAATTTGTCATTTCAAAGATGTTAATCCCGCTGCTAAGAAATGCCATCAACAATGCAACATGGAAAATGCCTGTTCAGAGGTCGTCTGGATCTGAAATAGCAGGGGGGAACAGGAGCAGGTATCCGCAAGCTACCAGCACCAGCAGTCTCTAACAAGCAGACAACCTCCTCCAGGCCTACCCACACCCCACAGAGAACTCTGAAGAACAAAGGCCACACCTTTAATCAGAGGTATTTGGCTAAGTTATAATGTGCCATTTGTGTTCGATTTTGCAGATCTTTTTGAGGGAAAGACAAACAATCAAAATTAAGGAAATGCTTCGTTTTCCTTTAAAGGATCGGAAATGAAAGAGACAGCTTCAAAATTACTATGAATATGTATTGATGAGCCATAATTCAATTCTGCCGAATTTCAAAAGGCTTGACCTACTATGATACTATCAAATAAAGTATAATGATTACACAAATAACTCATCATCAACAAATGAGACCAACTTTACCATAGCATCGCAGTTTATATAATGGTTTAAAGATGGATGACAGCGTTTTATTAGAAGTAGATGGAGGTAGCTAAAACATGACATTGCAATAGATCCCAAAAAGTGAATTTAGCATGAGAAAGGTCAGAACAATTTTCCCAATGAAGTAATCACCTTTCAAAAACTGGGTTACAAAATTTATTTTATTTTCCCTGTTATTTAAACACATACATACATACATACACACACAGACACCATTCAAACATAGAGAAGCATATATAGATAAGGGAATTTCCCAGATGAGGTATTTTTTGGGCTTGTGAATCATCACAGTTGAACTTATTTTTAGTACATTATTGCAATGATTTGTACATTTTGTTTCTAGACAGTTTTGAGTATTGCATCATTATTCCTCTGTGGACAGGTAGAGATATTCACTGAATGATTAAACTCATGTTCTGTTATCCGACATTTATTCAACCATAACTTTACAGCCTGACATTTCTGCACATTCACATAAATTGAGATTCATAAAGATGAAAATGGTCCCAAAATTTCTTGACTTGCATGTCCTCTGAATCGTTCAAGATTAAATGCTATTCAATATCATATGGTTTCAGTGAATCTATGTATCTAAAGTTCCAAATGTCCAAGACCCCACCTTCTTGGTCAAGTCAGACATGGCTTTTACTATTATTTGTCTCCAGCTCGCCTATATTTCTCTTTGCTTCCTTAATTCTGTTCGTGGAGGAACCATTCTCCCAGTCTCCCAGACTGAAAGTATAATATAGATAGAGATAGCTAGTATACAATTTCATGAGTCAATAATGTTCCATCAAGAAAACATTTTCCTAGTTTAGCACAGAAGTTCATAACCAACCATCTATAGTGTTCCTAATTAAATCTACTGAATTCTTTTTTTTTTAAGATTTTATTTATTTATTTGACAGATAGAGACAGCCAGCGAGAAAGGGAACACAAGCAGGGGGAGTGGGAGAGGAAGAAGCAGGCTCATAGCGGCGGAGCCTGATGTGGGGCTCGATCCCAGAACACCGGGATCACGACCTGAGCCAAAGGCAGACGCTCAACGACTGCGCCACCCAGGTGCCCCTAAATCTACTGACTTCTGAATTCATTGGATTTATTTCAAGAAGCAACAGACCAGCAACATAAAATGGAATCGCCATAGGAAACTAACAGACACAGGTGACTTTAAGATGAAACAGGGCAAGGGGAGAGGCACTCATATTTTACACTTGATGCATAAACATCCCTAAAGTAGGTTAGGTCTCCCTTTGTGCTCTGTAGAGGCTCCAGAGGGGCACTGCATACTTCTCCTCTGTAGCTCTCTACCCACTATTATTAATTTAATTAATTTCTGAAATTATTTGTTGGGAGTCTGCCTTTTCTTCTAGACTATAAGCTGCATAGTTCACAGTGGACTGGGTCACCATTCTATTCAGTACATCACCAGGGCCAAGTACAGCAGAAGTAAATAACTGTTTCAGGGCCAGTCAGGAACCTGATAAATACAAGGTTTATTGGATAACTGTATTTATAAATCTCTTAAGAAAGCTGGTAACAATTATGCAGCTCCAATGGTCTATGAGAAAGGTCAGGAGATACACTGTCAAAAAAAAAAAAAAAAAAAGTAACAGCCATTTCAGAATTCTTAAAATACAAGCACTTTCTAGAAATACAACTAAATGAGTTTTATATCTCCAAAACAGAGTTGAATTTTGTCCCAAATTATCTCTAACTTTACCAGACAATTTAATTTTTTTGAAAAATACCAATCTGATTAATGAAGGGAAAATGGGAAGAAACAAAACTCAAATCACATCACATTTGAAATGGTCTAATTGGAAGCATCATACGATACAGAGTAGAATAATCTGACATTATCGTAGGTTTATCCACAAAGCAAAGAGAAAAAAAAAAAAAAGTACTGAGAAAACAAGTGAGGGAAAGGATCTTTGGCAAAAGAGCAAATTCCCAGATTCCTATGGAATGGAATGCACGGGCCAAATTCTTGGCTTCTCTCACCCAGGGTACAAGTGGAGGGGACAGTATTACTTGGCTTCCAACCTGAACGTGTTAACAGAAACAGAACTTCCGAAGAAGGACCTTTCCTATGAGAGGATGAAGTACTTGTTCAAATAATTCAATACTCAAGCTCTGAAAATAAAAGGATAGAAACGAATACACACTGTGCCTAATTATCTCCCAAGGAGAGGAGGAAGAAGGCTTTTGTAAAGTGAGAGGGAGAAAACGCCTTTCATACCATGTGTAAGGACACAGTGTGCAGAGGGGGGAGAAAGGACAGAAACTCAAGAGCAGACACTGATGCTCTCAGCATCATCTCTTATTGTAATAAAATTAAGGTAGTTATGAGATAGCAATTTCTTGTCAGCCTTAAAAAGAAATGGTGTAATTGAATTTCACACACTTGATTGAGCCCCTATTCTCTATAGCTTGTACCACAGTAGCTAAGAATTCAAGGCTATTTATAAAGCACTGTCCCTGTCCTCAAGGCACTCATAGTCAATTATATTCCATAATCACATTTGGTGCTTACTAGCTATTAAAGGCTTCATCTATGCTTTACCTGTACATAGGAAATGCTTGCAGTCTTAAACAAGTATCTATCTAAAGTGATATTTGAGACTTTTTGATAAAACAGGTATTTCAACAACTGTATCAATTTTGTAATTGGACATCTTAGACATTAAAATTGCATTTAAATATTTAACATTAAGTTTTCATTTAATTGCCTGAAAAGTTCATTTATTACTTTAAATACTGTTGATATCATGATGAATAAACTTTATTATATAAGAGGAAGTTAATAATTTTCTAACATAATAAAAGTGAGACTAATTTAGGGTACTCTATACTTAAATTCCCATTTCTTTTACTCAACACTACATTTCAAGACAAATTGTTTTTTAAACTTCCAGATGTTCAAAATTTTTCAAAATGTTCCCATTATTGATAAGCTATAATAATGTTTTCTGGAGTTAAAATCAATGCGTACTTACAAACTTGCTCATAGGAATTCTGCATTTTTCACTGGGTAATCAAGACCATAAATTAAGTCATATTCAACAAAATATAACTGTCTAGAAAATAATTTAATTATGCTAAGCAAATACATATTAGACATCTGCTCTAATTCAAGTATAGTTAGGCATTTTGCTCTCTCGATAAAGACAGGAAGGTGTTTTAGCAACTCAAGTCTAGCTCTCCACTAACCATACAATAGAGCCAAGCCAAACAATTCAAGAAAGACTTTCTTATCCTTGTTCTGTACTGACAGTAAAGTCTTGCCAAGAGAGTTAGTTCCAATTCAAAACAACTCAAAGGAAAAAAAGATAAAGATGCCTCCATGAGACACATGTATTCAGGATTCCATTTCCAAGAGCAAATATTCTGGGTTAAGAGTCCCTGTGCTATTTTTCTATAAATTTTTCAATCAAAATTTGTACTTACAGTATCACCAAGTTAAAGAAATAAGTTAAATTTCAAGTAATAATATCTCTATTGAAATAAAAGTAAACAGGAATGTTAACCCATCACCGTTTAGATCATCTTATGTTCTACCTGTTTAACTTTGAGGTGTCTAGGTATGTCTATCAATTTAAAGAAGAAGAAATAGCTTAGAGAAATAAACCACATATCAGAAACTAGAAATCAAGGAAAACCCAAGCAAAACCATCAAGGCTTGCCCTGTACTTGAAGGATGATACACCTAAGATTCCAGAGTCAACATACGGTCAAGACAAATACATTTTACAGGAGTTTCAGGAGAAATAAGCAATTGTTAAGACAAAAATATTTAATTATGAGATATGTTAGGCCATTTGTCTTAATTAAAACAAGCTTATCCCCTACACATATGGTCCTTTAATTTCCATTCCATAAAAATGCTAAATCCTCAGTATACTATTTGGTCCCTTTTTTCTTTTTCTTTCTTTTTGTTTTGTTTTGTTTTAACACTTCGCTTCACTTCTTTTAGCATCAGCCATATCAGGAACTAAACGCATCTATCAAAGACACTTAATAAGGACTGTCTTCAAAAGGCTCTTTCCACATTATTTTCAAGTATGCCCCTCATCTCCTTGAGGATATGCTATGTGCTCTGCAACAGCAACAATAATCATTTATCTATGTCCAGATCATTCTGGTTTTCTTACAATCTCTTTGGATCAACTTTTTCAATACTATTAGGAAATCAGATGGCTGCTGAATTCCTAGTGAGTGCTCTGCAACTCTTTGTTCATTTACATACCTCTCTTCCAGAAGCTAAATAGAACTCTTTAAGAGCAATAGACTAAAGTTAACACGTTTACATCAAATTTTACAGAGTTAGTATATTGTTTTTAAATACACGTGGAAATTTTATCTAAATTACTCACCTACTATGTGACAAAGAATTTTCCATAAATTCTAAAATGCAGAAAGTGTTTATCAGCTTTTCTAACTAAAAATGAACAACTAAACGTAAACTCCAACCATTTTCAAATAGCCACTTAGAAAATGCAACAGAAAACAGAAAAAAGTACCAGACTTGAGTGTTTTTAAGTGATAAAGCATAAACTAATTTTCAAATACATGAAATACACAAATCATGAAATGAAGAATTACTTTTAACCACCAAATGGAAATTTGTTAAATACATGCTTACATTTATGCTACTAAATTTGAAAACAACCACAAAATTATTTTGGAGGTAAACACTGAGTATCAATCAATACTGATTTAAAAGAAGTAGGTAATCTGACCAGATGGATGCTACAGAACAGACTCTGTGGGATGCAGGGGGGAGAAAGCCTAAATAATTACTTACTTTAAACAGACAGATATAAATATCAAGTTTCCCAATATTTAAAGAATAGATAATATATTTTACCATTACTTTTAACAGATCATTCTGATGTTCTGACTACTCTAGAACACAGAAAAACATGGGAAAACTTACTAATTTACTACCAAAAAGCCACATACTATGATCCAAAGCAGCAACATGTCACAGAGGAATATCATAATAAAAGATGCCCAAAGTATTTGACAAAATTTGAGATCTATTTTTGATTACAATTCTTAGTGAAAAAAGAGAAGGGTACTTCCTTAACATAACAAAAATATCAACCCAAACCAATGGACGTTTCCTACAAAAACATATCAACAATGACTAGTTAAAAAATATAAAGGGTCGCGGGGTACATTCGCAATAGCAGCTACAAGTATAAAATAGAATTCAAATCATGAAAGCCGTTTTACTGAAAAACAACAGAAAGTTTGAGTAAACTGTAAATGCATACCATGTTCCTAGGGAAGCAAAGTAATTATAAAAGTCATATGGAATATGGGGCGCCTGGGTGGCTCAGTCATTGGGCGTCAGCCTTCGGCTCAGGGCGTGATCCCGGCATTCTGGGTTCGAGCCCCACATCAGGCTCCTCTGCTGGAAGCCTGCTTCTTCCTCTCCCACTCCCCCTGCTTGTGTTCCCTCTCTCGCTGGCTGTCTCTATCTCTGTCAAATGAATAAATAAAATCTTAAAAAAAAAAAAAAAAAGTCATATGGAATAAAGTGGCCATAGTAGCCAAACCATTTTTGGAAAACCAAAAAATGAAAGATTTGAACTAAACTACATTAAAATGTCTGAAATATAGCCATCAAAATAATGTGGGACTAAGGAATGATGATGTTTCAACCAATGCTCAAAACATTTTTGGAAAACCAAAAAATGAAAGATTTGAACTAAACTACATTAAAATGTCTGAAATATAGCCATTAAAATAATGTGGGACTAAGGAATGATGATGTTTCAACCAATGGTCTTAAGATCTTTAAATTTTTCAAAAGATATTGGAAATCTAGATTTTTAAAGCAAAGTCTCTCAAGTTTCTCTGTTGGCTTAAATCTATGAAAGCATTGTATATTTCCAAAGAAAGCATTTCTGTGGGTTCAATCAGCCACAGTGGACCTCAGCCCTATACACACCCAGCACTTCCTGCCTCACCCTGAGCTCAAGCTGCTTCCTGTGCCTGGACAGCCCTTTCCTCTCCCTCCACCCACTCAAAAGCAACCCACCCATCAAGGTGTGGCTGATAGGCCATCCCAAAGAGCATTCTTAGGACTACCATTACTTTCCGTGTACACGCCAGGATTGCAGTTCTTATCACAGCTTAGCTCTAGAAGTTCCCCAATGTGTTCTGCCTCTTCCTCTAGATTGGAGAATGGGAACAAATAATAACTCCTGCTACAACCTACTGGCCTGCTCTAGGCCAAGCAAGCACCGTGAGGATGGACTGCAGTTTCTATAATCCCCTCAACAAACGCACAACAGATATCCCCATTCTACAGCTGATGTATTGGGGTTCGATAGCTAAACAGGCCCTGGAAGAAACAGGATTCTAATTCTTTTTGCCAGACTTCACCAACCATATCACAGTTGGTCTGAATGTAAACGAAATGACTTGTGATCGATCTTTCTCTGAAAGGAGCTCAGTGGAATGAGAGAAGCAGTTAAAATAAGCAATCTGAGGATAAGGATTTGGGGGCCTGTAATCCAGAAATAGGATATAAATACCACATGAAGCACAAGAGACCAACTACTAAGTATCCTAATTTTGAATTTGAGATTGACTTCTATAATATAATTTGTATTCAAAATTACCTTTTGCCTCAGCAAATTTTATTGATCCACTTAAACTCTATGTACCCAGTGGGGAAGAAACAGATGGGAACTGTACTACAGTCTAAAAGAAAGTTTGACTCATAAGACATCTATTGAAATAGCCTTAATATTCTTTTTACTTGAAGCTCAGTGTAAAGTTCTTATAATACCTAATTTGTAATGCTTTGTAGGAACTAAAAATAAGTCACCTTTGAGATACCTACACTTGCTTACCTTAAGAAAATTGAAAATAATCCTAAAATAATTTGTTGACAATTTCTAAAGCTACAGCACTTTGGAATAGTTTCAGAAGCTGTTAATTAAAAAAAAAAAAAAAGTATAAAAACAAAACTCCCTCACAAGATGATCTGAAATGTCCAATTAATCATTTGTCCTAAAGAACACAATTTTGTTGGAGTTATCTTTAAAAATACGGTACACCTCACATAAGAACACAACTGTGCTAATGAAAAAGAAATAATCTTTTAAAAATGTTATTAGTTACTAAACTAGAAAAGTAGCCTTTTAAAGTGGTATTATTAGAGAAATCATCAAGATGGCATGCTTCCTCTTTTTTTGAATCTCTGAAATGTTTTTTAAGTTCCATTTATAAAAGAAGCAAAGATGTTAAAGCAAACTTAAGCATTTTCCCGGCCATTTCTAAACTTGTTCACTATTATTTATTTAAGGTTAGAAAGTTATAAATTTTGATCAATAATACCCTGGTGCAGATTTTCAGTTGTTCATATTTATATATGTTCTTTACAGCAGAAATACTTCACTGTCTTTTACAAATAAAAAGGAACCCCTAGTTTAATGCATCCTAGAACAAGGGTCAGCAGACTGCGTGCCTAGAGGCCAAACAGAGCACATGACCTGTTTCTGTAAGGCCTACTCTCCAAGAAAAGTTTTCACATTTTTAAAAAGTTGTAAAACATATATATTTTTAAAGAGTTGTAAATATATGTAGGTGCTCAAAAAAAAAATACACAGACACACACATATGCACATACATACGCACCCCTAGAGACCTTATGTGGCTGGCAAAATCTAAAATATTTACTTGAAAAAATAACTAAAATAAAATATTTACTTTCTGGCCCTTTACACAGAAGTTAACCAACCTCCCCCCTCCCGCCATCACAGTACAGAAACTGTCCTGTGGCCTCGTGTGTAAGCCACTGACCTCATACCACGCTCTAAGCTGCCAAAGGTACTGAACCAAAAGACTGAGTGATGAAGCATGGGAGAAGGGTGATTTTTTTTTTTTTTAAATACCTTTTCTATTTACCACTGAGGCAGACTACTGGAGTCTGAGATGTAGCAGCCTCAAGTGGACAATGCGACTTCCAGAACTGCTCTAAATAATTGAAGATAATAGGATTTCAGATGGGGTGCGCATCTCACAGCTGGAGGTTTATGGAGCAGGGCAGGCCCTTTCATACACACTTCTCCCTCCAGCCCCTTCCTCCAGGTGCACTCTTACTCCTCATTCAAACCCAAATCAAAAGTTTCTTTCTCAACAAATCCTCCAAACCCTCCAAAATTGGCTGTACCCTTCAAGGCTTTCAGCACATTCCTTACAAAATTTTACTGTACAATTAATTGTAATGTTTAATTACGTCTTTGTTTACTTTCAAAAAAAGTTTGAATTCCTGGTAGCAAGGACCCTGTCTTGCTCCATTTTGGACCCCTCACATTTTAGCGGAAGTCCCCATAGTGGGTGGGGATTAGTTTCCTGTGGCTACCCTAACAAATCACCATAAACTTGGCGCTAAAAACAGAAATCACTCTCTCACAGTTCTGGAGGCCTGAAGCCCAAAATCGAGGTGATGGCAGGGCCACGTTTTTTCTTTCTTCTTCTTCTTTTTTTTTTTTCTAAGATTTTATTTATTTATTTGACAGAAAGAGAGAGAGAAAGAGGACAAGTAGGGGGAGCCACAGAGGGAGAGGGAGAAAGCCCAATGTGGGGCTCCAGCCCAGGACTCTGGGATCATGACTAGAGCCAAAGGCAGATGCTTAACCAACTGAACCATCCAGGCACCCCTTGGGCCACACTTTCTCAGGAAGTTCTAAGGGTGAATCCATCCCTTGCCTCTTCCAGCTTCCGGTGGCTGCTGGCATTATTTGGTGTTCCTAGGCTTGTGGTCACATCACTCTAAACTTGGCCTCTGTCTTCATAATGCCTTCTCCTCTTCTGACTCTTATAAGGACACTTACCATTGAATTTAGGGCTCATCCAGGTAATCCAGGATGATCTCATCTCAAGGTTCTTAACTGCATCTGCAAAGACCGTTTTACCAAAAAAGATGACATTCACATGTTCGAGAGATTGACATGGACGTATCTTTTTTAAGAGCCACCATTCAAACCACCAGAGTGCATATTCAGTAAATAATGTGCTCACTCTTCTTGCGTTAGATCCAAGTAAAATAGACATACACTAAATAACTGCCCACCCCCCAAAAAATGGAAAAAGAAAAGCCTCCTACTCCCTCCCCTTCTTTGCCAAAGTCCTGCTTGAAAAACAACCACTGTGGGGCGCCTGGGTGGCTCAGTCATTAAGCATCTGCCTTCGGCTCAGAGCGTGATCCTGGCGTTCTGGGATCAAGCCCCGCATCAGGCTCCTCCACTGAGAGCCTGCTTCTTCCTCTCCCACTCCCCCTGCTTGTGTTCCCTCTCTCGCTGGCTGTCTCTCTCTGTCAAATAAATAAATAATCTTTAAAAAAAAGAGAAAAGAGAAAGAAAAGCAACCACTGAGGCACAGCCAGAAGCTTGAACATCATTTTCTTGCTGAATACTAAGAATTACTCTACATGACACCCAACAGCATGTCTTTGGAGACCATTTCTTTAATTCGAGGAATAAAAGCCCAGAGTGACATCTCCTTCCCCAGACTAGTACTCTTGATCACATGGTAATTCTGCAAAGATGTTCTCTGGATGAGGTTTTGATCTCTTTAAATTCTTTACATGTGGCCATGAATGTGTAATTTTACTAGAGTGGCACAAAGTCAAACTATTAAGAACTCACTCTTACTAGAAACTTAAGACTTAAAGCCTTATTTTTAAAGAATTTAGGCTCTGGATCTGTCATACACTGAATGTCTTACTGAATTGTTTACGTTGAACATCTAATCCCCAACGTGATAAATGTATTTGGAAATATGACCTGTGAGGAGGTGATAAAGGTTAAATGAGGTCATTAGGGCTTAATTATAAGAAGCGATACGAGAGCTTGCTTGCTCGCACGTTCTCTCGTGCGTTCGCTCTCTTTCTCTCTTGCTTTCTGTCTCTCTCTCTCTCTGTCATGTGGGGACACAATGAGAAGGTGGCTGTCCACAACACAAGAAGGAGGTTCTCACCAGGAACTGATCCTGATCTGGAACTTCTACTCTCCAGAATTGTGAGAAAATAAATTTATGTTGTTTAAGCTACCCAATCCATAGTATTTTGTTATGGCAGTCCAAACAAACTAAGACAGGATCTAAACACAATCCTAGGCACATTATATATATTCAATGAAAATTAGTTGATTTCCATGACTGTGATTGTTCCCAGCACACAGTTTATGATTTTATAGTAAGACTGTCCTTTTAGAAAAAACTTGAACTATTTGGAGATCAAAGATTGCTATGCTTTTCAAATTAGGTTAAAAACTAAGATAACGATTTCAAAACTTATATGAACTGTAATTAGGACTGAAATAATTTTTCTGCCCAAGGTTTGCATTATTAACTGAAGACAGCAATGAACTTCTATCAAAACAGAAATCTCACCAATTATCAAACGGTGTCAGCAGTACAATATTCATAGGCTCATGTTCTTAGAATAAAGCATCCCTAGTATACCTCCCCACACCAGAGCACCAAGATAATTAAAACTCACAAAAGAGAAAACATAAGGAATATGGTAGCCACCTTGCTATTAGATGTAGTGAAAAATCTATTTTTCCCTACTCTTACCACACTCAGCAAGTTATATCTGGCAAAGGGGATCACATCTAAAAGGAAGCCCTTCACACTGTAGACATCAGAGATCTGTGTATCTGGTACTAAAATGTTCTGGTGATGGCAGTTTATTACAACAATTTTTTGTCAAACAGAGTGTCTCAAGGAAATGGTGCATTTTCTTTATCACACATTAGCACTATAATGAGCTAATAATGGTGGCAAAAACATGAAGCCAGGAAAGGACTACTGACCATCAGTCAAATGTGCAGAGTATCTCCCAAAT
This sequence comes from Ursus maritimus, assembly GCF_017311325.1. NCBI lineage: Eukaryota > Metazoa > Chordata > Mammalia > Carnivora > Ursidae > Ursus > Ursus maritimus. The sequence continues at coordinate 47,577,414 of NW_024423344.1, forward strand.
TGATGGGAGTCATGTAAAAAATAAAAGGAAATACATATCACTGTGATTAAATTTGCAAAAGGAATTATGAAGGAAAAATGACTTTAAAAAGTCATAATTAAGAAAAACAATATATAGTCATCATGTTACATGTAACTATTAAAAAGGAGAGATAATAAAATGGGTTAAAAGAAAAACTTAGATACTGAAAAAAAGCACTCCTTTATAAAACAAAACAAAATTAAAAAGGAAAAGCTAATGATAGAATAAAATAGATTGGTAGAGTAAAATCAGATACATTTAAACTCTTCCTCAAAAAGAAAGAACACGAATGACAATATTAATGTCAGTCGAGGATAAATTTAATCTGAAAGGCATTCAGTACAAAAAAAGGATAATAATTTTAGGAAAAGTCATGGAGTTATATGTACCAAACAATACACAGGTATATATACAGGCAAAGTTACAAAAATTTTAATGAAGAGATAAAACAATACAACTTTTAAAAACAAAACGTAGGTGAAAAGATTCATGATAATGGATTTGGCAGTGATATCTTGGATAGGACACCAATAGCACAGGCAACCACAACAACAACAACAAAAAACCCAATAAATTGGACTAAAGCAAAATTAAAAGCTTTTTGGGTATCAAAGGGCACTACAACAGAGTGGAAAGGCAACCCACAGAATGGGAGCAAATATCTGCAAATCATGTATCTGATAAGGGGTTAATATCCAAAATATACAAAGAACTTCTAAAACTCAACAACAAAATCCAACTAAAAAAATGGCAAAGGACTTGAAAACATACTTCTCCAAAGAAAATATACAAGTGGCCAATAAGCACACGAAAAGATGCTCACCACCACTAATTATTAGGCAAATGCAAATCAAAACTACAATGAGATGCCACTTCACACCTACTAGAATGGCTACTATCAAAAGAAAAAAAAATAATTCCAGAAAATAGAAAGTATTAGCTAGAATGTAGAGGAACTGGAACCCCTGTGCACTCCTGGTGAGAATGCAAAATGATGCAGGTGCTGTGGCAAACACTGCAGCAATTCCTAAAAAATTAAACACAGAATTACAACAATATACAGCATTTCACTTCTGGTTATATAGTCAAAAGAATTTAAAGCAAAGATTCAAAAAACATTTGTACACACATGTTCATGTGGTATAAATACAATTTAACATTATACAGCCTTAAAAATGAAGGACACCTGGACACATGCTATAACATAAATGAACTCTGAAGACATTATGCGAACTAAAATAAGCCAGTCACAAAAAGACAACATATGATTCTTCTTATAGGAGGTATCTAAAATAGCCAAACTCATAGAAACAGAAAGTAGCATGGTGGTTGCTAGCGGCTGGGGGGAGGGGAGTGGGAGTAGTTTAATGAGTACATAGTTTCAGTTTTGCAAAATGAAAAAATTACGGAGATCTGTGGCAAAACAATGTAAATATACTTAACAGTACTTAACTGTACACTTAAGAATGGGTAAGATGGTAAGTATTATGTAACTTGTATTTTATAATTTAAAATAATAAAAAAATTTAAAAAACCCAATGAAGGTAAAAAATATGATTAGAATATAGAACTCAATACACAACTTTTTGAATTAATCAAATTTAACAGAAAAAATGTTAGAACATAAAATAATTTAAAACAAATCAATAAACACAATTTAACAGATGAAAAATGGAATATCACATTCCTCAGTAGATACCTTTTCTCAAATCTCTATAAAACATTTATAAAAATAAATCATAGGAAAAAAAGTATAGTTATTTAAATCATTGGAAAAGAAAAGTATAGCCATTTGAAAATGAGAATGTTTCAAGGGCATCTGGGTGGCTCAGTTGGTTAAGCAACTGCCTTTGGCTCAGGTCATGATCCTGGGGTCCTGGGAAACCCACGTGGGGCTCTCTGTGCAGCAGGGAGTCTGCTTGCCCTTCTCCCACTGCCCCTCGCCCCTCTCCCCTTCTTGTATATGTGCTCTCTCTCTTTCTCTCTCTCACTCTCTCTCAAATAAATGAAATCTTTTTTTAAAAATGAGTCTGTTTTACAAAGTTAGTCTCTGGATATAAATCAAAATTTAAATATAAATACAAAATGAAGACTTAAAAATAGTTAATACTCAGAAATTTAAAAACATAGTTCTAGAAATACCTGATGTAGAGGCCGCTTTTAGGAAAACAGGCTTGAGTGATGAATGCAGAAAGGGCCCACAGCAGGAAAGAATTTTCAATGGAAAAAACACAGTCTCTTCAACAAACGGTGTTGGGAAAACTGGACAACAACATGCAGAAGAATGGAAGTGGACCACTTTTTTATACTGTACACAAAAATAAAATCGAAGTGGATTCAAGACCTAAATTTAAGACAGGAAACCATCAAAAGCCTAGAGAACACAAGCAGCAACCTCTTTGAACTAGGCCGGAGCAACTTCTTACTAGACATTTCACCAGACACAAGAGAAACCAAAGCAAAAATGAACTACTGAGACTTAAGATAAAAAGCTTCTGCACAGCAAAGGAAACAATCAACAAAACTAAAAGGCAGCCCACAGAATGGGAGAAGATATTTGCAAATGACATACCTAACAAAGGGTTAGTATCCAAAGTTTATAAAGAACTTATCAAATTCAACACCCACAAAACAAATACTCCAGCTACGAAATGGGCAGAAGACATGAATAGACATTTCTCCAAAGAAGACATCCAGATGGCCAACAGACTCATGAAAAGATGCTCAACATCACTCAGCATCAGGGAAATACAAACCAAAACCACGACAAGATACTACCTCACACCTGTCAGAATGGCTAAACTTAACAACACAGGAAACAACAGGTGTTGGTGAGGATGTGGGGACAGGGGAACCCTCTTGCACTGTTGGTGGGAATACAAACTGGTGCAGCCACTCTGGAAAACAGTATGGAGGTTCTTCAAAAGGTTAAAAATAGAGCTTACAATCCAATAATTGTACTACTAAGTATTTATTCAAAGGATTCAAGAATACAGATTCGAAGGGGTACATTCATCCTGATGTTTATAGCAGCATTATCAACAACAGTCAAACTATGGAAAGAGCCCAAACGTCCATCGACAAATGAATGGATAAAGAAGATGTGGTGTATATACATACAATGAAATATTACTCAGCCATCAAAAAGAATGAAATCTTGCCATTTGCAATGGCACTCGTGGAGGTAGAGTGTATCATGCTAAGCAAAATAACTCAGAGAAAAACAAGTATCATATGCTTTCACTCCTATGTGGAATTTAAGAAACAAAACAGATGAACATATGGGGGGGGGGGAAGGAAAGAGGGAAACAAACCATAAGAGACTCTTAACAATAGAGAACAAACTAAGGGTTGATGGGGGGAGGTGGGGGGCTGGTTAATGGGCATTTAGGAGGACACCTGCTATGATGAGTGAGCACTGGGTGTTGTATGTAAGTGATGAACACTGAATTCTACTCCTGAAACCAATATTGCACTGTACATTAACCAGAATTTAAATTTAAAAAAAAAAAAAAAAAAAAGGCCCATCAGGCAACTCACCTCAAAATATTCATAGGCCCTAACTAATGAACAGGCTACTTAAAACTAGCCACGATTACAAAAAAAGGGAAGATTTCATATGTTGCCATACCTCCTCATCCCCCCTCTTTAAAAACAGCCCCCACCTACTGCCTCACTGCAGACAGCCTCTCCTCTGTGTGCAGCCCACTGCTCCCTTAAAATGTATTCAATAAACCTCTATCTCCTTTGTTCTGACTGAGGTGAATTCTTTCACCTTGCATGCCACTGGCTTCCACCCAATCATCACCCCACATTTAGGGGCCCCCAGCTGATTGAGAGATACCCCATTTAAAGACTACGCTTGACTCAAAGAAGAAATCAATAAAATTATAAACTAAATTATAATAAAATCACAATTAAAATCACAAAAATTTGAAAAAATGAAAAAGGGAGTAATTCTTCCCCCAAAAAGTACAGAATATAGCAAAGGATGTATTTCTAATTCCAATGCCTTCATGGTTAAAAGGAGATTTATTTTTAAAAGAACTAAGCAAAAAAAAAAAAAAAAAGAGAGATAATTAAGAAAATATGAGCTAAAAGTCATGAGAGAAAATAAGTAAAAACACAGTAGAAATGATGAAAAATTCAAAAGCCTTTTTTTATAATAGCATAATAAAATAGCAAAGCAACTTATGGAACATTTAAGAAAAAAACAGTAAACAAAAAAAATAAACAATACTAGGAATAAAAAAGTTACAAATGCTTTATGGTAGAACTGTAATTATGTATTAGTGAATACTACATGTTATCCTAGGTAACAAATTCAAAGCTTACAAAACAAATGGGTACATACAAAGATACAAAGATCATAGATATGGATAACAAATTAGTGGTTGCCAGAGATCACAGATACAATAACACAGTGGTGGTTGCCACAGCAGGGTATGGGGTGGGGGGGTGAAAGGGATAAACGTGGTCAAAAGGTATAAACTTCCAGTTACAAGACACTAAGTCCTGGACATGTAAATTACAGCATGGTGACTATTGCTAACAATAATGTATATTTGAAAGTTTCACCACAAGAAAAAGAAACAACTACAACTGTGTAGCGATAGAGGTTACCTAGTGTTAATCATTTAGCAATATATACATACATCAAATCATATGTTGTACACTAAAACCAACAGAATGTTATATGTTAATTATATCTCAATCAATTTTTTAAAAAGCAAATGGGCAATTTCCTAGCCAAAACTTGATCCAAAAAGCTGAAAATTTTAATGGACAAATACACAGAAGAAATTAGAAAAAAGATTACACATCTGCCACTAGAAAAAATACTGAAACCATGACCCAATGGTTCACACCTATGTATCAGCCTATAAGAAACAGTTTCATGGGGCGCCTGGGTGGCTCAGTCGGTCAAGTGTCTGCCTTCAGCTCAGGTCATGATCCTGCAGTCCCAGGATGGAGCTCCACATCAGGCTCCCTGCTCAGTGGGGAGTCTGCTTCTCCCTCTGCCCTTCACCCTGCTCGTGCTCCCTCACTGGGCTCCTGTTCTCTCACACCTCTTCTGCTCTCTGGCTCTCACTCTCTCAAATAAATAAGTAAAATCTTAAAAAAAAAAGAAACGGTTTCAACTATAACTCATGGAAAGACATGAATATTTTCTCAATTTCTGTATCCACCAAAACATATATACAAAAATATGATTCAGTAGTAAGGAAAATATCATAGACCAATCCCACTTGTGAATACAGTATATATTCTAACTTTCATTCTAATTTATCAACAGAATCAAATAAATTTATACAAAAATAATAAATTATGAAAAGGGTTTGATCCCTAATGCAAAGATAGCTCAATATTAATAAATCCTCTAATAAAATGCTTTGTAACAATCAACTAAAGGAAAAAAGATGAGCAGATGATTTTCAAAAGTACTTACATAAAATTCAACAAGCAGTCCAAAAAAAAGAAAAAGGAGATAAAGAAAGAAAAGAAAGACATCTAAGCACATTTAAGCTACACAGGCGTAGAAAGAACACACTTATTTAGGATGAATATCCTGCAAAATCATGTTTTTGTGACCAAAGATTTTAAGTTACAAGGCGACCAGGTAAACTAAATTCCAATGGGTAACAAGCCCCTTCACAGAGAAACAGGACATTGCCTTTGGCCATGATAATGGAAAAAGAATGAACAGTCATAAAAGCATATAAGAAACAGAAAGCAGAATGGTGGCTGCCAGGGACCCAGGGGAGGGGGAAATAAAGAGTTGCTGCCCAATGGGTATACAGTTTCAGTCTGGCAAGTGAAAAAGTCTGAGATATTTTGCACAACAATGTGAATTGTTGACATTACTAAGTTGTAGGTTTAAAAACAGTTGAGATGTAAATTTTTTATTGTTTTTTACTGCAATAAAAATTTTCTTCTTCTTCTTTTTTTTAGAGAGGGAAAGGGAAGGTGGGGAAGAGCCAGGGGAAAAGGAGAAATAATCTTAAGCAGGCTCCACACCCAGCACAGAACCTGACGTGGGGCTGATCTCACAACACTGAGATCATGACCTGAGCCAAAATCCAGAGTAGACGCTTAACCGATTGAGCCACCCAACTGCCCCTCTTCTAATTTTTAAGCAGATAAAAGAAACCCACTAAAATTTTAACAAATTCTTAAAAGCTGAATGTGGGCTAGCACAGTCAATTAGTATCCCCAGAAGCCCCTAATGCAGACATACTGATACACTGAAAACTCACACAAACATTTAAGCCTGCCACTCACACAACAGAGTCTGACTACCACAGGAAGGTTCAGGTATGCTGTCGAAGTCTCAACTCAGACTTAGGTACACCAGGCTTGCCTGAGACTGCTGCTGGTGTAAAAGACCCCACCCGCTCACCCATCCAGAAGTCCCCCCAGACTAGTGCTGTGATAGAGGTAAAAAGAACAAAAGGAGGCCCCCTGTGACAGTGGAGTTCAGAGCTGATCGAAAGTTGAGGATATAGCAGGAACACTGAGAAGAAAAACTCTATGACATTCCAGGTCTCACAGAAATCTCAAGGTAAAAGCAATGCATTCCTGAAGGAAGCTCAAGTTGCTGGTGACGTGATAGTTCAAAAGCAACAACAAGGTAATAACTCAGCACATCTACTGACCAAAATGATTTATCTTCCCTCTTCACAGACGCTAATATCTTGCAGAATAAAAGGCATATCCATTTGTTAGCATAATTATGTACCTCAGTCTCTACTGTTCTTTTATACATAATGTCACAGTCAACAAAATATCATAAGACACAAAAACAAGGCAAGGTACCCACTGTCAAGAGATAGAGCTATCAACATAATCAGATCCCAAGATGGCAGAGATACTGAAACTATCAGATACTTTAAAATAACTATGATTAAAATGTAAAAGAATCTAGAGAAAAAGACAGACAACATGCATAAATGGAGAAACTCAGTAAATTGAAATTTTTTAAAAGTGATACGAAAATGCTCAAGAAATGGCTTTATATCAAAGACAAAGAATTCTTTCACTGAGTTTACACAACAGGAAGAATTAGTGAACTTGAAGATAGATCGATAGAAATTATTCAGACTGAAAACTGAACAGGGAGGGTGGCAGTTGCAGAGGATCCAAGACCTAAGGGACGATTTGAAGTAGACTAATGTACTTGTCCAAATGGTCCAGAAAGAGAGAAGAGAAATTTGGGGGCAGAAGAAATACTCAAAAAGATAGTGGACAAAAACGTATGAAAAATTATAAAGGGCAAGCAACTACAGATCAAAGAAGCTAAGAGAACTCCTAAATAGGATAACTGCAAATGATAACATACCGATGCACATTTGTTTTCACTGAAGAACAAAGTTTAAAAAAATATATCCTGAAGGCAGACAGAGAAAAATAACATTACATATAGAGGAACAAAAATCAGAAAGACAAAGGACATCTCTTCAGAAACTAAGTAAACTAGAGGATAATAGAGCATAGCAACATATCTAAAGTAATGAATGGGGAGAAAGCTGTCAAACTAAAATTCAAATCCAGCTAAAATATTTCAGAAACAAAGGCAAAGAGATATTTTTCAGATAAACAAAGCTGTGAAAAGTCACTGTCAGTAGACCTGCATTTCAAGAAATATTTTCTTTAGGCAAAAGTAATATGATACTAGACAGAAATTTAGAACAAAGAAATAAAGAATCCTTGAAGTATAAAAAACATCAGTTAATACCAAAAAAGACCTTTTATTCTGATTTGTAATCTGTATTAAAGGGAACTAAATCCTTAAAGCAAAAGCAATACCTAGGAAATATATGGTTCATAATATGTATAAGTTAAGACAATTTAAGAAAATAGCATAAACAGTGGGAGAGAAAATAAAGGGCAGTATACTGTTGTAACATTCTGACATCACACAGGAAATGATATTGTACCATCTGACCATGAGAAATTAATGACAGATATTGTAAACCCTAGAGTAACCACTAAAAATATAAAACAAAGACATGTAATTACTGGAGGTAAAACTGACTACTAAAAAATAATCAAGCCCAAAAAAAGGCAAGAAATGGAAAAATAAGAGCAAAAAAAAAAAAAAAAAACAGGTGAGGCAAACAAAACAAATAGCAAGTTAGTACATTAAAACCCAATCATATAAAAATAATGTTTAATGTAAACAAATCATTCCAAGTAAAAGTTGGTGAGAGTAAGATTGGATTAAAAAGTCACACACAATAATATGTTGTCTATATTATAACAGGGATATTACACAATGATAAAGGGGGTCAATTCACCAGGAAAACACAACAATCCTAAATATGTACGCACCTAATAACAAAGCTTTCAAAATGCATAAAGCAAAAACTAATAGAACTGAAAAGAGAATCAGATTTATTTACAATTATATTTTAAATACTAAACCCTTCTTTCCCAATAACTGACAGAACAGAGAGAAAAAAAATCAGTTGACAATACAGAAGACATGAAGAACATTATCAACCAACTTGCCTCATTGATATTTATAAAATATAGAACCTAATAGATATTTATAGAATGTTCCACCCAATAATAACAGGATACATCATTTTCAAGTGTACATGTAATATTCACCAATACAGACCATACACTGAGTGATAAAACAAATCTCAGAAAATTTTAAAGAATCAAAATCATACATACTCCCTGAAAACCATGAAATTAAACTAGAAATCAATATCAGAAAGATATCTGTAAAATCTCCAAGTATTTGAATATTTAACAACACAATCCTAAACTATCCAACATCAAAGATGAAATCACAACGGGAATTAGAAAATATTAACTGAATTAAAGTTTAAAAGAACAGTGCTCAAAGTAAAATTTATGGCATTATATCCTTATGTAAGGAAAGAAGAAAGGTCTCAAATCAACACTTTTAGCTTCCATCTTAAAAGAACTAAAAAAAAGGGGGGGCACCTGTGTGGCTCAGTCGTTAAGCGTCTGCCTTTGGCTCAGGTCATGGTACCAGTGTTCTGGGATCAAGCCCTACATCCGGCTCCCTGCTCAGAGGGAAGCCTGCTTCTCCCTCTCCTACTCCCCCTGCTTGTGTTCCCTCTCTTGCTGCCTCTCTCTGTCAAATAAATAAATAAAATCTTTAAAAGAAAAAAAAACTAAAAAAAGAAGAAATTAAACTTGTGACAAGCATAAGGAAGGAAATAATAAAGGTCAGGAATCAATGAATTAAAAAAAGGAAAAATTGGAGAAAAAAATTAATGAAACCAAAAGCTGGCCCTTTCAAAATATCAAGAAAATTAATAAGCTCCTGGCCAGACTGATCAAGACAAAAAGAGAAAAGTCACAAGTCACCTACATCAGATATAACAAGTCATCAGTACAGATTCCATAAACGTTAAAAGAATAGGACAATATAAACAACTTTATGCCAATAAATTCTGTAACTTAGATGAAAAAGCCAAATTCCTTCAAAAACACAAACTAAGATGTTTCATTCACAAATGAACATATAATCTGAATAGCCCTATATGTGTTAAATAAATTGAATGTATAGTTAAAAGCCTTCCTGCAAAGGGGAAAAAAAAAAAAATCTCTAAACTCAGATGGATTCTGCAGTGAATTCTTCCACACATTTAAGGAAGAAATAATTCTACATAAAGTATTCCAAAAAAATAGAAGATGATAGAACACTTCCCAAGTTATTTTAGAGGCTAGGAATAATGTGAATACAAAATCAGATAAAGACATTAAAAGAAAAAATAAAAAGTACTGAGCACTATAAATACATATTTTAATTCTTAACAAAATATTAGAAAATCAAATACAGCTGTATATAATTAGATAATGCACTAAGAACAAGTAACACTTTTATAAGTAATGAGAATCTGGCACAACATTTAAAAATCAAGCAACACAATTAATTCACTATATTTACAGAAAATCCACAGAAAAATCGTATCATCTCAATAAATATAAAATAGCCAAAAACCTGTAAAAGTACTTAGAACTAAATTTATGAGGAAACAACCATTTGAAGTAAAATACTAAAATCTTTTTAAAGCATAAAAAATGATAAAAACAGAAAGACATCCATGTTCTTAAATGGGGATGACACACTGCACTAAAACTAATATTAAAATGTTAATTGTCCCCAAACTATATATAACATAACGCACTTCCAATTAGAATCACAACAGAGTTTTTGTGTATTTTTTTTTTGTCCAGGGAAGTTGGGACAATGGATGAAATTTTCTTTAGACCTGGACTTTACTATTTTAAGAGGGAAAAAAAAAAATCTGGTACTATCATAGGATATCCGAGAACATAATACAATTGCAGAATTTATATTTACTGGTAAAAGGATACATTACTTCAAAAATGGTGCTAATATGCATCTGAAAGTAAATAAAAGTGGATCCCTCTTCTATAGCATGTGTAACTAAAAATTACAGATTTACTAAAGATAAAATCAAAGTGGAAAGAAAAATTCAATGTAAGTGTAAATTACACATCTGTTTTGTCAATGGAGAAAACATTTTTAAAAAGTTAACTAGACAAAATGAACTGATTATATAAAAATTAAAAATGTTATACATCAAAAGATACCTCTTGAACAAACACAAGGTCAGTTTTTTGGTTTTTTGTGTTTTTTTTTAAATATTTTATTTATTCATGTCAGAGACAGAGACAGAAAGAGAGAGAGAGAATAAGCAGGGGAGCAGCGGGCAGAGCAGGCAGAGGGAGAAGCAGGCTCCTCTGCTGAGCAAAGAGCCCGATGCGGGACTGAATCCCAGGACCCCAGGATCATGACCTAAGCCGAAGGCAGACGCTTCATCAAGTGAGCCACCCAGGCGTCCCAAAAGATCAGTTTTTTTTTGGGGGGGGGAAACACTTTGCAATACAGATATCAAATGGTTAATAGCTACAATATATAAAGAACTCCCACAAAAGGACAACAACCAATTAGAAAAATGAGCAAAGAGTATGAAAGGGCAATTCTTAGCAGAACAATTCCAATGTACCTACAAATACAGGAAAAGATGTGCAATGTCACCAGCAGTCAGGAAATACTAATTCAAAGTAACAGTGAGATACTACTGCACACCTATCAGTCTGGAAAAGGGTCAACCATTGCTGATGGGGTTTCAAGGAAAGGATTTTGTCTGCAATTCTGGTAAAAAGATGAACTGCTACAGCCTTTTTCTCCCAACCAATGTGGCAACATTTTGAAGCAGCACATAATCCCACCCTGGGAATCTATCCCGTTGGTGTGTCAGAGTGTAGATATAAAGGTATTTCTTACAATATTGTTTTTAGTGGAAAAAAAACTAGAAACGAAAGTATTGCCCATCAATAAGTTAATGGTTCGGTAGACTATGAATAACTGTACTTTGGAATATCATGCAACATTTTTTGTTTTTGCTTTAGTTTTTTTAAATGGAGTAGAGACACAGTAGTTGAGTGCAAGCATTTCCCTAAGGCAGTACTGAACCAAAAAACAAAGTTGACAATAGTCTCCAAATAGAATTTCATTTTTATAATCAGTGATCAAAGAACCTTGCACAAATGTGTTTATAATGCTTAGGATATAGAGAAAAATGTAACAGGACACATAGTTCTGATGACATGGGTTATGGGGGAATGGAAAGTTATTGCTGGCTACAAGAAGAGGAGAAGTAGGAAAAAAATGAAGTTTAAGGTCTTCACACACATACTTACTTTTATCAGAGAGATACATTTGTAAACACTGCTCAACGAGTGAGTTTCTGCAAAACGCTTATTTCCTACAGATCTTAAGTTGTCCTTTGAAAACCTGAGTCATAAAAGTAATAAGAAATTCATTTAAACAAATATCTAGCTTTGAGTTGGTTACAAGCATTAAATGAGATAATGCCTTTTAAGCGTATCATACACATTCGAAGGACGGCGAGCACACAATATACTTTTTTCGAAAAAAAAGGAAACCTAAGACAATCACATGCTTTAATGGAAAAAGATTTTCTGATAAGAGGAAAAGTGCTCGAAAGAAACTAAATATAAATCTAAAAATATCTAGGTATTATTTTTAGGCACACTAAGGATCTAAATGAAAATAAAATAAACTGAAATATACTGAAGTATGGCCCTCCCTCTGGGTGTAGCCGGGCCATTCCTCTTGATCTGCTTACACTCAGGACAAAGAATACCTTCGTACTTTCAGCACCTAGCATGGTAAGTGATGAACCATCTCCCTAATCTTCTTCAGAGTATTGATGCCTCTATTTGCAGGCTCTTCTAAAATTAACTAAGTTGATCTTTCTGAGCTATTATATATGTTTTTTATGCCCCTTTAAAGTACATTTTGGAAGGGGATAGAATTCATCCAACAATATTCACTGAATATCTCATATGAGCTTGACGCTAGACATGGGCACCTCTTTTGTGCAAAACAGACTTTCAGAATTTAACACTAAATGAAACTTAGGAAGACAGCAGTTAAATGAAATGGAAAAAATTGTTACTGGTGTTGGAAATCAAGGTTCTAGTTTCGACTTGGCCACCCTCTGGTTATTTTACCTTCATATGACTTTAATATCCTCATGAATAAAATAGTAACATGTGTCCAATCTACCTTATATGATGGTCAGGATGAAACTAAAACCACCCTGTAAACCACCAAGCACTAACCAAATTTTTTTTTGGAGCCCACACTTCCCAAGTATTCTGGAGTGTCTTAATTACCAAGCTATTTATAAATAAAAACAACTGCTTCAGCCTAGAGCCTTGGTATAATCCCAATATACTCAATAGAGAGCTCAGTGTACAATAAGAATTCCAGCACTACCCTTTATAGACTCACTAAGAGTGGATTTCTTTCTTGTTATATATTATCTCAAAATGAAACACTGTGTTTCCTTAAGTGTTCTGTATTTATACCTAAAGCAGAAAGCTAATGCACATTCCAGAGGATGTCACTCTAAATAACCAACCACTTTAATGTAAAGTTTCTTTCTAAATGTCCCTTCAAGCAATACCTCTGATAAATTACAACTGACTGTGACCTTCTGTAAAATTGATCAGTTTTCAAGTTTTTCCTTCTGTTGTTCTTACATTAAAAATAATAATAATTATTATTATTATTATTTCTATATTTAAAGTTTTTGGTCAAAGCTAAAATTCCCATCATTTATAAATAAATTCTCATTCATGAAATCTTCAGCAATATGAAAAAAAATTCACTAGACAGCTTCGCATAAAGTGTATTTTTAAACTTTTATTAACCAATCATCTTTTTTTTTTTTTTTTTTTTTTTTGGGCAAATAAACCTTCTCCAAACTCATTATAACACTGCATGCCCTACTAGCCAAGTACTTCTCAGGATTTATTTTTGGGAAACACAACTTTCTGGTGATATGGCAAATGATAAAAGTTTGCCAAAACACCATAAAGCCATCAGCTCTAAAAGATAACAGAAAAGGAGGCATGAAATCACCACAGTGGCCAAAATATGATTTTAATTTGCTTTCTTATTCTTGCAGGTTTGCTTTTTCTTTTCTATAAAAACCGCGAAAATTATTGCCATATCCACTAAAAACCTGAAATCCTTGATTTCCCAGATAAAAGGAATATTTTCCTATGCATTTCATTTAAGCAACTTACAGCACTTGGTCCATTTATCACAAATTACTTCGTATTATAATTTTCTACATTAAGTCGTACCTCCCCTCCTTGATTCCAGCTCATTAATGATGATGTCCTACCCATTTTCATACATGATTCCAGATTACATGATAGGAGCTGAATATATATAGGTCAAATGAGTAAGGCATTTTTTAGAGAGATTATGTTTTTTATTTTATGATACCTCTGACTGTAACAGCTTCATCAAATGGCAGAATGCATATTGGCCAGAAGTTACTGGTCTACTACTACTGCCACTTGGAAACATCCTGTAGCAGTTGCCTTCTAAAATAATTTTTTGGATTAGGTCTCATAATTTGTTTTAGTACATGTATCACCCATCACAAAATTGGCTTCTGTATTGAAATAAATATTCTAGTAAATGTATTCTAGTAAGTATGGTATGTCAATATAACCTACAAATAAAATAACAGCCTCTAAACACAGTATTTGTATAATATTCCCATTTTTTGCTCTATTCTACAATAAGATTAACTCTGGAATATCATACTTAATGCTGAAGGGAGAGAAGAGTAACACAGGAAGGAAAGAATAACACAAAGGCTTTCCAGCATTTAAATCTTTACTTTGAAGCTAATTGGCTATTGACCATGAGGGCATTAATTTGGTGAAAATTAGTTCCTCAATGAATATTAACTAGAGTAATCTCATATTTTTAGTATATAATGCACTCCTGAAAACTTACACAAAATTCAAATAAGTGCAAGTCGAGGGACCAGACTTACGTTTTAAAGGAGACCCACTCTCAGAGGCAAAAAAAAAAAAAAAAATTACAAAATCTATAGTTACATATACTCTATTAAGCACTGTCACTAAAAATAGATGTATAGCATTCTGTATATTCTATAATCTTATTTTTCACCATTTATCAGATTAACTCCATTAAGCACCTCCAATAAAGATTCACCACTTTTCAACACACCTAATGATTTCTCGTTTCAACTGTGTATCAAGATGATAAACCCTATTCCTCATATCTGGAAGCAGCACTTTCATTTTCTGCCTTTTTCCATTTATTTTGTTGATGAAAGGCAAAAGTAGCACAATTTTCAAATAATTTTTAAAATTATTGTCAAAAGTAGCAAAGTCATGGGGGGAAGGGAACTCCTCCCGGGGGTTAGCACTATCACATGATAGCTTAAAGAAGAAAAAACGTCATCCATGAACGGATGTTCCTAGGTCAAGATCCAGTGTATAAAAAGATATTTTAGGGGTCTCCACATATAGTATTCAAAGTATAAATTATTTGAAAATCGACTATACATACCTGTATACTAAAGAGTACATGCATAATAAGCTAACACATGAAAAACACAGTGCCTAACTTCTGCACAATAAAGCTACTTTATTTTGTTGCTACCCTTCATTCTGAATGGCTGCTTTTAACAGAATTACTTTATGATACAACAATTTTAAATGGCCACTTATAATAGAACTACCTTATAATCCAGCAGTCGCAGCACTAGAATACAAGAACACTAATTCAAAGGGATACATGCACCCTGGTGTTTACCGCAGCATTATTTACAAGAGCCAAGATATAGAAACAGCCCAAGTGTCCATCAACAGATGAATAAAGATGTGCTGTATATATAAAATGGAATATTACTCAGCCATAAAAAAGAATGAAATTTCGCCACTTGCAACAACATGGATGGAGCTACAGAGTATAATTGAAGGAAGTCAGAGAAGGACAAATACCAGATGATTTCACTCATATGTGGAATTTAAGAAACAAAACAAATGCGCAAAGGGAAAAAAGAGAGACATATCAAGAAACAGACTCTTAATTATAGAGAACAAACTGATGGTTAGCAGAAGGGAAGCGGATGGGGGGTGCACGAAATAGGTGATGGGATTAAGGAGTGCACGCATCATGACGAGCGCCGGGTGATGTACGGAAATGTTGCATCACTATATTTTACACCTGAAACTAATATAACACGCTATGTTAACTAACTGGAATTAAAAACTTACCAAAAAGAAAGAGAGAGAGAGGCACCGATATCCTGGAGCAGACTAATATTTATAGAGCACTAACTATGTACAAGGTACATATACTAGATGCTTTATGGACATTACAGTTTTAGTCCTCAAACACGGTCTACAACGTTGACATTATTTGTTCTTGTTTTTACTTATCAGTGAGTAAAAGGAGACTTGGAGAATTAACTTGCCCCGTTAGACAGCCAAAACCTGAGTAGTCTGAGGCTTCAAATCCAGCACTGTTTGACTCCACCACAAAGCTTCATTTTACCAAAAGAAAAGAAAAATTTAGGAAAATGTCATGAACTGTGGCATGGCTAATAGCGTTGAATATACATAGCTAGAGATGAAAAGATTCAGGTAGGAAATATCCATGATACTGGCATTTAGCTACTGAAGGGTTAGTGGCAGAGACTGCACTCCTTAATTTGTTCTTTCCATAAATATTTTAGCACTGTATGATCAGTCACAATGGTAGGCACTGGGTGAGAAGCTAGGACAGTAACTATGAAGAAGATACATTTCCTGATCTCGAGGGGCTTAGTACTGGGAGGCGACAAGGCAAGTCAACAAGCAATTATAAGAGACGGAACAGCATGTACTATAGGGCCATAGAAGACAGACTGGAACTCTGCATGTTCTTAAAGCAAGCCATGGTAATTAAAGAGTCCCACAGAAAGTGATGTTTACAGTAATAGTTGTAACATGAACAGGAGTTAGGCAGGGTGTATGTGCCACACGAAAGAGTCTAAAACGAGTTATACTGATGAGCTACTTTGAGCATTTCTTTGCTCTTGCAAGAATAGTGTTTACACAGAGTGTGAAAAAATATTTTGTTTCTTAACTGAAGAAAATGTAGCTGGAGAGAAATTATCTAAATTAATATTGTTCTTAATTATTCTCAAATGTATGTGCGTCAAGAAATGTGTGTGGCAGAAAAAGGTGTGACTATAAATGTGTTCAACAGATTTTCAAATATCGGTGTAATATCTCCATCATTTACCTTTTTTTACTGTGCACGTATTGTGTTACAGTGTTTTGGGTCTAACCAAGACACTTTAAGCCATAAATCAGACATAGCTTAATCAACAGAATCTTGGCTTAACTAGGGATTTGCAGTTCAATAGACTGTTCTAAATTACAGTACAACAGCACAAACGTAACGATTCTATAAAAAAAAAAAAAAAATTAAGGGCATTTTTAATGACCGGTTGATAGAAGTTTCAGTTGACTCACTGAAGAAATAGTCTGGAGGTTTACAATCTCTAAATAATCACTGTTGATCTTTATTTTGTTTTCTGTAAAATGATCATGGGAACCGTATTTTCATGTACACTCTTTAGAAAAGCTCAGATACTTCACCTGCATTATATAAATGTTAATAGTAACTTTTATACCAGCTAGAGAAACTTTTTAAGAATGACTTTCTCAAGGTCACAGAGCAAATCTCTGGTGAGACAGGAATGGAATTCATGACCTTTGACTGCCAGAAGTTTTCTACCCACACTCGGAAATTCCTTCTCCATAAGTGTAATTTATATGCTCACTTTGAGAGGCTGGAAAGTTCATCCCTTGTAGGGATGTGGGGGATGGAGAGGGAGTGGTTTGCCTGTCAAATCAGTTGCCACACTAGTACTTTCTAGCTTTACAAAGTGATTTGTACCCACACTATCTCCTTTCACCCTCACCACAACCCTGTAAAATGCATATTATTTTTCCCATTTTCCAGACTCGGAGAGGTTAAGAAATGTGACCAAGGTCATCCAGAGTCAGTAAGCAAAAGCCCTGGATTCAAACTGTAATATCTCTGCTACTTAAATCAGTCCAGATAGCAGGATCTATAGTCTTAGCAGATACCTGATGGTGAAATGAATAAACATTTTCTTTAGCGTTATTTATTTCATTTTTTATAATCATTCACCTTGGTTGTCATTTAGCTTTGTTGGTTTGTTTTCTTTGGGGCAGGGTTGCTTTCATGTTGTAAGTTTGCTTGCCGAACTTAAAACCAAGTGAGAATAATATTACTAAACATAGGCTTTGAAAAAACAAACTTTGTGTGTTTTCCCTCTTTTTTATACAAGTGGGGGAGGGGGCTTTCTACCATAATTCTTGGTCTTAATGTATGTGGCACTGGGGGTGGGGGAGGTATATATACCAACATAGAGAATATAAAAACATTTATAAATATAAATACTACATATGTATACACACACATGTACATAAAATAGCAAGTACACACACGCATACATACATATACACACACATACACATACACACACACACACACATATATATATATAATTACACATATACATCATGCCAGGAATTATTCTGAAAACCCTTAAGCGTGGGGAATGTAGCACTGGGAACACAATTCCTGGCTCTCTAGGCCAGTCAGTTGTAACAGGGGCAGCTTCTATTACCTCTGATGGGACTGGGAAAACTATCCCAAAGCACGTTCCCATTCACCAGAGCAGCAGCAAGGTCTTTCCGCTACACCATCTGTACCTAAAAAGCGATACTGTTTGGACCAGTCCAATTATGCTAATATTCAAAAAGATATACCATGAAATTAGCAACGAAGGAGAAGCAGGACTTTAAGTTGAAAAAAAGACAGGAAGAAAGACCATACCAGAGAATTCTTTGGGTGAATATCCTGTAATCCACTGCCAGACCAAAACAAATTTTTATGGAGCAACAGGACTACTCAAGTAGCCACTTTTATGACAATAAACACCCAAAACCGAAAAATCCTTTTGTAACATAATTACTGAGAATATATGGAGAAAGCAACCATTTAATCCACAGTTTGTGTTCTCTACCACAAGAACTCAAAAGCTGACATCAGATGGGGTGTGGCTGGTCTAGGCCCTGAGAATGAATTCTGGCCTGTTGAAGTCAGACAGCTCTCTGGACGGGTCTGGGATCTAGAGACACAGCAGATCTCACAGAGCCTAAGGCTGTTGACCTCCTGGGCACAGGGCAAGGCCCATCTGTTTACTTGCATTTTGATTTTGGGAGCTGTGGTTGTGGTGGATGAGTTAAGGCTGTGGTTTATAGGGTGTTGCCAGTGATTTAATTTTAATATTTTTCCCCTTACATTTTGTACATACTTAAGATTGAAAGCTGTGCGTAATTTGTAGGCTGAAAAATAAATAACTATAAAATTTAAAACAGAAAATGAACAGACACTGGGCAAAAAGGCAGATATTTCCACTCTACTGGCATACGGTATTTTCAAAATGTACATGATAAAGGTAAGCAACTGCGACCTATTTTAGGAATTATTTATAAAAATGAAAGTTGTTCTCTACAAAGAAAAAGATAATCATGGGTGTCGATTTTAAATAAAGCAGTGTGGGGTTTTTTAGCTCTTGTTCATTAATCAACATGGAAGCACAAGTGGGGAGACTTCCTTATCCAAAAGAAGAATGACTTCAAATGAGTTTGTGCCTCTAGTATTGTGGAATACAACTATGTTGCATTAATCCGCAAATCATCAACAGTTGCATTTAGGAAGTTAACACTCTAAGAAGATTGTTTCTCTTACAATATAAAGAAAACTGTTTAGCACCCCCAATTTAATGTGACTGTACTAATGAAATTCACATAAATATGAAATTCCACACTTTCCATTTCATAACAATGGTAAAAACGTCCAGGGCCTTTATATGTTCAACTATTTAACAATATCACCTCACTGGTAAGGTTACTCAATACTCGAGATTAACCAACACTGGCTCAAGTTCAAAATGTCCTTAGTGTAGGTCTAAAGGCCTAAGCCCTTGTGTCCTCCTTGCAGAAGAGAAAAAAAAAAAACAAAAAACAAAAAAACAAAAACAAAAAAAACCCCACCTATGTTGAAGACCAAATTATTTCATGAAGCAGATAACAGCCTGCTTCATGATATAACATTTAAAACTCACTCAGTCTGTTAAAGTGCTTGTTTACTTTTCACAGGAGGTGGGGAAGTAATCCCCAAGGAGCATACATATTTTTAAATGACCAGAACACTATTGCTATTATATGCCTGATGCACACTCTTCGGAATGAATGAACGTCAAGCATCCTGATTTGTTTTTCCCTCGGCCTGGGGAGAGCAAGCACACTAGTGTTCGCAGTCCCTTCCCTTTCTGTACACACATAGACTGCAGCTGTAGTAAACAACCACCAGCCAAGAGTTGCTAAGGTCAAGGTCTCAAATGCTACAGCAGGACCAGTTTTCTCCCAAATGACATTCGGTTACTGAAAAAGAACTTTCTGGAGAAAAAAAAATATTAAGGGCTCATTGGCACAACAATTTTCATTCAATAAATAGTAAGACAAAAGCATTCCAAAATAAAGTTCATCTGACAAAGTTTCTTTTAAATATGCATTACTAAGTAATAAATAACGGAAGCAACTCAAAAATAAACGGAAACCCCTCAAGAACGACAAACCTGACAAAACTGACAAAACTATATCAGTTACACAGTTTTAAGTCATAAATTAAAACTTCCAAATTTTACCAGCCTTCATGTATTTCATAATAGTTACGGATTACAAGGCAGAATAACAAACCTCTCTCCTAAATACATTACAAGCATCTGCCAATACTTCTATGCTCTAATTGCTCTCTCCCCAACCCAAAGAAGCTTACCAGACTCAAGCTAGTCTTCACATTGACCAGGCTGCAGCAAGAGCTACAACTTATGCAACTGAAATGTTTGTCCTTCAACATCCCATGTCTACTAAGCTTCCACAGTTAAACATTTTCTAGCCTGGAAGTATACCCCTTTATCACAACCAATTTCTATGTGGTTTTAAAAAATGTAAACAACATGTGAATGAGGTCTACAAACAGCACAACCAGATTCTGGGGGGGAGGGGGGTGTCACTGTTTTTATTAAATGCCAATTCCAAAGAGCATTTCTTAGATGATGGAATACACCCACTCTTAAAAGTGACCACTCCTATTCCCCTCACGAGCTGCATCCTGTTAAAAGCCACCCAATTTATTTCAAAGCATTTACTTATCTAAACAACCCTATCCTCCAGTAAGAAAGGGGCCTGGAGGCGTCTAGGTGGATTTGCAGAATGACGTTATGTGATTGACAGATGTCTACTGGAGCCACGGTGCACATGCACTAAATGTAAATAGACCTGCTCACCTCCCCGGTGTTACTGAGAAACACAGAATACTAAAGCTGATTTAAAATAAACTATCCGAGGGCTCGGCGGAGAATTCTATTAGCCAGTGGAATTGCTTAAAACAATCCATACAGAACGATACTTAAACCATCTGTACAGTTAAATTAGAGAGCTGACAATATTAACCATACAAACTGTTTATCCAGATTACACATTCCGTTGTACTAATACTCTTTAACTCAACACAGTCAGTTTTTATCAGCTGAATTAAGGGTATTACTATTAAAGTATGCAAAACTCGAAGCGCAGGGTGAAGGGGGTTGGGAAGCTGCAGGGCATGTAACAAAGGAATTGGTACTTTTTCCAAGCGTTTGCCTCAAATGCACTTCGTAACAGAACTGTTGAGTGCACCCCACCCTTTTCCCCAAAGATAAAAGTTTTCAAAGTTCTAATAGGCAGTTCTCTACCCAACAAAAGCAGGATTGATTCTCCCCGTAGGGGAGCATCTAACACGAACACCAACTAATGTCGCGGAGGTCAAGTCCGAGTCCTGGGAGCAAGCTTCTAAGGCAAGAAGTGGCTCCCAGGCCGGCTCCGCGGGCTTCCTGGCTCGGGTGGACGTGCAAAGTTGCCCCTTGTCAACTCCGGCCGGCTCCCCCGTAATTGAAAATAACAGCCACGGGCCAGCCCCTGGCTACTTCCATGGACCAGGCACTGTAGCAAGTGACAGTTACACATCATTACGACCAGAGACAATAATGAATGTAGCACCAGGACCACTATTCATGCCAGCAGTGTCATCTCCGCCTTAACCCCTTCCCCTCCACTCTCTCCAGTGCACACCCACAGCCCACACAGCCCCGGTGCGGTAGCTATTCACCGAACTCGCTCTATTCCTGGGGGCAAACTACTTCCACACACACCCCCCCCCCAATTCAGCCCTGGTGTTTTATTTCTCATCCTTGGCAACTGTCAGGCAAACACTGCAACCAACAATTCCACTAGGGGTAGAAAAACATTTGCTCAATTCATGGTACTTGATAAGTTTAAAAAAAAAAAAAATGGGGGTGGGGGGGAGAAACCTCCCTCTTTCTTCTCCACATATCCCACAGGAAAATAAAACATGTTAAGAGAATACGGTCTGATTCGGGATGGCAAAAAAAAAAAAAAAAAAAAAGGAGGGGGTTGTTTATTTTGATAAGAAACGGAATCGGCACAGACCTGAACAGAAGCTGCAGAGCAGGAGAAATTGTTTTCTTTCCCTCACACAGAGTCCCCCTCTCTCTCCCTTTCTCTCTCTCGCACACACACGCGCGCGCACACACTCACTCTCGCACACACACGGCGTCACCCGCGCACACTCACACGCACACTCGCACACGCACAGGCAGAGCCTCTCAGCTGCTCTCTGCAGTTCTCAGGAAATGAATGGGGGGCAACCCAGGGAACTGTTGTACTTGCAAATGACTTACCCGGATCACATGATGCGCTAAATGTAGGGTGGGCCGGTGGGTGGAGGCTGCCGAGACGCGAGCCCCGGTCTAGCGTGGGGAGCCTCGCCAGGCCCGCATCGAATTACCCCGGGGCCCAGCCGAGGGGGTTGCAAGACGCCGCTTCTCCTCCCTTGCAGCCCGCAGCTCAGGAAACCGGAGAGGCGCGGGGGGTGGGGTGGGGTGGGGTGAGGTGAGGTGGGGTGAAAACACCAAACCCCCAAACAAAAGAGCTCCGGGTCCTCCTCCCCAGAAACAAAGCCCCGCCGCTGCGGGCGAGCCCCGGGGTGGGGCCGAGGGCGGGGGCGGCGGCGGGGAGGGGCTCGCTCAGCAGGCGCTAAGTCGCTTTATTGCCATAAAATGGGGCCCCCGAGCCGCTCCGCCCGAGGATTAGGAGGCGGGCTCAGAGTGTGATGGTTGAAATCCCCTGTGGGAAACTAACCCCTCCCCGCTCGCAGAGGTAGAAGGCAACACCCACTGCCCGGCCCTCGCCTCGCCGCCCGGGCCGCCGGGCTGGGGGGTGGGTCCGCGGAGCCTCCACCCCGCCCCACCCCGCTCCACCCCTGCCCCCGCCCCCCGGCCTCCGGCCTCGGCCGAGCTTCCCTTTCACCTGCACCACCTTGCTGCGGCACCCAAAATAACCTACACATGGCCAACGGAGCTTTGGGAGCCGTCGGCCGAGGGGGGCCCGCGGGGCCTCGCGGCGGGTGGAACCCCCGGATTGCAACTCGCCAGGCGAGGACTCGCGCTGAGCCGCGAGAAAGTCCCCTCTTTTGTGTCAGAGAGCGCAAGGCAGCCTTAGAAAAAGAATTCGGAGGCAAATCGAGCGCGGAGCCCGCTCGGCCCCCCGCCCCCTCCCCGCTCCGGCCCGGGTGGGTGCGTGCAGGGAGGGGGCCGGGCGCCCGAGCCGTCCCCGAGGCTCGCCCGCCGGCTAACTTGGAAAGGTGTGGGCGGAGCCGGCTCCAGCGGCCAGCCGAGGCTGCGGGCACGGCGGCGCGGCGGCTCCCGGGGACCGCCCCCGGGCGCTGGGCATCGCCCGGATCGGGCAACAATGGGGTCCGGGCAGGGGCAGTCCGGGCGGGCCGTGCCTTGGATGCTGGGGTGCGCTCGGGGGTGGGGCGGGCGGAGGGCTGGGCGTGGAAGGAAGGGAGATCATTGTTTGGGTTCGGTAGCGGCGCACGTTGCGGGCGAAGCGGGGGCGTCCTCCCTCCCGGTGCTTCACCTTGGGATGGATGGGGGCGGGGGGAGACGCATGCCTCGCTTGGGAAACCCGGCAGAAAGGGCGCCAGCCCGCGTTAGTTATTCGGGAAAGCAGGCGAACTTGGAGGAGCGGAAGGAAGCTGGAGCTGCAGACCCCTGCCGAGGCCCCGAGGGTTGTGGGGGCCGCGGTGTAGGGGAGTCCAACCCCCGGCCCTGTGCCCCAGGAGGGAGGCACGAGAAGCGGGCGGCCGGGAGCTGAGTCCTGGCGGCTCTCCTTGGCGGCCCCTCCCGCCCCGCCCCCGCGCCCGGGGGAGCGGATCCGCGGGATTCTGGGGCGGGAGAGAGGGGGCAGCAGCGGGGCGCCCGTTCCCGCCTCGGCTCGGAGGGCGCGGGGTCAGCGCCGCTCCGGAGGGTCGGCGGGGGCGGGGAGGAGACGGGGCGGAAGCGGACGGGCGGGGTGGGCTGGCCGGGCGCGGCGGTCAGCGGTGGAGATGCGAGCGCCACTTTTCTTGCAAACCTAGGTGAGCGCGCTGGGGCTCCCGGGCCCGCCGACACCCCGGCGCGGTGCCCCTGAGCCCGCCCCGCGCGGGAAACCGCCCTGGCAGTGGGAAGGCTGCGAAGGGGAAGTTTATGTTAGGAGAGCAAGATTTGCAGTAATGTGGCATGAAGTGGGGTGGGAAGAGAAACAAGGGAGAGGCCGAGAAACAAGGGAGAGGCCGAGAAACAGGAAATGAGAGCAAAGGAACGACTTCTAGCCAGGAAAAGCCGTGTTCTACATTTTGTGTGGCTTTTTCCAAACATTTCTAAAGGCCTGATGTGCGTTATTAATGAAAACAAACGCAACGTACCGCCTGGTGCGGTCTCTGCCACCTGCCACAATCTGTACGTGAGGAATGATGGGAAAGGTGGTCCAGCCGATGAGTCCACAGCCCACTTCTGATTGTCACAGGATGAGTCAGTGGGCCTGCCTCTTAGACATAAAACAGAATTGAGAAGAGGGCTCTGCCCTGTTCTCAGGGTTCCGAAGAAGAACATATGGGATAAGTGTGACAGTATCTGAAAATTGTGGGCCACTCCTTAAGCAAAGTCATCTTAGAAGACGAAAGCTGTGAGAGCAGGAAGGCGAGGGATTCCCACATCTGAAGACGTGGGTGTGGCAGGAATCGGAACCCCGAAGGAAAATGGGACCTGGAGGCGGAGGGGCCGTTGCAGGGTGGGGTCTCTATTAGGGGAACGCAGCTCCGGACCCCACCCCCTGGTCTGATCAGGGTAAACAGCCCCTTTCACTGCACTACATCTGGATGAAACATTAAGAGACATGTTTGAAAAATGGTAGAATATCAACAAATGCAGTGTTTAAAGGGAAAACTTGCCTCTACTAGAAACACTGTGAAGTTTCCCTCTAGGTGCGGCAGGGAGTGAAAGAAGTGAGTTTAACCGTAAGAGTGAAGGATGCTGTAAGAAATTATGTCATCGTGGCAGTTCTTGTACTAACGGCTCTTTCTCAGAGCTGAGTGGCGGACTGACCATAAATATGTTCTGTAGCAAGTGCTTTTCTGCACGTGGAAAAGCATTCCAAGCTGCACTCCCTTCTTTTGGAAACTGCCACAGGCATGTTAATAGAATGACAAAAGATAGAAAAAGTGCAATACTCCATTCCAGAGAGATAAGGAAATTAGGGGAAGGTCAAGGTTAAAATCCAAAATCTGGGTAATGTGGTTAAAAGAAGGGAGTACATCAAATATTAGGGAAAAAAATACTTGCAGATTTTTTTTTTTTAATGTTGACAGATAAGAAAGAATAGAAATGTTGGATTAAGGCAACTCCCCACATCTAGAGGAAAGGGAAAAGAAAGAAAGATACAGGTTTAAAAAACAGAATCACTTCATTGTATGCGCTGGGGATGGGAGGGGAAGAGCAAAACCAAAGAATAAAGAAGGTGGTTATCATTGGGAGTTAGGATACTGGAGTAAATTATGTGTGTGTCTGTACATGCATTTGTGTACAGGCATACATTTCCAATTCAGTTCATATAACTCATTCCCTGTATAGAAATTAAACCAAGGTGTGAACAGAAGGGGAAAGGTAGAAAAATAGTACACATAGCCTAGCAAAAATATGTGCATATCTTCACATTTTGTCCCTTACCCTCCACTTCCATGTGTATGCAGGGATATAAAAAGTCAGAAAATGTAAACATGGCAAAATTATTTCACCAGGAATGTATAATTCTGACCGTATAAAAGAATGTTTTGAAATTACAGAATCATAAAATTTCAGTGTTGAAAGTATCTTTCAAATCCCATTCTTTATGTTACTTCAATTCTGTTTAAAACCAAGATTACAGGGGCGCCTGGGTGGCACAGTTGTTATGTGTCTGCCTTCAGCTCAGGGCGTGATCCTGGTGTTCTGGGATCGAGCCCCACATCAGGCTCCTCCACTAGGAGCCTGCTTCTTCCTCTCCCACTCCCCCTGCTTGTGTTCCCTCTCTTGCTGGCTGTCTCTGTCAAACAAATAAATACAATCTTTAAAAATAAAAAATTAAAAAAAAGAACCAAGATAACATGGGTTAGAGATGACTCATTTCCCTAAATTCATATACTTCTTTTACTTATTCGTAATTATCTCAGATACCAAAAGATGAATGGATGAACAAGGCAGCTAGAGGTTGTTATTCTGAGTTTCTAAAACTTGGTATTCTTTTACCTAACATCTGGTCCCAGAGAAGAACATACACAAGCACCCTCAATGCAAATAATAGATCTCATTCAATGTAAATGATAAGGCAGAACTTACAAGTAGAGATTTTAAGTTATTGTAAAAATGTTACCTACCTGCAAACTTTTTGTCACATCTTCTTGCTTATGCTTCACCGGTGGTAATACTCTGAAAAATTAGTGTCAATGATAGAAAAATCTTGTACGGTATTAAGAGTATTATCCGTACCACACCCCGATTTCTCTAAGGTAAAGACTCTCTTCAGTATCTGTGTCTATTTAAAGTTCTTAAGCCTTTGGATTAGTGATGTCAAAGATCGCATGGATGATTTAACACTAATATCATTTCCGGCGGGGATGGGGGAACATTGAGTCCATTTTCAGAAGTAAAAGCTGTGTTGAAAGATTAGACTTGATTCGAAGTGAAAATAAAAGTGATTTCCAAAGCTTTAAATAAATCTTAAACTATAGACTTGATTTTTCCTAGGGTCAGAAGTGAATGTGTATTGTTAGGTTTCAATGCCCACTTTTTTTTACGCGTTGGATTTTGGCAATAATGTTCAGCAAAGGGAATTTTCCTGTTTGAGTTTGAGAAAGGCATGTAAAAAGCCTTACTAGGAATGCAAACAGCTGGTGATATTATGTGATTACATAGTAAACAACATGTTTTGATTTGAGTGAGGAGCTGTCTGGAAATTAGAGGAAAATGACATTTTATAACTTTGTTTTGTTGCAATCAATACAGTTTTTGGTCCTTCTAGCTTAAATATCTTTATTGCGCCCTTAGACGTATCTCTTCTTTTCCAAGCCCCTACATAGTCATTTCTATTCAAGTCTCCTGCAGCGCCTCTATTACCACATCCCTCCCCATCCTGCAGCTCTGAACCACTGGCCACCTTCCCTCAGATCCATTCCACCTCACCTCCAGCAAAGTCTTAATTATAGCATACCTACATTTAAAAAGCCAAAGTGACACAAATTAGTGTCAATACAGTACCATGATGTTTAAGGGCCCCACTGAGATTTTCATATATTTCAGACTTCTAACCCAGGCGGACACCTTGTCATGCCCCGTCCATTCTAGCTGCCTTTAGTAGATGGTTCACCGCGCCTCCCTCCTCCCCATTATTGCTGTGGAATCTTCCCAAAATGATTCCATGACACCCCACACACAGAGATACATATCCCATCCTCTCACCACAAAATTATCTTTCCCTTCTTGGGGCTTCTTTTAATGTAATAGAAAGAGTGCCTTTCTGATTCTCCATTTTTTCCACGCATTTAAACGATATTTCCTGTACTTTGAAGGATTAACATGTATTGGGTCCTTACCTGGGCCTGTATGGGATACACAGTGTGAGATACACTGGCCCCAGTAGGTATCCAGCAAGTGTTAATTCCCTCACTTATTCTTAAGGTACTTACACCTTTCTGCTTTCATTAAATATTGTTGGCTCCCCTAGACAGGTAAACCATTTGAGAACTGAAGCTGCATCTTAACCATTTTTTTAGCCTTCCTTTTACTCCTCACACTATTTTGTACATAGTAGGTGATTAGTGAAATGTTTGTTGAGCCAATTAAAATGATATACAAACTTTGAGTGACATATGTTAAAACACAAGCTGAAAACCTGCGTTTCCATTTGGGTACAGATATTGAAACAACAAGCAAAACTGAAATGTGTTGATAAACACCTTTTGAACATGGATTCTGGCAACATTCCTCAAGGAACTTTCTCTTAAATTAGAAGTTTTTACATACAGAAATGTATCAGATTTGGAGCATATTTACCTAATTTCGTTGTCCCTATCATATTTAATCATTTAAAAATTATTGAACCAATTATACTACTTTTCATTCTTTAAGTAGGATTGTATTAAATAAAAATTTAATTTTTCATAACTAGAGGGAAAATTCATAGCAAATTCGTTTTTTAAAATGGCACTTTGCAAGTTTTTAGATTGCAAATGTTGGAGATATAATGTAATAAACAGATAATTTGCATTTTTTAAATATAACAAATTGAGGCATTATCAGATTTGAACTACAGCTATCCTTGCCTTTTTTATTTTTATAATTAGAAATTATGCCCCCATGGAAATAATCTAATTCAGCTAAAGTATACATAGTTTACAGAATACCACTTCACCTTCATGCTATATACAAGACACTAGCCTCAGTACTAGAAGCATATGAAGATGAGCTTGGATAAAAGTAATGAATAACTATAATATAAAGTACAACTACAATATTCTGGTTGAAGTTATATCTGTTAGGAAACATTAAGAAGACTGTGGAGAAAGACTTTGTGGAAGTTAAAAGTTTCTTCAAAAGATATTTTTATTTTTTAATAATATGAACTATGTCATGTGTGTAAAGTAATATAAAGCATATATATGTTAAGGCATGTTCCCGTGGCCTCTTCCTAGCTTAAGTAATTGAGTATTTCCAATACTCAAAGCCCCCCCTGTGGTCATCCCAGTCACATCCCTCTCCTATCCCTACAGGGGTAATTACTGTCTTTTTATGACTGGGGGTTCATCATTTTATTGCAATTTTTTATAAATATTTTTTATTTTGATATAAAGTCATCAAAATCATTATTTTCCCTAGTAGTGAATTGCCATTATTTATTTAACTTACCCCCCACATGAGAATTTTCTCCAAATTTTTGCAATTCTATTAGATAATACTATCTTAGCTTCTTTCTTTAAAAAAAATTTTTTTTAGTCTCCTCTAAGTTGTTACCAAAACAAAGATTATGAATTTGTTTTTACTGTTCTAGAAACATACTGCCAGATTATTTTTCAAAATTATTCTACCAGCTTAACCACGACCACATCATATACGAGAATACCATTTTCCCCGGGTTCTGGCTAACTGGGTGGTGTTCCAGTTAGTTGGGTGGTGCTTCGAAATAAAAAAAATAAATAAAAACAAAAACTTTAAATTAGCAAACAGAAATGGCTTGCATTTTAATTCTTTGATTAGTAGAAACTGAACTCTAGGACTGGGTGACATTGGTGGGTAGAAAGCTTGGGCTGAGAGAAACTGCTCTTGCCACAGCTTGCCTGAGAAGATGAGGGTCTGGCTCCTACAGGAGACGAACGTTGCAACAGCTGCAAAAGACATTACAAATTCAGACTAAAATTCAACGACCTGTTATTTTGGGAAAGGGGTGCAAGGGAAAGAAAATAGGAAACGCTGTCTCATATTTCAAGTCCTGGAAAGAAGAGAAAAAAAGGGTCTGAAAAGTAGGAAATTCAGGAGTACTGGCGTGTTTACAGTTCTGATAAATGTGGAAGTCATGTAAATAGATCATCCTTTCTATCAGATTTGAAGATAAAATAGTTGGAGAACTGATAGAAAAGAATAGAGAGAAAAAAATTAAAACTTAGCAACTTGGGAATAAAAGAACATGAAAGGAAAATATAGGGGGAGGGAGAAGATCACCACTTACTTAGTATCGCTTTACTTCCCTTTGCAAACAGCAGAAAACCTGACTAATGGCTGCTGAAGATACATATTTTTTTTTGTCCCAACCCCTCCTTCAACAAAACAAGAAGCCCAAAGGGAGGAAGCTTCAGCTGAAGACTGTGCAGCTGCTCTTTGGTGCCACAAGCCCCCAAAGCTCATTTTGTTTTCCTGCTCCCCTTCCTCCCAGTAGGAAGAAGGAAAAAAGCTAAAGGTAAAGGCCAAGTCTATTCCTTTCAGAAAGTTTTCTGGAAGCCTCACCTGTTACCATCTGCTTCTATTTCCTTGGCCAGATTTGGGTCACATGCCTTCGTGGAAACCAATCACAGGAGAGCAGACAAGGAGAAGGGGATTGCAGATGGAATGTGGGGCAGTCAGCTGACGGTGTCTGCCGTTTCACAAAATAATTGTGCAGAATGTTAATAGTCGTAAGATGCAAACCGTCATGTTGCTGAGGTTCTCTGCGGACTTCTTGCTGGCAGGGTGTTTAGGCTTATAAGATATTGACACCGTCATTGTAAAAACATCAATTCATCAACTACCAAAAAAAAAAAAAAAAAAAAAAGATTTGATGATGTTTCTTTACATGTATTTTTTTCCACACAATGTGGTGGTTTTAAAAAGTCATTGAAGTGCACAAACCATATGTAGTTGATTTCAGATTAATCCATGTGTGATTTACCTAAGGCAGAATGTGAATCCCAGCTTTGCTTCACCCAGTTGCATAGTCTGGTTACGGCTCATCTTTCTACCCCATCGATTTACACCGAGAAATGAACATTAATTTTTAAAAATTGAATAAACAAGCCATAATGAGAAAGGTAAATACCAACTGCATTTGTATTTCACACTCAAATATTACTGAGTCATTAGTGTAAGAGCTTGCACCTGTGAACCGAAAGTCCTCAACTGATTCTGGGTCTCATCACTTGAGGGAGTGACCCTTGACAGCTCGCCTCATTTTTCTTGGTTTCAGTTTTCCTCCCTGTACAACTGGGGAGGTACCTTCTTCACAAGGATGTGAAGAACTAACAAGGTCATACATACCTTCCCCTCTAAGGCTGTGAAACTATGCGATTTGGCAAGAATTGTGTCCGAACACTTCTCAGGTGTCCCACCAGTGCCTCAGTTACCACCCAAAACACAAGTCCTCACAACTTTTTGAAGGAAAAATGAAAGCAACTTCCAAATTGCCTAGCACATACCCACACATAGCAGGTGCCCTATAATTATTTATTTTCCTTATATATTAGCTTTGTTATTAGCTTCTTTAATACAAATAACTTATTTTTTGTTTACTATTAAAATAGAGCTACAAGAATAGTAGAGCTGTTTGTAAAGAAAAATCATCTAAAGGAATGTATGAGATTTCTACATATTAGTTGACTAAGATGTTTGCGCCCAGTTAACTCAATTAGCAAAGATTAGTAGTTTCCTAGATTTGGGATACATCTGTTTTAACTGACCTATCTTTCAAGTTAGAATACATATAAAGTTCAAATAATTTAAACTATATCTATGACTTAAAACAAGTTTATTCTTAAAAAAAATAGACTCTTAATAAAGAACTTTTCTTTCCTTCCTTCCCTTCTTCCTCTTTTCCTCCTCCTTCTCTTTCTCCCTTTTTAAGATAGGGACAAATTGTGGATAATTTATCCACAAAGACGTAGGTCTCCCAGTTCTGTATTTTTATCCAGTTTACAAATTAACCTTTTTGAACCTTTTACACAAAATTCAAATACAAATTCCATTCTTAATTTCAGCTAAAAATGGCCATGGCAAATGAAGGAACAGAACAAAAACCTTCCTCAAGACAACACTAAACATCACTACCTCGTTTTTAAACGGACATTTATTAACCCTTTACTATGTGCCACACCAGTGCTGGTCAAAGCATTTTGCATACAGTTTATTTACTCTTGCAAGAATTCTATGAGCTTCTACTATTGTTTTTACTTCCACAGGGTGGCCCTTGTCAAACTATTTTAAGTTGCAAGCCCCACAAGCACTCCTGGTCCCCTTTCCTTTTATCTTTCTCTGTACACCACTCAACACCATCGAATATACTATACATTTTGCTTCTTGCTTTATTGTCATTGCTTACTTCTATGTATCCCTCCGCAGCCTACCTCCACGAGATTGGGATTTCCAAAGTGCAGAGGATTTTTCTCTGGTGTTCGCGGCTGCAGCCCTGTCATGAGGTAGGCGCTCAATAAATACTTAAAAAGGAACACAATTCCCATAGCACAGATTAGGACTCTGAGGCACCTGGTGCTTTCATATTTTTTTTTTTTTACGATTTATTTATTTATTTGAGAGAGAGAGGAGAGCATGCACACGCACGAGCAGGGGGAGGGAGGGCAGAGAGGGAGAAACTGAAGCGGACTCCCGCAGAGCACGGAGCCTGAGGCAAGGCTCCATCTCAGGACCCTGAGATCAAACCTGAGCCAAAATCAAGAGTTGGTGGGTTAACCGACTGAGCCTCCCAGGTGCCCCATCATTTTATCTTCAAAACAACAATTACAAGGATTTTGTACCATCTGTCATCAATTGTTATGCTATAAATCATGTCTATGTAGTTCATTAGCATGCAAGGGCTTGATACCTTCCGCAGACCCAGCGGCTAAAAATGGGTCTCCGGACTCAACTGGTTGTTGTAAAATCACCAGAGGATAGAGAGCTTCTTTGAAAATGAGAACGAAACCACGGCAAAAAACATTGAATACATGGCCATTGGCTATTGCTACTATATCGACACATTTGTATATTACTTGTATTTAAATAAAACACTGATTGCTTAACTAAAATATGGCGTCACACCTTCATATTTCTTTCACACCAATCACTGACTATTTGTTGTACGTAAGGAATGCTTTAGTCTTGGGAACTAAGCAGTGTAACATGGGGGAATAAATGTATGGCTGAACACTATCTATATTTTAACTACTGAGAGAGAAAAATTAGATGGAATCATAATATTTTCATCCTCACGTTATGCCTGGAACTTTTATGCCTAAGTATTAAGATGATAGGT
Source organism: Ursus maritimus (assembly GCF_017311325.1). Lineage (NCBI taxonomy): Eukaryota > Metazoa > Chordata > Mammalia > Carnivora > Ursidae > Ursus > Ursus maritimus. Next base: position 47,610,144 of record NW_024423344.1, read on the forward strand.
GCTATAGAAAAGGTAAATAAATACAACAGAGGAAGTCTATTTAGTTATTTTAGAGCTGTTGTATTGAAATACTGCCTTGTTTACAATTTTCAACTCCACAAATCCTCATCAATTATTAAATATTTTCCTCATTGAATTAAGCAGGGCAACTGTATTTTCTCAGGAGAAAACATCAGGTGAAACATAAGGCTTACTTTTAACATATAAAAATGTTCCTATATGAATGAAATTCTATAGCTTTATTACACTACTCATCCCACCCCCACCCTAAGCAGAAAGTATACATTCCATTTATTACATAAAAGGACAAAGAATTTAAATCCGTTCTTTATTTCTTTGAAACTGGAAGCAGTTCTTTCTTATTGAATGACAGAATAAAATATTTCATAGAACTTAACCACTGTGTTCTAGGCATTGTGCTTGGTACTGTCCTGGCTGACCCCAGAAAGGCTACAATGAAGATAAGCATATAGGCAGAAGTCAGGGAGAGGAAGTGACTGTCACATCTTACAGTGCAAAATGGTACATGGTCCTTCACCATCACTTATTTTTCAATGGGATGGCTATATTAACATCTCCTTTATTCATTTACCAAAATTACCCATTAAAAAGTTTGGTTGAGTAGTGTTCTATAATGATACAATTTGCTATTCGCATGCTTCTTTGTTTCATTACGAGTTATGCTCATTGTTTATATGGCTTTTTGCCGCTAGAACTGTTATCCACATGCATGAGTTCACTGGGCAGCCGCCTAGACAAGAAACATATGGCTGGGTCTGCTGCGAAAATCTAGACGCGCACCACACGTAATCCTATCCTTCTTCATGCACGTGTATTGACTTGTGTCCATTCGTGCACATCGACATTTGGGACCTGTATTTCTTACTAATGAAAATATTTATAGAATCTAACCCCCCAAATACTTATAAATATCACTTTTATTTACTAACATGTAATCAAGCTACAAAGAAATATTATGCCATTTTATCTAGATGCATCAAAGTTAGAAAGGAGATAGGCAGTCCTCTATGGATTTGGCAATAAACCCTGGACTTCAGGTTTTTAGCTCCTATTTCTGAACCTAGTCTTGGATCAGGTTCCAAGGTTCACAGCAGACATATTCAAGCACATTTAAAGCTATATTCAAAGTGTATTTCTTATTCTTAGCATCACAAAGTCTAAGAATTATCTTCTTACAGCAAGCAAGCAAACTTAATTCTTTCAAATTTCAAATCTAAAGGGAGGCTTTAGTTTTAACTTAAACATGTTTGTTTGTTTGTTTGTTTGTTTAAAAAAAAACAATTGCTGTAATTATCTTGAAATTTTGTCAAGGTAGCATACTTTGAAAATTGTTAGGGCCAGATCTTAGAGTGAGTGTAAAGCAGGTACTTTAAAGGACATGAATTGCTAGCAAAGCACATCTAACTTAAAGGGGGGAAAGTTTAAATGGTCAGAGACCTTTGAATAAAAAAGCACATTAAACGAACATCTTAACCATGGAGTTATAAATATGTCAGAAACAGGCTTTGCTGCTGCTCCGGGAGTGGAATGATTTTGCCATGTTGTTGACCTTTTACTAAAACCAGTTAACCCTTTAGTAACCTTTATTTTCCCATCAGGAGCAATACCTGCTTGGAAAGGAAATGTGAGACCGCAAATCTAAAAGAATATTATTTTGTTACTATTATTATCCCCAACAGAAAAGCCATTTCTTTCTGCAAGAATGCAGCACAAGTTTGCTAAACCTCTGATGTAGACTGTCATCAGAATCGCAGGGAGAAAACAGATGAAGAAAATTGGTGAGGAGCAGTGGGTTCGCTTTGTACTTTCAAGAACCAAATCTATCTGTATCAAATGTTTTCTTTTAAAAACATTCTTAATTTAATTCCTTTTCCCACACCGTTAATAAAGAACCAACACTGATCTTTACAATTTCATAGGACTTTTAATTTAGAGAAGTGCTCCCTATCAGTGCCTGCATTCTCTTGTTACAGTCCGCATGTAAAAAATCAATGTGCTAAGTGCTTGATGTGTTTTATCTCATTTAATCCTCACAATAGCCAGTGAGGTAGGTGATATCTTCTCTGTTTTTCAAAAAAGAAAACCGAGATCCGTGGAGTTAACCTGTTTCCAAGGTGACCCGGGTAGTAGGAAATGAAGCTGAGATTGGCTCCTATGTTAATGGACTTCAGGTAAGTACTCTTAATCACTGTGTATTCTGTACCCACAACTGGGGAAGGAAATGTCTTAGTGGACATTTAGATACTGAGTGTGGAAGACTTGCCAGGATCTCCCAGCCTGTGCATGTCAGGTTTGAGTTCCTGGATCTGAGCACATTGTTCTTCCCATGGGACTGAATTGTTATGAAGGTTTCTTTTTCTTTCTTTCTTTTTTTTTTTTTTTAAGATTTTTATTTATTTGACACAGAGACAGCCAGTGAGAGAGAGACAAGCAGGGGGAGTGGGAGAAGAAGAAGCAGGCTCCCAGCAGAGGAGCCCGATGTGGGGCCCGATGTGGGGCTCGATATGGGGCTCGATCCCAGGACCCTGGGATCACGCCCTGAGCCGAAGGCAGATGCTTAACGACTGAGCCACCCAGGCGCCCCTCTTATGAAGGTTTCTTATAACCCCATTATGGTTCATGAATGAGGCGCTTCAGAAAAAAACTCGTGAGCTCTTTCCTAATTGTTTACCTAGAGAGTTAAGTTTTGCATCTAGTTCAGAAGTTGCCCCTTGTAGATGGATAGGGGTGACTTCAAGAGCTTCTCTTGGGTACTGGTGAGCACCTTTGGTGGTACCATAGTTGTGGCAGTGATTTTCCCAACCGAAGTCCATGGAACAGTGTTCTGGAGGGTGCTAATAGGTGGTGCTACACTAAGAGTTCTGTGCTCTCAAACAGTTGGAAAAACCTGGTTATACAATGTTAAGCATCGTTCCTTGAGGAGGATGCTGTAGCAGCTGGTAACCTCTTCATCGACTCTAGAAGAGAGCCAACATGGTATACAAGGGTTCCCCAAATGATTTAATCCAACACATTTTTTCAAATACATTTTTTAATAATCTGAGAATATTTTCCCAAGAAATAGGAGCCCCCAAATACTCATTTGGGATATAAGCGCTGCCCAGTTACCTTAGGACATTTCCTTTCTTTTTTTTTTTAAAGATTTATTTATTTATTAGAGAGAGACAGCCAGCGAGAGAGGGAACACAAGCAGGGGGAGTGGGAGAGGAAGAAGCAGGCTCATAGCGGAGGAGCCTGATGTGGGGCTCGATCCCATAACGCCGGGATCACGCCCTGAGCCGAAGGCAGACGCTTAACCACTGTGCCACCCAGGCGCCCCACCTTAGGACATTTCCTGACCCATTGACTCTTCTATACCTGTCTCACCTCACACTTCCAAACCTCATCTTCCATCCTCACTGTCTGGTGATAGCCTTCCTTCCCATTTCCCTGAGAGAACAGAAACCCTCAAGAGCGGATTTTCCACATATATGCTTTCACACCCCAGTTACCCATCTTTTTACAGCTCCACCTTTCCTCATGATACCATGAATAAGCCACCAATTCTCCCCTCTAAAGCCAGCTCCTGCTTCCAGCATTACATCCCTGTCTTCCCACCCCATCATGGCTATTGCTCTAGGAATTTTCTCACTTCTGCATTGCCAGGTTTTCCTCCTCCACTGAATCGTGACCTTCAGCACACAACATCCGGTCATTTACCAAGTCTTAGAAAAAAAGTTTAAAAATCATTCTCCTGACCACACAGTGTCCTCCAGCTCCTGCCCCATATCTATTCTCAGGATAACAAAAGTCTGCTGAGAAGTGTCCTGTTTTTCCTGTACTCCATTTCTCTTCTCCCATACTCTTGAAACCAGTTCAGACTTCCATCCCCACCACTCTACTAAAACTACACTTGTGAGGGTCAACAAAAATTAAATCTAGGGTTTAAACCTAGTGGCAAGGGACTCCTGGGTGGCTCAGTTGGTTAAGCATCTGCCTTCCGCTCAGGTCATGATCCCAGGGTCCTGGGATCTCGTTCCTCATCAGGCTCCCTGCTCAGCAGGAAGTCTGCTTCTCTCTCTGTCTGCCGCTATCTATACAGTGATAGCTCTCAAATGTGTATCTTAAGGGGCCCCTAAGTCCAGATTGATATATTCTACTGTCTATGCTATAGCTAAACTCATATGCATATAGACATCTAAAATTAAGTTGTCTAAAACTAAGCTCCAGATTTTACCTGTCCCCACCCTAGCCCTACATCTATTCCTTACAGTCTTCTTCATGTCAGTCAACAGCAATTACTTCTTTATCGTCACTGTTAGGGTAAAAACCTTAGTATCATTCTTGACTCACTGTCTCAGAGTTGGCATATGGTCAGTCAGAAATTCCTATTGACTCTACTTTCAGATTAGATCCAGAATCAGTATTCTCTCACCACCTCCACTGGTACTACCCTTCATCTTTTACCTGGATTATTATTTTTTTTAAAGATTTTATTTATGTATTTATTTATTTGACAGACACACAGAGAAAGAGAGCACAAGCAGGTGGAGTGGCAGGCAAAGGGAGAAGCAGTCTCTCCTCTAAGCAAGGAGCCCAATGCGGGACTCAATCCCAGGACCCTGGGATCATGACCCTAGTCAAAGGCAGACACTTAACTGACTGAGCCACCCAGGCACCCCTTTTACCCGGATTATTGCAGAAGCCTCCAACACTGACTCCCTGCTTCTATCTTTCCCTCCTTACACACATGCCTCAGGACACTATCCAGAAGGAACCTCTTAAAACGTAAGTCAGATCTGATCTCATCACTCCTCGGCTCAGTGCCCCCACAATGGTGTACCACTCACTCTTTATAAGCAAAGCCTTCACAGAGACTTCTAAAAAGTATGTTGGGGTGACCTGCTCCCTTCTCCACATCCCATCTTTCACTCTTTTCCCTCACAGTTTTCTCCCCACTCTGGTCTCCTTGCTGTTCCTGAACACACCAGGCCATTCTGCCCCAGGGCTATGCACTTGCTACTTCCTTTGCCTCATAGGGTCGGCCCTTAGATCTGCGCCTGTGCATATCCTGGCCTCTGGTTGTCTGCTCACCTAGTCAATGAGGCCTTCCCCCTTAAAACCTTTTTAAGAGGGAAAAATAGCAACTTCTTCTCTACCTTGTCCCATCTCCCTTCTCTGGCTTACTTTTCTCCATATGTTAACATCAACAGTAAACATTATTTATTTATTTTTTATTTTCTATCTCCCCCGGTTAGGTTGTAATCTCAGTAAGGACAGATCTTTTTTCCTCTTTTGTTAGCTAACTCTTCATTGCCTAGAAGAGTGCCTGGAATATAGTTGGCATTCGATAACTATTTACTGAATTCATCACTGAATGAATTAATTAATACCTCTCTAATAAATGGCAAAGTATTTTTCTACCCAAATATCATCATACATGAAAAGGCTAATACTCATATGTTGAACATCGGTGTCTTTAATAAGAAAGCTTTGTTTTCATGAATTAAAAAACAAAATTCCTATGAGCATTATTAATCAGTTATAATATAATAAAATAGTAGTGCTTGTTCCTGGTTACTAATTTTAGGATGTATAATAGGTGATGAGTTTATTTACAATTAGTGATATGAATATTAACTCATTTAGGCATTTTGCAAGTGTGGATAGGGAATTAGTTTAGATCTGAGGGAAGACTAAAGACTAAAGATTAGTAGTTCTAAAAAATAGGTCTTGAGAGCATGAAAAAAGTGGTACTTTGGGGTATTTTCATATCACCACTTACATTTAAAATTATAATTCCAACTGGGTAAAAAAAAAATGTGATAAGGCATTTACAGTCAAACCTGCCCCAAACTAAGAAGAATCCTCAAATGGAGGAGAAAGTCAAAGGAAACAGTACGAAATTCTGACCAGGAAATGAATGAGGCTCATAAGGACACGAGTCAGGAAGCAGACCACAGAAGTAACCCATTCGGGTGAGTCTCGGAGTCACTGGGGCAATGACGTGAAGAATAAAGACAGCTCGTTATGTGCTAATAAAAGTAACCAACTCAAAATATGAGGACTAAAAAAATCATCTGGAATGAACTTGCAATGCTATAAGAACGCATGTTCAAAAGGAAAGGATGAGGTAGTAGATACAAAGTGAAGAATGGTGGCACCCTAGAGAATAAAAACAGGCAGCTCATAATGGAAGAGTGTTTCATTTTTGACAGCATTTTCCAAGAAAGAGGGTGGCCTGACTTTGGAATATAAATAGATGTCCTGGTACAGTCCTTTAATGGAGAGAAAAGCAGTCCACTGAGCTCCTACAATGTGATGAAAATAGCTTGCAAGACCACCCAACACATTTACTCTGATCCCAGACTTCCCAAGCCATTTTTAAAAATTTGGTTTCTCAATACAGGCTGGTTGGCAGGAATATTAAGCTAAGTTTCTCATTATTAATTATTTAAATGTCATCCTAATACAAATAATTCATGTGTGACTTAGGGGCCAGATGAGCTTGTTTTCCTTTCCAGGCAAAATTACGAACTAAATAAATTCTTCTAGAATGCTCCCTTATCGAACATTAGTCTTTTACTCCATCACATTCCCATAATTGTATTACCTCTCTAAGAGCCAAGGATTTTATTTGCCAGTACTTCTGTGCCACCTGATGAAATAACAGGACATTTTAAAGATGTTTGCTTTCATGGAAGGGTTTTAAGACTTAAAAGTTGATCAAACCAAAGCATAACGTTCTGGTAAAAGTGGAAAGATGTAATACTATAATAATAATTAGTAGCTATCATTTGTTAAATGTTTGTTATATACCTGTTACTCTTAACAAATATATTGGGCTTAATTTTCACATAGTCACAAAATTTGGGTGTTAAAGATGAAAGTACTTTTTTCCCAGGATAACTGAAACTACTTAAGAATTTCCAGTCTCTCTGATGGTAGAAATTTCTGTATTGCCAATTCAAGTTTACTTCATAATTTCCTGAACTCACTGTGGTCAATATAAGGTTTCAAATCAGTTTATGATTCTCCCTTATTTTCTATTTGAAACCAGGAGTTGAACTAAAACCCTGGTCAGAAAGGGGTTCAGGGAGGGATTAGTAAAAATATTGTCTCTGCTAGGGATGGGTCATCTGATCCTGGTGTTATCCTCTGTGCAATTTATAGCTGGTCCTGCCTGAACTGCATACCTGGTCCATACACCATTAAATCCATACCCCTCCAGTGGCCTCAAGCTGTCAGACCATGCTTTCTTTATCTTCTTTGTTCCAAACGTGAAGTCTCCTTTGATTTACCTGTTCTCTCAGTGCAGCCTCCAATATCTTTCTCCACACCACACTGAGGTCAAAAGCTCGAAAGCTCAAAAGCTCAGAGACCTCTGTTAGTTAACAGCATTTGTGTCAATGTTGGATTTAAACCTTTTCTAGAACATCTGCAGTGCTGTGGGCTTTACCTGGGGAAGCCAAGCTATTACCCTTTTGTTCTAGAATCTCCCTGAACCTGTTGCCCACCATCTTGGGTTTCTAGACATGACCCTTGTGTATTTACTTTCCTGCTTGCCTACTCTAGATTTTTAAACTTCTACTTTCAAACTTAAAATGAAATGATGACTTTTTTGTTGTTCTAAATTGGATCTGACCCCGTCCTGAAGCAATGATTATTATTTACTCAGTAAATAGAGTTTTGAAAACATTAAGAACTTAAGAATGATTGCAAAAATAAATTGCATGGGTTAATTTTCAAAAATATTATCTTCTTTCTTTTATCCTCCTAATAAATATTTGCATCCCTGGCGGAAAAATACTTTGCCAAGAGTATCACAGCTAAGTCCCTGTTCAAATTTTGTTCACCCACGACTTACTTCCCAGAGTTTCTGAGATTATGGAGTTACATGTGCATCATGGGTGAAGTTGTCACGTGTTTCTATTATAGGATTATCACTGCTCTCTCAAAGATTTCTCTTTGCTCACTTTCCTCTCCTACGTAGACTATACTACAGAAGGAGCTACCCTGAAGTTGGGCTAACTAAGGATAGGTCTTTGCTTAGGGTTGTAGGAAATGATGTATGGAAAACCACTCTAAACCTCTTGGGATGTCCACTGGTTCCCAGCAATAGTGACTGTCGTATCAACTGTGTCCTGGCAGTCTGGCTAAAGGATGATAGGTACTGACCAGTCCTTGGCTCTTGCATCATCATGGTGTTCTTTATTCTGCAGGGTCTCAGGTCCTCCCTAGTCTATTTAGCTTCTACAACACTAGATATGGGTACTTCTCACAGCTTGAACATGGGATCTTATTTCTTCTTCCAAATCAAACTCTTTAAATATACTGCCACCCCTACCTTTATGGCTTAAGCTGGTACCCCTGGAATCGACCTTCCCTCCATGAGTAGGAGATTTATTTCTTTGGCAGTTCAGAGTCAGAGCTGAAGGTCCTAAATATGCCATTCCCTCTTTTTTGTCTCTGCTGACTATCAATATCTGTTCAGTGAAATTAATATCACCGTTTGGGGGCCCAGACTTTGGCTTTCTGCACACAGTTCTCTCATAGCCTCATGGTTCTGACTTGCTCCCATTCTTGTCTAGGGTTTGAATTAGTTCATGGTGCAAGTATGCTTTGTATGAGTGTTCCTTGGAATTTCAGGCAAGGCCCCACATGTAGCAGATTTAAAGTTTTACAGTCACTAACCTACGTGTATAAAATTCTAATAGTGTTTATTTCTCTACGAGTAAAATTAACTCAGTTCTATGCCTCCCATTTTGGAGATGGCAAAAAGATAATCTAATAATTTAAGATGACTCAGTCATTTACAACTTACGTGTGGCCAAATCAAGTTAAATATTCAGTCGGTTTTATATTCACTCTCTCTCCTTCCATCTCTTTTGGGATATATGTTTTGGGAAGAATGCTGTTGCCTTTGCATTATCCTGTCATTGGGGAGGCATGTTTGGTCCAAGTGATGTCTTCTGAACTTGCTGGCCTCCAGTGAGCTGTAGCTCACCTGAGTGATCTTTGCTGCAGTGCCCTGGGGCATCTGTTACTGATGTCTGTGGCCTCCATTCTCAAAGTCTCCACGTTCTTGTTTTTCTCTTGTTTGTGCCACTGCCATGCATACAGGAACATTTTGCATGGAAAACTTCCTCAGCCTTTCTTTCCCACTCTTCAGATGCTATGTTGGAGACCTGCTCCAAAATTTTCCCAAGTTATATTTCGGGAAGCTAAACTGTAGTCCTTTCTTCTCTGAGAATCTCCCCCCAAATAGAGGGTTTCTGCTGTTATTTCTATTCATAATTTAGTTTCCAAATTGGGACAGAATTCTGGGCACTTCTTGGAGGACTCTGTATGATCTAGTCATGTTTCCTCCAAATCAATTCATTCCAGCCATCTGATTCGTCTCTTACATCATTTGAAATGAGGGAACCTGTTCTGTAATCATCACAGAGAGTTTTCTACAGTATAATGTGTAGTTAAAATCTATGCTCCGCGTGAACCAAGCTCTGGATCTTTATGACCCACAAATCCTTTTCTTTCTCACTGAGTCCAGTTCTTACAAACCAAAAGTGCTTTTGACACTTGACACAATATTGACACAAAAGGGTCGCATAACTCAGCTTTTTTTTGCCCCTTCTCCTAAGAAAAAGGCAAAAGCCTAAGGAAGAAAAAATGGACCTTGCAAGCTTACCTTTTCATGAAATTATGTATATAATCTACTGGCTTCAAAATTATGTAAGAATGGCCAAAAGCCATAAGACAAAGTGGAGAGGAAGCCTGGAATATGCCAGAGATCAGACTGGACCACCTCCTGAGGATAAGGGGCTCTCCCTAGCGTGCAAACACTACGTCACTTGTTTATAAGAATGGGTCAGGAACTGGGGTGAGCAGGGCTGTCATAGAGGTCCTCTAGATCCATTTGGTTCAGCTAAGCAGAAGAGGTAGGGCTCAACAAGGAGTCACACACTGAGCCATAATTGCAGAACATAGGTAACCTCTGGGCTAGTTCAGGAAGAGAAAGGTTTCTGCTGGGAGGGCCCCCTGCTGTAGCCATCCAGACTGCATGACCTCCAGCAAAAAGCCCAAGTGCTAAAGCATCATGAAAAGATATTCTATGAAAAAAAATATGTAAAAGAGCAGCCAATTTTCCCAGCAGATAAATAGCATGCACCAAGCTGTCAATATTTTAAACACTTATACAATATCCCTAGCGGAAAGTGTCAGCCAAAGATGAAATACCCAGCCAAACTATCCTTCAGATGTAAAGACTAAATGCTGTCCAGTTGAAATTGACAGATCAAGTAATGGGAATATTAGTATTTGTAGCCATACTATTAATCATTAGAAAAGACATTAGAGATGAAGAGGAAGTGGGGGAGAGGAAGCAGGAAGCATGCTAATTTTATCATTGCTCATAATAGAAAGTTAATAGATATTGTCTAAAGAAATGGAAGACCAGGGGCGCCTGGGTGGCACATCGGTTAAGCGTCTGCCTTTGGCTCAGGGCATGATCCCGGCGTTATGGGATCGAGCCCCACATCAGGCTCTTCTGCTATGAGCCTGCTTCTTCCTCTCCCACTCCCCCTGCTTGTGTTCTCTCTCTCGCTGGCTGTCTCTCTCTCTCTGTCGAATAAATAAATAAAATCTTTTTAAAAAAAAAGAAAGAAATGGAACACCAGGGATACTATATTGTTGTAATTATAAAGGTTTCAGTAGTATAGGAATACAAAATTTCTAAAAAAATAGGAGAACTGCACAAACACATAGATACAAAGCATATTGGCCATAGAGTTAAAGGCTTAAGTAAAAAACCTCTGAAATTGAAAGCACAATATTATGTTTAATTTCTCTCCTTTGCCCATGAAATTGCAAGCACACAGAAATGGAAATATGAGATGACAGATAGATGATAGATGATAGATAGATAGATGATAGATGATAGATATAGATAGGGATAGCCATCTCCTTCACTCACATTTCTGGCCTCTGGATTATGTCTTTATTTATCTTTCTATCTGTCTGTCTATCTGTCTGTCTACCTACCTACCTATTTACCTACATATCTATCAATCACTTCTGTATCTCTAGCTTCTTTAATGCCTGGGGTAGAAGACACCCAATAAGTATTAACTGACTGAATAAATATGAGAACTAAGAACTAAGGTATCTCTCTTATTAATAAATAAAGATAGAGTTCACTCTCTATAAAAGAAGAACAATTTCAGACTAATCTCAAAGACAACCCAAAGCTATATTACATATGAGATACAGAAAAATTCTGATTTAAAAAAAATGTAAATAAAAGAATGGGCAACTTTTATGACATATAAAAAAGAAGGTAGAGGTAATGATCTTCCTATCAGATATAGTGGGTTTTGGGTCAATAAACAATAAATAAAATCAAGGTTTTTATAATTCACAGTGGAGATACAGGTACGAATATTTGTGCTCCCCCCAAAACAAGAGCAAAATAGTAATTAGGCAGATATTTCCAAAGATACAGTAAGAAATAGGCAGAAACATACTAGCAGTAGAAGTCCTTAGTTCTCCTTTCTCACAGATCAAAAATTAGTGTCTATAAGACTTGAATATTATAAGTGGGATAGACCTGATACATACTTACATATGTGTGTGTCAAATACTGTATCTTGAAAATAGCAAATATATATTCAAGTGCCCAATTTGCATTCACAATAATTGATCATGTATTATGCTACACAGAAAACCTTCATGAATTTTGAAAAGTAGAAATAATACAAATATTCTAATTCTAGCACAATAAAATCAGAAACTAACATCAAAATCTAGAAAATACTGTATTTTTTCAATGACTTTTTATTTTTTTAATTTTTTTGTTTTTAAGACTTATTTGTTTATTTATTTGACAGAGAGAGCGCGCACGTACAAGTAGGCAGAGCAGCAGGCAGAGGGAGAGGGAGAATCAAACTCCTGAGCAGGGAGCCCGATGTGGCACTCGATCCCAGGATGCATGGTTGGGAGGTTCTGGTTCTGTGTGTCCTGAGCCATGTGTTTTCTAGAGCTGGGGTCATCTCTGAGACATGGCCACTCATATTTCTAGTGCCTGAGCTGGCTACACCACAGCGGGTGGGGACTGAAGCAAGTGGAGCTTCTCCGAGCTTCTCTCTCCATCTTTTTCTATGGGGCCTGGTGGCATCAGGGTTGTCAGATCCCATACAAGGCAGCTCGATGTTCTAAGGGCCAGGCCAGTGCCTTTATGACCTGCCCTCAGAAGTCACATAGCATCTGTCCTGTATGAGTGGAAGGAGTCACAAAGACCCACCCAAATTCAAAGGGAAGGAACACAGACTCTACCTGTTGATGTGGGAGGTTGTGGAGAAGGGAATGATAAATTTCTGGAAGAACATTTGAGAGTGGAAATACATTGTGGCCATTTTTTGAAAAATACCATCTGCCACAATTATCTTTCAGAGCTTTAGCCATAACATTGCATGTTGCCGTAGTTATTCATTTGCATCACTGTCCGAAAATGCTTGAGTTTATTAATCCGTTCTTCTGTTCATGGACATTTGAGTTCATTTTTTATTTTTAAAGATTTTATTTACTTATTTGACAAGGAGAGAGAGGGTGAGAGAGAGAGCATAAGCAGGGGGAGTGGCAGGCAGAGGGAGAGGGAGAAGCAGACTCCCCACTGAGTAGGAAGCCTGATGTGAGGCTCGATCCCAAGACCCTGGGACCATGACATGAGCCGAACGCTGACGTTTAACCGGCTGAGCCACTCTGGTGCCCCGTTTGGGTTCTTTCTTAAAGTTTTTTGCTCTTGTGAACGTCTTTGCTATAGGTATTCTTGAATAAGTCTTATGATACATGTGTGCATGTCTCTTGGGAATACACCTAGGAGTGGACTGTTGTGTCACAGAGTACCCAGATATTCCCCTGTGGAGTACAATAGCAAATACTCTTCTACAAGAGTTGAATCAATTTAGAATCACTCACCAGAAACACATTAGTTCCAGTTACTTCACATCCTCTCCACTCCATACCTCCCCTTTTGCAAATGATGTATCATAAGAAAGTATGCTAAGAGAGTAGATCTTAAAAGTTCTCATCATAAGGAAAAAAAATTGTAACTATGTGTGGTGCTGGATGTTGACTAGACTTATTGTGGTGATCATTTTGCAATATTTGCATATACTTAATCATTATATTGTACACCTGAAACTAATATAATGTTCTAGGTCATTTATATCTCAATTAAAAAAAGGAAATGTTTTACATAAAAAAAAGAGCTCCCAATGATTCATCACATTTTAGAGGTCACCAATTGCAAAAGACTTGCCTAACAAAACTTTGTTGGTACAATCTAACATTGGTGATTATGTACTATGTTTTTAATAAATTCTTATTGATCAAAGCAAAAGAAATGTATTGCCTATTTTACTGAGTATGAATTTTTATTTGTGTTTCTCACTGCTATATTCCCAGTGCCTAGAAAAGTGTGCCTGGAAAAAGTATCTGTTGAATGAATGAATGAATGAATGAATGAATGAATGAATGAATGAATGAAGTGTTGCACTCTGTAACAAATAATTGAACTTGACTTATTTGGAGGTTTGGAAGTTTGAGCTTATCCCACTCTTTCAAAATTAAAGGCATTTTATTTCAACAGAAATACTCATGGGGCGCCTGGGTGGTTCAGTCAGTTAGGTATCTGCCTTCAGCTGAGGTCCTGATCTCAGGGTCCTGGGATCCAGCACAGCATCCACTCCCTGCTCAGCGGGGAGCCTGCTTCTCCCTCCCCCCTCTGCCACTTCCCCCCCATTCATGTGCTCTCAATCTCTCTCTCTCTCTCTCTTAAATAAATAAAATCTTTTTTTTCTTAGGAAATACTCATAAAACAAAACCATAATAAAAGCTTAGAAGGAAATTTTTTCAATAGTATTTTGCTTTTCAAGTCTGTTGTCTCCTAAAAACGTCAGTAATTTAGAATCCAAAGACAAAAACGTGACTGCTGAGTCCCCCGTGTTTTTCTCACTATTTTCTCCTATGTCTCCTCTTTCCTGAAGCGATAACACCTCAGCTTTCCCCACCAGTTTTAGTAGTAGAAGGGTTCCAGCACAAAAAAGGAGCTACAGGAGAGAAAGATACATTGAATACTATTTCAAAACATTTTGCCGCTACTGCGTTACGCTGTCCTGAAGCAACACTGGTGGTCCGTAAGGGGTAATCACAGAGGTGGAGCACAGGAGGCTCCTCAGAGTTAAATCACTTGCCTACGGTCACACAGCTAGTGAGAGTCAGGGTTTGAAAATACTTCTGATTTTAAAGCCCATACATTTTTCCTTTTCCTGTTCTCAAAATAAAAATAGCTGATTAAGATTTTCCCCAATCCTAAAAGATTATTTATTCTATGCTAGAAAATTAAAAAAAAAAAAAAACAGCAAAATAGAAAAGAAAAATTTGAAACCATCTTGAAATTCCACTTTAGAAATCTGACAGGGAATGTTCAGTATTTTGGTTAGCCCCTTTGTCTGGGTGTATATATGCCGGTATATACTTATCATAAATGGGACCATACATGTTGCTTTTTGACTTTCTTTTTGCATTCAACAATGAATCACAAGGGACTTTATCAATGAATAAATGTGTGCATTTTTATTGACTTCATAGTGTGTTATGTATGTTTAATATTTTATCAATCAATTGATATTTGGTTTATTCATCACATTCTGAAAATGTATAAAATCGTGTAACAAATACTCTTGTACATGAATCTTTGTTTTTTCCCAATTACCTCTTTGTGACAAATTTCTACAGTGGAACTGGCAGAGCTCATATGGTCAAACACTGGCTTACCTGATCCCATGGCCAAGAGACCCATAGCGGGGCTGAAGGCATCTGTAAAATGAAATTATTCTAAGGATCATGAGCGGCTCTACATGGTGGACACAGATCCTAGTACAGGGCAAAAGAAAGGGAGCCCAAAGTGGTAACTGGAGATATTCAACTTACAGCCGTATTTTGCCTGAGCCCTTAGGCTTCCTGTGGATCCATTACAGCAGCCCACACCGCACCACAGACCTGCTACTCATCCTCATCCCTGCCTCTAAATACAGGACAGAGAACGTCGACTTGGGGGGATAGGCCAACTGTTTGCATCAGAGAAAACTGTTAAGCATAGGAATCAAATGGTATGGGATTTTGCTTTTCTTGGGTCTTGGCTAATCGTGACCAGGGAAGACAGTGAGTCTAGAGACATTCTGCTGTCTCAGACGGCACTCATCAGGCCAACTCAGAATCCACACCTCTCCCTGCCATAGTTACAGCCCCTCAGTTTCTTGTGCCTCCCCTCTCCTTTCTTAGGTTCATTACTGTGTGTATTGCTGCTGCTTCCACTGCACTTTGTTGGTTTGTTTTTACTCAGTTTTAAAATGTTATGACATTTAAAATCATGTTTCTCTTTAAAATCTCCTTCAGAGTGACTTTGGTGGAAACAAGCGGAGCAGAGATTGCGCATGTTCGGGCATGACTGAACGATGAGGGGGCCATGGAGGTATGTTCAGGATGTCAGGGGAGGGCCCTGTGGGTGGTCCGGGAGGTCCCGTGTGAGGGCAGCGACCTGTAAAGGCTGCGGGGGCTGGAGTATGAGTGAAGACACATGTGTGGCTGCAGGATGTTTGGCTGGATTCCTTCCCAGCTCCCCTGTGGGGGATTTGCAGACGGGGGTTAAGATGGAGATCTGGGAGTTGCTCTGAGTTCTTGGAGCAACCTAACACTAGGACAGGGAAGCCAGAGTGACCTTCCAGCGTTTCAGATGTGCGCCATTCACGCTCCAACATTAGGTAAGTAGAAGGCCACTGGGATCCCTCAGACTCCTGCTTTCCTGTTAGACTCTGCTCTTCCTGAACTTCTGAACTTGGATTACAAAGCAGTAGGCAGGCTTCTTGAGAAAAAAGGAGTTCAAAACAAGTGAGTCCCAGACAGAAATAAATCTGGGGGCAATCATGAAAGGGAGACATGTAGAGAAGGAGTTGGTTGTAAAGAGAGATTATTAGATTATTAGAATAAATAGAAGGTTATGTGTAGATATAGAGTGTTTGGTGTGAAGTAGATGAAAAATGAGGGAGAAGCTTGAAATTATCAATTACAGTTAATTCTTCATGGTCAGGGACTTTGACACGTGTGCAGTTTGCAATGAATGTTCACTAAAGAATAAACGGAAAACTGCTATTAGTGAAAAACCAAATGTGTAAAAAAGTCGTTCACCAATCTAGATTTATTTATTTATTTAGTTAGTTAGTTAGTTGAGAAAGAGAGAGAGTGAGCATGAGTGGAGGGAAGGGCAGAGGGAGAGGGAGAGAGAGAACCTTAATCAGGCTCCATGCTCACCACAGACGTCATCACCTCATGACGCTGAGATCATGACCTGAGCTGAAATGGAGAGTCAGACGCTTCACGAACTGAGCCACCCAGGTACCCCACCGGTTTAAATTTTAATTCGCCAAATTTTTATTAAAATTTTTAGAGTTAAAAGAGCTATTTGAGATGACTAATTGATTCAACAAGCATGAGTACCTACTGTGTGCTAGTCAGAGGGATTGAAGAATGAGTTATCCCAGTTATCTATGCCTAAGTATGAGGAAACAGGCTTAAGTTTCCTACACCTCAAGTACCAGAGCTGAGGCAGAGCTGAGACCAGAACCCAGATATCCTGAATCTTAGTCCTTTGTGTGTCCAGCATGGCCATGTTCCTTCTAGGGGTCAAGTTTACTGGCGACCACATGGTGTCCATATGTGTTCTTGAGACCTGAGATCTTAGGAGGTAAATACCCAGGACTGCAGATTCCAAGAAGGTGCTTACCTTTCAGTCTAACTGAAATAAATTACACAAATGAATGAGTGCAGCCTTTTAGAAAGGGTATTTTTTTTCCCAAAAATGTAACATCACACCAAGGTGGATTATAAGAGTGTGTTATGGGTAAGAGAACAATACCTTCCTAAATTCTCATCAGGAAATCCCAAATCTTAAAAGTATACTGAAAATCAAAAAGAGAGGTATGTAATAATGCCAAAACTTCTGATGCTAAGTGCCATTCTGAGTCACAGAAACTTTATTTATTTAGTTTAGTTTAAAGCATTTTTAAAGTTTTTTTTTTTTTTTAATTAATCTCTACACCCAATGTGGGGCTTGAACTCACAACCCCAAGATCAAGAGTTGCATACTCTTCTGACTGAGCCGGCCAGGTGCCCCCCTGAGTCACAGAAACGTGTGTACAATAATAAAGAACACTGAAATGTGAGAGCTGGATAATGCATATATTCCATTATTTCTTTAGCCCATTCTGGAGCAACTGAGAAATCTGAGAGGCATATGAAACCCCAAGGTAGAAAAGTTGCTGTAAGCCTGAAAGTCATTCAATGTCTTTTACTCCTATTCAGTAATCACCAGATATTCTCTCATTTTGACTTTATTTCTCAAGGTGACATTTCTATACTATTCCAACTAGTCAAAGTGAGTACTACTGTCTACCTGGCAGTTACATTTTTCAGAGTAAATTAATATATTGGCATTCTGGTTTCTCAATGCTTTGCTATTTGGTTGATGTGAATTAGCTCCCCAGAGAGACCTGGAAATCCAACTTAAAAACGTAAGGAATATAATGTCTTCTTTTGTGTAGGACTATGATGTGATGGTATGCGTTCCCACACTCTTTCTATGTGCAATATGTCTCTTCTGTATCCTGAAGGAAACATTCTGGACCCATGGAGACCGCATCAATACACTAACATCTAATGTAATTAAATATGAACATATCCTAAAATAAGGATAAATAACTGTCAGTACCTTTAACTCTCCTACTCACTTGAGGTTTCATTTTCAAAGCCAGTTGTATTAGCTTTCTTACATCATACCCATCTTATTTATGCCTCCTTGTAACTAGACGCTCCCTAAATCTAAACAAGTGGGATACATTCTTGTATATTCTTGGTTTGGGAAAGAAAGGAACTAAGAAACTTATCTATAGTGAAGTTTCTGTTTTTATGGAAGGACTCAGTGTAATCTGTGTCCACATCTAGGCATTTCCAGAGGACAGAAAGCATGGAACGAATAAAGTATCTTTGTAAGTGCCAAATGAGCCTGAGGAAGATTAAACAAATGATGAGGGGACACTTAAGGTTTTGGCTCCTTCCCTGCAGCCCCACCTTCAGAAATAAGGATACAGGGTTCACTCCTTAGAAGTGGATGTACTGGAAAGGGAAGGAACTTCCAGAGGTTGGGGGAGACAAAGGGTGGGGACACACTGGAGATGGAGAGTGGGGTGGGGTAATTCTGAGTAATTGACTCAAGAGAACTTTTGACCCAGGATGTTTGAATTTGAGTCTGATGTGGGTCTGCTCTAATTGACTTAAAGTGCAAGCACACATCTCACTGTTTTGTAGATATTTAACAAGTTCTGACAGGCATGAGGAAGAGGGAATAGCTCCTTCTTGCCCTCTTCATCAAGGCATTCACTAGAGCAGAGCAAAGGAGCAGCCATGATGGAACCAGGAGGGGCAATTATAATCATAACTAGGAGGCCATGCTGTTCGTGTGGGAAATGTCTGTAGGATGAAGCGTGGGTGTCAGTTTGAAACCTTCTAGAGTGTTTTGGATGCGTCCTGCTGGGCGCCATTAAACTGGACTAGTAGGATTTAGGAAAGGGGGTTGAATTAGAGTTTTTGCAAATTTGTTAATCTGTGCTGAGCCGTATTTTAAAAATTGTTGCTGTAGCCTGTAGTGTGTATAGCATAGCATCTCCCCCCTCCCCCAATTCACATACACCTGGAACCTCAGAGAGTAACCTTACTTGGAAATAGCATCTTTGCAGATGTAACTCGTTAAGATTCTAAAATGAACATCTCAGATTTAGGGTGGGCCCTAAGTCCAATAACTGGTGTCTTCATAAGAGAAAGGAGAGGAAGATTTAGGCACACATAAAGACACAGGGGAAGAAGGCCATGTGGAGATGAAGAGGATTGGAGTGATGCAGCTACAAACCAAGGAACACCAAAAGCTGACAGAAGCCACTAGAAGCTGGAAGACAGGCATGGAATGGATTCTGCCTCGGAGACTCGAAAACAGCTCCATTTCGGACTGCTGGCCTCCAGATTGTGAAAGAATAAATTTCTATTGTTTTAAGCTACCATATTTGTAGCAATTTGTTATAACATCCCTAGGAAACTAGCACATTACTCATATTCCTCAATTTTAGATCCAGCCAAGGGTGGTCCATGGAAATATGGGTTGTATGTTTATTTATTTAGCTATTGAATAGAGATTAATTTTCATTCCTCCTCACCTCTTCCCTCCTCACTCCCAAATACTCCATATACATAAGCAAACCACACACCAAAAAGTACTCAAAGAGGAAGACTCAAGGGTCAGGAGCAGTCATAAGAAATATTCAAAATAGTTCCTTTCATTCCCTCATTAATCTAGAGATGGGATATTCCATGTACTCTATTTTAAACCAATATGTTTTTATTTCTATCATTTTAGCAAGTTCTTTTATAAGAAAATATTATATATAGTTATATATATATATATATATTATTGTTCATTTTAATAAAGTATACAAATTTCATGGTGGCGTGAACCCTGGACAGGTGGCAGCAGCAGACATTACTTCCATTTCCAAAAGATAGGTTTCTACTGCAGAATCACAAACCAACAAAACCCGTAAACTCAACAAAGTTATGAACATTGGACTTCCCTTGGAAAGGATGTAAGTTACATGCTCAGGTCAGCTGTTCCTCCCCGCCACCCCACCCCCCAAATAATATTCTCCTTCTCCCTGTGGCATGTCCCATGTCCTCCCCTCCTTCGTCAAACACAGTGGATGAATGACACTACAAAAAACCCTCTTATCTGACAACACAGGTTGATCAACACTGAAGAGGCCTTGACCAACATCTCTTTTATCTTTCACCTTTCACTTGGGTTCTTTCAGATGTGGTTCTTAAATTAAGCCAGATGCTTAATTTTGGGGTTCCCTATGCTTTCCTCCAGCAGTCAATCCCAACAACTTGGAGGCTTGCTCATTTTCCTCTGTGTGTGTGAAATAATACAGCTCTGAAGTAGGAGAATATGATGCTGTTTATTTGCTCCTCCCTTTCATTTCTCTCCTGCATTACTCTCTTACCTCTTGGGACTCTGCTTGCTTATTTTCACTCTACTCCTTGGTATTTGCAAAGTTTGTATTTTCCTACCCCTGGCAAAGATCTGTGGGTTAGCAGTGACATTGGCTAGAGGTCCTTAAGACTATCACTGCTCCACTTAAGTTGGAAAATGGCAGGATATACTGAATAAAATAATAATTACAAAGTTAGGGTGTGTATTTTTAAAAAGCATGTGTAAGAGAAAGGATTAGAAAGGAAAACAGACCGTATTTAAAAAAAACAGGTGACTAACATATCATAATTAAAAAAAAAAGGCAAAAAATAATAAAAAGAACCAAAGAAAGTAAGTGAGTTGCTAGAGTCCTATGAGTTTATGTTCAGACGAGAAAGTGGGTAAGTGGCTCGGTGACTTGAAGCTAGGATTTGGTGGAAGAATAGAGATACAAGTAAATGGAAGTAAGTGAAATAAGGATGGGGTTGGGGCACCTGGGTGGCGCAGTCGTTAAGCGTCTGCCTTCGGCTCAGGGCGTGATCCCGGCGTTATGGGATCGAGCCCCTCATCAGGCTCCTCCGCTAGGAGCCTGCTTCTTCCTCTCCCACTCCCCCTGCTTGTGTTCCCTCTCTCGCTGGCTGTCTCTCTCTGTCAAATAAATAAATAAAATCTTTAAAAATAAATAAATATCTGTATTTATTCATATACTTAGGTTTTTACTTCAATTTACTCATATTTTAATTTTATTGTATATCCTTTTTTTTAATATATATATTCCCAATAGAGGGTGATAACACATGAAAATAGGTAGAACAACTCGTTATGCTTAAGCTCTCTGGATCTATGGCAACAAGAGAATGTGCTATATTGTTTTTTAAAATGTGAGTTTGAGGGGTGCCTGAATGGCAAAGTCCATTAAGCATCCCACTTCTCAGGGTCGTGAGATCGAGCCCTGCATTGGGCTCTGCACTCAGAGGGGAGTCTGCTTGAGGTTTTCTTTCTCCCTCTCCCTCTGCCCCTGCCACCTGCACTCTCTCTATATATAAAATAAATAAATAAGTCTTAAAAAAAATAAAACAAAATGTTAGTTTGAGATGGTTCATTTCAATAGTTCCTTTAACTAGTGAACAAATGTGTTCTTTTAAGGCCTAAAAGACACAGTGAGGTTGATGGCCCAGTCTAGATGCGATTGGGAGACTAACGCTTTTGTGTTCAAGTAACAGAAAATCCAGCTAAAGAGTGGCTTACACATGTAATACATCTGGTAGTTGGCAGTTGCTGAGATGGCCGGCCGCTATAAAATGGGATCATCCTGGCAGCCTGACTCTTTTCATCTTTCAGCTTTGCTGTCCTTCTGTACTTGTTGCTTCATGGTTGCAAGATAGCTGCCACATCTCCAGGTATTATGTCTTTTCATCAGTATGACAAGCAGGGGAAGAAATGCTCCTGTTTGCTCCTTTTGAGGTTAAAAGAGAAATGCCAGGTTTCCATGATGTCTCATTGACCAGAACTAGGTCATATCCCACTTCTGGACCTAACCACTAATGGAAGAAAATGAAATTATTATAAATGACCTAGACCAATCATGACTCATTTTTGGGGGCTAAATCAGGATCCTACATTGCCTGAAATCAGATCTCTGCCCATTGCAAAATCATGTTTCTCTTAACAGGAAGGAAAAAGATAATGACCCTTGGGTGGGCAACTAACAGGAAGACTTGTGACAGCTAAGAGACCTTTATGGGCAAAATCTAGAGGTGTTTAATTAGTGGCTTTTATCTAGGAAGTGTCAATTGGAGAGGATATTGAACTAACATATGAAAATTTTTTTTTAAAAACTAAAAGACCCTTAAAAGATCACAAATACAAAGCTTCATCTGAGAATGATTGGGAGAATGAAAGCCCCCCAGTAAAATCATGAGTAAGAGTGTAATTAACAAGTAATTGCTAGCAAAAGATACTGAAGGCTGGATTGATCATGCCTACTTAAGTAGCTCACTCCTGTTAGAAAACCAATAAAAAGTCCTCCTTATAGGGGCGCCTGGGTGGCTCAGTTGGTTAAATGTCTGACTCCTGATTTGGGCTCAGGTCATGATCTCAGGGTCCTGGGATCAAGCCGTGTGTCAGGCTCTGCACTCAGTGCAGAGTCTGCTTGTCCATCTCGGTCCCCCTCCTTGCTCTCTGTCTCTGTCTCTTTCTTAAATAAATAAATAAATAAATAAATAAATAAATAAATAAAATCTTTTTAAAAAGTCCTCATTGTATCACTTTTCATATATTTCCCCCCTCTACATTTCTTTTCATGATTTATTTTATCTTTACCCTATTTCTGCACTGATTTTCCCCTACTTTTCTTTGTCTACTAATTACCTTCAGTTTTGTTTCATTTTTCTGACTCTGAGTCACCATGTACTTTGTTCTAATATTAAATACACAGCACTGCACATTTGATACTTACAGCAGTTCATTGGTATTCTTCCATACCTTCTTTAACCTCTTCCAGATCTACGCCCAAACAGTTGGCTCTTCTCCCACTGAAGCACGGTTATGTCACTGATTTACATCATCCAGGCTTCCCTGCCCAGCTCACACTGTGATTCTATCCCTTTTTTCTCTTCATAGATATTTGCTGCCGACATCGTGCTTTTGTAATTATGCAGAAGCAAGCATAATTTGTAGGCAAACAAGACCATCTTTTTTTCTTTCACCAAACTAGAACTAGGTATTGATCCTTCTCTCTGCTCACCTTGAGCTTTTCCATTCTCATAAATTCCAGTCTCTTCTTCCACATTCATACACTCGGATCCTGGGCCTTATTTATTCTTTTCTCTTTATTCTTCACCTCTTCATCTGGCCAGCTAGCTATCGCGTAGAGGTGCTCAAGCAAAGAATGCATTCGAGCATAACTGAATTGGCTCCCCTGCCCACAGCATTTCCTGTGGGGAGAAGCAAGGCTTGGAACATCTGGTGCAACTCCCTCTTTTGCTTACAGAAGCCAGAAGGGGGAGGACAGAAGGCTAGAGGTTTTGGGCATTTTGGAATCAGTATAGGGTCAAGCGGGAATAGCACCTTTTCCCAGAGGCTGTTTCTAACTGGAGTTAGGGAAATAAACAAAAGAAACTGGAACCTCACAGATTCTAAAGTAGAAGGCTATTTCTTTATCTCCTCTCCTACTTGTCCACATCAGCAAAAGCAGATGGGTAGCATTCGATGTGAAATAAAAAGTGAGCAAATTTCTGCGAGTCTGAGGTATATAAAATACCAACCAGGTCAATTTGGTAATGAAAATGAATTTCTCATTTCTCTAAAAGGAACTGGTATTAATGGAGTAGCTAACATATGCCAGGTACTATGATTTTATACTTAATCTCATGTTTAATTTAATCCTTCATTGAATTTAATCCTCCAGTGCACTCCATTGTTCCTGACATCTACATAATAAAATCATAACAGATCTTTCCTTTATTATCATCAAAACAGTGCTATCTCATTAAAAGGGAGCAAACACAGGGTATTTGTTAATTTACTTTATCTATTTATATAGTTTGTAAAAGTATTCATTAAAGAATGCCAGATACAAAGGACGCATTTAATGAATCATCTATGAAGTTACCATGAGCAAGTTTTTAAAATATGACATGAAAGGGAAAGAACGCTTCAACAAATTGGAAACCTGTTAGAATCCAAACATTTCCAAAGTCGGTTAGAATGGTCATATCAAAAATAAAGTGCACATTTCATTTTTTTTTAAAGATTTTATTTATGTATTTGACAGAGATAGAGACAGCCAGCGAGAGAGGGAACACAAGCAGGGGGAGTGGGAGAGGAAGAAGCAGGCTCCCAGCGGAGCAGGGAGCCCGATGCAGGGCTCAATCCCAGGACCCTGGGATCATGCCCTGAGCCGAAGGCAGAGGCTTAACGACTGCGCCACCCAGGCGCCCCCACATTTCATTTCATATACAAATAGGTGACTTTATCATGGAGGAACTGGCCTTCAGCCGATGAGCTGCAGGTGTATTTGCCTGACAACACAGCAAGGCTTAGAAAGGGCGGCTGTTCCAATTCTCTGCATCCTTTGTCATCGCTGCTGTAAGTGGCATCTGTGAGACTCTGAATGCCCCTGCGTGCGAGACACTCTACTCACAGGTGGTCCGATACGAACAGCTTTAGCAAGAGGATGGCAATTTTAGGCGCTAGGCAGCTTGTTGCTGTCCTCTGACCCCTGCCTGGACTCTGGCTCTGCACCTTCTCTTGCTCCCGCTGTAACAACGTTCTGCTGGCACAGGCACGCTTGGCTCTCCGTGTTGACCGTGTACATCTATCCCCGACTCTGAGTTTTAGTTCCTGCCCCGTCCTCGTGCCAACCTGGGCACAACAACTTGTGAAATAGTGCCACTGGTGATATCTGACACAGAGACCATGTGCCTCGCCATGAAAAGATCAAAGCTCTCTCCAGGGCTGACCTCGCGCTGGCTGCAAAGGCTGGGCTAGCTCAGCAAACACCGTTGTGTGCTTTCTCGAGGTCGGGCTGGCGACTGACAATGAGATGCGCTGTTAGGAAAGGAAATGACCAGTGACAAAGACTCAGCACGTTCGGAGGCTGCCGAAGACTGTTGGTGGCTTGCTTTCAGATAAATCACCTTTAAATGATTTACCAAGCTGAAGAAGTGCAGATATTTTGGTGAACCGAACCCAGAAGGTACCTAGAAGACAGTCCGAGGCCGCCGGGATTAACCAAATAAGAAAAGGTTTTGGGCACTAAGGGTCGAGGTCCTTAAAATATGAAAATATTAGGAATTAAAATTCCTAATTCTGCAGTATTGTAACTTCCTGGCATTTACTTACTGAGTACAGAGCACCCACCAACCGGGGCCGGGGACAGAAACGCTTCTCACTGATCACATTTTGATAACTTCATAGAAAGAGTCCTAGAAGATGTTATGCTCACTCTGGAGAAATAAGTTTGTGTTTAGGGATTCTTTCTTTCTTTTTACACCAATTTTATCCATGAATTCAAATTCTGGACCAAAGTATTATTAAGAAAATAGTATTACCTGTGAAAAGATTGTAATAGCACAAGACTGACTTTTTTGTGTGTCTGTAAGAGTTCTGTTTAGGTAACATAATAATAATAATAATTACCATTACTATTATTCTTATTGCCGTTATCATGTACCTACGCTATGACTGCCACTCTGGAGATGTTTCACAGATATTACCTCATTCAGTGTTTACCCAATACCGTAGGTATTTTATTTCTGTTTAATGGGTGAGGACACTGACTCAAAAATACCAACTTGTTTGCCTGAGCGCCCACAGCTACTCAGGAGCAGAGGCAGGATTCTAATGGAGATAGGTCTTACTCCATCTGCAAACGGAGAACGCAGTAACTAAGACACAGAGTAATCGTGAGGATTAAGTGCCACAGCTCTGTACAAGGCAGTCCTCCCTGAGCTTGCAA
Source organism: Ursus maritimus (assembly GCF_017311325.1). Taxonomy (NCBI): domain Eukaryota; kingdom Metazoa; phylum Chordata; class Mammalia; order Carnivora; family Ursidae; genus Ursus; species Ursus maritimus. Next base: position 47,635,733 of record NW_024423344.1, read on the forward strand.
ACTGCTCCGCACCTGGGAGGTGCTGCTAACACTGTGCACGGGCTTTGGAAGACACTGTGCCGTCTCCTCGGACAGCTTCTCCCAGTACTGAGGTGCGCTCCTCTACACAGGGCAGCCGCAAACCGGGCCAGTGAGGGAAGAGGGGCTACAACTTGACAAGAAGACGTCCCGGACCACTGAGACTCGGGAACAAAGGACACTGCTTTGCCTGGCTTTGACAGGGAAGAGACACAGTGACCATGAAGATTGTCTGAGGGGTGAGAAAATCACTTGGGAGAAGGCTGCTTGCTTCAACTTTAGGTTCACTAATTAGTTTTGCAGAGAAACAGCTGTGTTACACTGCCCACGGGGTCAACAGCTGTACGGCTCTCGCTCCACCTTTCTGAGAGTCGAGTTGTTTAAAAGCAAATAAATAGTGGTGATTTTGTTCTTCCTAGAAAGTGAGCACCAGACCCATTGGTGGGGTCTTTTCCATTCACCCTCATACACTGTGTATAATTTTTTTTCATATGTACGTTTACGGCCACGGATACTGCAAACCACAATCATTAATATTTATAATGACGAACTCTCAAATCCTTCTACAAGTGATATTATGCCCCGTGTGATCTGCTCAAGAAGACAGGAAAGCATACAGTATAAAGAAATCTTTCCACTGAAAAGAATCAAGATGTTAAAACTCTGCTCTCTGCTTTCAACTTCAGTCTCTGGAAATATGTTTAATTAATATTTATATATTAATTAGTGTTAAATAATAGTTTTTAATTTCTAAAGGCTTTTATATATACTTAATGCACTTAACAACCCTGGGAGTTGGGCATTGTTATCCTTATAAGGTTTCAATTTCTTTGAGAATCAGTGCCAGGAAAATACGATATGTCCTCAGAGGAACTGATATTCACTCTCCCTAATAAAAACCAAATACATGTAACCTCATTTTTCCCTTCATGCCCTGGCTTCTAGGAATCTCAGATTCTAATGTGATGAATGTTTATGGCTATTGTGTCAATCTTTATAGTTGGCATGTTTTCTCTCTTTCCTTTGTTCTGCTTTTCTATTTCTTTTTCATCAGCTCAGGTGATTATTGCCGATACACTTTTCGTAATCTACTTCAAATGTTTTAAGAGGGTATAAATGAGAAAAGAAAGAAATGAATGAATGGATAATTTGGCTGTTTTGTCTTAATTTAAGAGATAGGTGAAGCTACCTGAGCAAAGTTATAAAGCTCATTAGTGGCAGAGTTGGGGGTTTCAACCCAGGTCTCCTGATTCCAAATCCTATGTTGTTTCCAGAATAATCCATCTCTGTAGAATAAGGTGAGCTAAGATTTTACTCAATTAAAGCTCTGCCTCAAGGAGTGAAATGATTACATTTTCTGTCCAAGGTTGTGCAAATCCATTCAGTTGTCCCCACTGTCTTCCTGAGAATCCTTAACTCTTGAGAGAGAAGGAAAAAGGAAGGAAGCCTGCTCTTGACGTTCCCAGGTGTTCAGCACGTTCACTTTGGAGATTGTTCTTATTAAAAAGTGAGGGTGTGGGACTGTGGGACTGTGGGACATCAGTATGGCTACTAGACATACTTCCCCCCACTTCATCCTAAGTAGGAGGAAGACCTGCTTTTTTCCAAATGGTTCCTACATCTCTATTGAGATACTGCGGCAGCTGCCACCGGGTCCCCCTGCAGCGCAGCGTGAATGTTTCTCTTTGTTGCAAAGAAGATGCAAAAAGTCAATGCATTATTTATAGTAGTTATTTTCATCATTACATATTCACAATAATTGGAAGGTGGAAGTAGAGGATAATATAATAGAATGGGAAGAAAATTATCTGCAGTAACTTTAGAAATGTTTATAGGAAATGTTCAGCTGCTAAAAAAGTCCCCCCAAACAAACACTGGATCTTAAAATACCATGTAAGCCACCCACATCTGCAAAGCCTTATTTCTGCTATTTATTTGTCCAAAGCAATAGAGTTAGTGTAAAATCGAACCTTGAAGGAGAATTCTGAATTCCCTCCATGTGAGAGGGCTTGTAATGAAGTTATTTACTCTCAGAGTGAGTGTAACTTCTGACAGTTAGCCCATCATCCTGATGAGGCCAAGACAGCATGTTCTGCTCTGACATAACTTCAATCTATTTCATAACCAAGCACTATACCATTGACCCCAGCCAACTGCCTATCAAATATATGTTCTCAGTTACAAGGAAAATTGAGCAAATATAGATAGATCGATCTAAATTTATCACCCTCATGAAACACACACACACACACACACACACATTCATGTACTTGCAGCACTACCTTTATTTACGAAGAATATTGTACCTATAAGATAGAAACAATGTATTTTCTATGACAAAGCACTAAACCTTAGGCTGCCCATGTGTGATATGAGATGTTTAGACTGGGATATGGAACAAAAGGATCTTTATCACTTAGGAGGCTTTCAGCTAAAAGTAACAGAACCATGACTTGAAATGTCTTAAACACTAATAAAAATGTATTATCTCACATGATGAGAGGGTTGGAGGCTTCTTAGGAGGTGGCTCCAAAACCAGTCACTTTAGTGGCTCAATAACATGATTGTAGCTGAGGTTTTTTCCATCTTTGGCTCTGTTTTGCTTCTGTTGACTTAGCCTCAGTCCAGTTCCCTTCATGGTCACACAAGGTAGGCACAGTTCCAGATAGTGTATGCGTGCATAACAAGGTCAAGTGGAAAAAGAGATTCCTTTTTCCCCATGAGTCTTTTTTTTATTAGTAATAAAATCTTTTTCTGAATCCATCCAACAGATTTCCCTTAATGTTTCATTGGCCAGAATTGCATCACACACCCTTCCCTATACCACAGGCTGAGGGGAATGAGATGACCATAGCTGACTAAATGAAGTTCAGAAGAGACAGGGCTATATGAATGCAATTTGAGGTCTGATGAATGGGGGCTTAGTTGGTTAAGTGTCTGACTGGCTCAGGTCATGATCCCAGGGTCGTGGGATCAAGCCCCGGGTTAGGCTCCCTGCTCAGCAGAGAGCCTGCTTCTCCCTCTGCCTTGACTCATGCTTGCATACACACACACACACACACACACACACACACACTCTCTCTCTCTCTCTCTCTCTCTCTCAAATAAATAAATAAAATCTTAAAAAAAAAAAA
>NW_024423344.1:47639623-47655248 GCF_017311325.1 Ursus maritimus
ACCCCTGCCTGGACTCTGGCTCTGCACCTTCTCTTGCTCCCGCTGTAACAACGTTCTGCTGGCACAGGCACGCTTGGCTCTCCGTGTTGACCGTGTACATCTATCCCCGACTCTGAGTTTTAGTTCCTGCCCCGTCCTCGTGCCAACCTGGGCACAACAACTTGTGAAATAGTGCCACTGGTGATATCTGACACAGAGACCATGTGCCTCGCCATGAAAAGATCAAAGCTCTCTCCAGGGCTGACCTCGCGCTGGCTGCAAAGGCTGGGCTAGCTCAGCAAACACCGTTGTGTGCTTTCTCGAGGTCGGGCTGGCGACTGACAATGAGATGCGCTGTTAGGAAAGGAAATGACCAGTGACAAAGACTCAGCACGTTCGGAGGCTGCCGAAGACTGTTGGTGGCTTGCTTTCAGATAAATCACCTTTAAATGATTTACCAAGCTGAAGAAGTGCAGATATTTTGGTGAACCGAACCCAGAAGGTACCTAGAAGACAGTCCGAGGCCGCCGGGATTAACCAAATAAGAAAAGGTTTTGGGCACTAAGGGTCGAGGTCCTTAAAATATGAAAATATTAGGAATTAAAATTCCTAATTCTGCAGTATTGTAACTTCCTGGCATTTACTTACTGAGTACAGAGCACCCACCAACCGGGGCCGGGGACAGAAACGCTTCTCACTGATCACATTTTGATAACTTCATAGAAAGAGTCCTAGAAGATGTTATGCTCACTCTGGAGAAATAAGTTTGTGTTTAGGGATTCTTTCTTTCTTTTTACACCAATTTTATCCATGAATTCAAATTCTGGACCAAAGTATTATTAAGAAAATAGTATTACCTGTGAAAAGATTGTAATAGCACAAGACTGACTTTTTTGTGTGTCTGTAAGAGTTCTGTTTAGGTAACATAATAATAATAATAATTACCATTACTATTATTCTTATTGCCGTTATCATGTACCTACGCTATGACTGCCACTCTGGAGATGTTTCACTGATTTTACTTCATTCAGTGTTTACCCAATACCGTAGGTATTTTATTTCTGTTTAATGGGTGAGGACACTGACTCAAAAATACCAACTTGTTTGCCTGAGCGCCCACAGCTACTCAGGAGCAGAGGCAGGATTCTAATGGAGATAGGTCTTACTCCATCTGCAAACGGAGAACGCAGTAACTAAGACACAGAGTAATCGTGAGGATTAAGTGCCACAGCTCTGTACAAGGCAGTCCTCCCTGAGCTTGCAAACTGCTCCGCACCTGGGAGGTGCTGCTAACACTGTGCACGGGCTTTGGAAGACACTGTGCCGTCTCCTCGGACAGCTTCTCCCAGTACTGAGGTGCGCTCCTCTACACAGGGCAGCCGCAAACCGGGCCAGTGAGGGAAGAGGGGCTACAACTTGACAAGAAGACGTCCCGGACCACTGAGACTCGGGAACAAAGGACACTGCTTTGCCTGGCTTTGACAGGGAAGAGACACAGTGACCATGAAGATTGTCTGAGGGGTGAGAAAATCACTTGGGAGAAGGCTGCTTGCTTCAACTTTAGGTTCACTAATTAGTTTTGCAGAGAAACAGCTGTGTTACACTGCCCACGGGGTCAACAGCTGTACGGCTCTCGCTCCACCTTTCTGAGAGTCGAGTTGTTTAAAAGCAAATAAATAGTGGTGATTTTGTTCTTCCTAGAAAGTGAGCACCAGACCCATTGGTGGGGTCTTTTCCATTCACCCTCATACACTGTGTATAATTTTTTTTCATATGTACGTTTACGGCCACGGATACTGCAAACCACAATCATTAATATTTATAATGACGAACTCTCAAATCCTTCTACAAGTGATATTATGCCCCGTGTGATCTGCTCAAGAAGACAGGAAAGCATACAGTATAAAGAAATCTTTCCACTGAAAAGAATCAAGATGTTAAAACTCTGCTCTCTGCTTTCAACTTCAGTCTCTGGAAATATGTTTAATTAATATTTATATATTAATTAGTGTTAAATAATAGTTTTTAATTTCTAAAGGCTTTTATATATACTTAATGCACTTAACAACCCTGGGAGTTGGGCATTGTTATCCTTATAAGGTTTCAATTTCTTTGAGAATCAGTGCCAGGAAAATACGATATGTCCTCAGAGGAACTGATATTCACTCTCCCTAATAAAAACCAAATACATGTAACCTCATTTTTCCCTTCATGCCCTGGCTTCTAGGAATCTCAGATTCTAATGTGATGAATGTTTATGGCTATTGTGTCAATCTTTATAGTTGGCATGTTTTCTCTCTTTCCTTTGTTCTGCTTTTCTATTTCTTTTTCATCAGCTCAGGTGATTATTGCCGATACACTTTTCATAATCTACTTCAAATGTTTTAAGAGGGTATAAATGAGAAAAGAAAGAAATGAATGAATGGATAATTTGGCTGTTTTGTCTTAATTTAAGAGATAGGTGAAGCTACCTGAGCAAAGTTATAAAGCTCATTAGTGGCAGAGTTGGGGGTTTCAACCCAGGTCTCCTGATTCCAAATCCTATGTTGTTTCCAGAATAATCCATCTCTGTAGAATAAGGTGAGCTAAGATTTTACTCAATTAAAGCTCTGCCTCAAGGAGTGAAATGATTACATTTTCTGTCCAAGGTTGTGCAAATCCATTCAGTTGTCCCCACTGTCTTCCTGAGAATCCTTAACTCTTGAGAGAGAAGGAAAAAGGAAGGAAGCCTGCTCTTGACGTTCCCAGGTGTTCAGCACGTTCACTTTGGAGATTGTTCTTATTAAAAAGTGAGGGTGTGGGACTGTGGGACTGTGGGACATCAGTATGGCTACTAGACATACTTCCCCCCACTTCATCCTAAGTAGGAGGAAGACCTGCTTTTTTCCAAATGGTTCCTACATCTCTATTGAGATACTGCGGCAGCTGCCACCGGGTCCCCCTGCAGCGCAGCGTGAATGTTTCTCTTTGTTGCAAAGAAGATGCAAAAAGTCAATGCATTATTTATAGTAGTTATTTTCATCATTACATATTCACAATAATTGGAAGGTGGAAGTAGAGGATAATATAATAGAATGGGAAGAAAATTATCTGCAGTAACTTTAGAAATGTTTATAGGAAATGTTCAGCTGCTAAAAAAGTCCCCCCAAACAAACACTGGATCTTAAAATACCATGTAAGCCACCCACATCTGCAAAGCCTTATTTCTGCTATTTATTTGTCCAAAGCAATAGAGTTAGTGTAAAATCGAACCTTGAAGGAGAATTCTGAATTCCCTCCATGTGAGAGGGCTTGTAATGAAGTTATTTACTCTCAGAGTGAGTGTAACTTCTGACAGTTAGCCCATCATCCTGATGAGGCCAAGACAGCATGTTCTGCTCTGACATAACTTCAATCTATTTCATAACCAAGCACTATACCATTGACCCCAGCCAACTGCCTATCAAATATATGTTCTCAGTTACAAGGAAAATTGAGCAAATATAGATAGATCGATCTAAATTTATCACCCTCATGAAACACACACACACACACACACATTCATGTACTTGCAGCACTACCTTTATTTACGAAGAATATTGTACCTATAAGATAGAAACAATGTATTTTCTATGACAAAGCACTAAACCTTAGGCTGCCCATGTGTGATATGAGATGTTTAGACTGGGATATGGAACAAAAGGATCTTTATCACTTAGGAGGCTTTCAGCTAAAAGTAACAGAACCATGACTTGAAATGTCTTAAACACTAATAAAAATGTATTATCTCACATGATGAGAGGGTTGGAGGCTTCTTAGGAGGTGGCTCCAAAACCAGTCACTTTAGTGGCTCAATAACATGATTGTAGCTGAGGTTTTTTCCATCTTTGGCTCTGTTTTGCTTCTGTTGACTTAGCCTCAGTCCAGTTCCCTTCATGGTCACACAAGGTAGGCACAGTTCCAGATAGTGTATGCGTGCATAACAAGGTCAAGTGGAAAAAGAGATTCCTTTTTCCCCATGAGTCTTTTTTTTATTAGTAATAAAATCTTTTTCTGAATCCATCCAACAGATTTCGGTTAGGCTCCCTGCTCAGCAGAGAGCCTGCTTCTCCCTCTGCCTTGACTCATGCTTGCATACACACACACACACACACACACACACACACACTCTCTCTCTCTCTCTCTCTCTCTCTCAAATAAATAAATAAAATCTTAAAAAAAAAAAAAGACTGGGCTATGTGAACACAATTTTAGGTCTGTTGAATGGAGGAAACAGGGAAATTGATGTTGGGCTAGCAATAAAAAATGTCTCCACAGGTCCACCCTTTACTCAACTAACATCTAAATATATACCCTTCATACCATTCACACTTGATAAAAGTACTCACATCTATATAAAATATGTCCAACTCCTCCCTAAAGGGAGACTGCCCAAAGTCTCATCAGTCAGTACGCCCAAGTCTACATCCAGGATTTCTGGGCTTTAATTGTTAACTTCTTCCATCATGGTCTATGGACGTAGGGCTAAAAACAAATTTTCATCACTAGCATAGCCATATGCTATATAAATTTATAGGATAAATTTTCCCCTTACCAATCCCCATGCCTTCCACCTGCCCTATCAACTTTGATAGATAGGAAATGACTGACAACAGTCACTGGTTCATAGCACTTGCATTCTGTTGGACAACAATAGCAAGGACTTCCTATCCAGATAGTAGAGAGAGGCACCCAATTCTATAGCCCAGTTGTGCTCTCAGGAGCCGTCTTTCTTTCCTTTTTTGTGGCAGAGATGGTTAGCTGTTCTCCAATACCTGTTTCTCCTTCCTCGTGGGCACACAGTGAGGCCACCCTTCTCAGCCTTCCTTGCACTTAGCTGTAGCCATGTGGACTGAATTCTAGCCCATAGAATATTAACAGAAGTGCCACATATCACTACCAGCCTGCACTCATAAGACCACCAGCACTGATGTTTATGTGCTCCTTTTTCTCCCTCCTTCTAGCTCACTGAAATGGAGATTCTCAATGAGATTAGCTTAAAAGATCATGTTTAATATGGTAGAACCAGCCTGGATCCTTAAATTCCTGCATGGATAAAGGCTGTACCATCTACCTCTTCACTTGCTCAGTTCTCTTACATGAATAAGAAATACGATTTCTATGGTGTTTGAGACATCTGCCCATTTTGCGTCGATTTGTCATGGCACTCGCCCTACCCAGACCAATGTAATTCTCCTTTATGGCAACACTGGAGATGACCGTTGGAAGACATGCTCTTTCCTGGGCCTGCAGAGCCTTAGTATTCTGCGTCCTATTGGTGGGCACTTAGGAACTCCGGGGATTGCCTGTCACAGGCTATTGTTTATTAACCTTGGGCTTTCTTTGGTAATACAATTCCTGTAAGAACTCAGTAGGCTTCAGGTGCTTCCAGTCAACTCCACGGGATAATAACACAGCCAACGAGCTTTTCTAGAAATAGACTGTGAGTCTGAGAATTCCTGACTCCATGCCAGGGACTTCACCATGATGCCGGTCCTCCTAGACCTCAGATGAATGACCTCTGCCCTGAGGCAATTTAAAACAATAACCCTGGGTGGGGAGGCAATACCCCTAATCCAATCTTGGCCATCTGGATTGTTCTTCTTGTCGGGCAGAAACAACTTTATAAAAATTGTTTAAGATGGGCCTGGAAGAGTAAGCTTGTTTGTTGGCTCAAATGTATCTGCTGCTGCTCTCTTAAAGATGGTCCATCGTTAGTCTTCACTTGTTTTCCCATGTAGCCTCCCTGGAAGGCATCCGCTGATGTTCCTACCACTACCCTGATAGCAAAGGCTGCGCAGGTCCATCCACGACCTGCGCTCAACAGGTGCCTTGCTTCACAACCACATACACAGAGTCACTAACTTCCCAGTGTTTTTACGACCAAGTACAGCACCTCCTCCATTTATCCAATTCCTCATTTTAGCATCCCATTTCTGGAGCAAGTATCTGTATCAGTAGGGTTTTTAGTTGCCAAAATAAGAAACCCGATGTATCTGATTTAAGGAGACACTGAATTTACTGAAAGGATGTTGGGTATGAAACACCAGGACCGGAGGACATGCAGTCAGGAGCAACGGCACAAGTCACATGCAGAACTGGCTGGGGGAGAACACGACTGTCACTGGCACTGAGCCCAGTGTCCTGTGGTTCACACTGTGGATGCACAGATGCACCAGCATGGAACACAGGGGCCGCCATTGCCATGGCTGCTCCTGCTGCTCTAGGAAACGCATCCTGCCCCCAGAGCCCCTGCCAGAGGGGTAGTTCTCTGCCATTCTGCATGCCAGATCCCAGCATCGAGCCTGAGAAGTTGCATCCCATTGGTAGAGTCTCAGTCTCATGTGTGTTTTTGACCTTCAAGGGAGGCTTGAAAAATGAGGAACTGGCATTAGTTTTTACCTCTAACTTATAAAATGGAAACTCCCCCAAGTAGAGAAGTGGCTCAGATACAGGGAAGCCAGAAAGAATGACAAGTTTTTTGTTTTGTTTTTCCCGAGAGAGACAGTGTGCACAAGCAGGGGAGGGGCAGAGGCAGAGGGAGAGAAAATCTGCAGCAGGCTCCATGCCCAGTGTGGAGTCCCATACGGGGCTCGATCTCACGATCCTGAGATCACTACCTGAGCTGAAACGAAGAATTAGACGTTTAACTGACTGACCACCCAGGTGCTCCACAAGGATTTCTTAGTTCTTTTAAGCAATTTGAAAACGTGCTATCAAAGCTTATATTTTCTAACAGTAAGTTAAAACTTAACAATTCATATTAATTTATTCAACAATTTTTTTTTTCTCTTTCCCATGTGTCAGACACAATGGTTATGGTTTTCTGAACTTTCTATGCCTTTGAGAGTGAGGGTCTCCTTTTCCTGGATTTCATCTCTGACTGATGCTGCAAGGGGCATCACCAAGATGAGACCTAGTCTAGGCCATACCCTACTCCTTCAAAAGCTTAGGTCATCCCTCTCATTGGGAGGTTTCCACCAGGAGGAAAGTACCTGGAAACTATGTAATTTCTGAGTTATAATTTCTTTAGAGACATCATAACTTCTCAGTAAGGTTCACATAGGAACCCTAAACAAAGGTCACAGAAGGCTCATCACTCATCCTACCTGTCCTAGGATGTATCTGAAGCTCGGCCTGAGCCAGCCCTCAAAGCACTTGTCCCCAGTGTTCCCTTAAAATCTGATGCCCACTAATTCATTGCGCCTTACAACCTATCATCTTAGTAAAAAAGGAAACTCCTCGGGCTATCTTCCAATTTTTTATACTGATGCTTTTCTGTGTTTCCTCTCCCCTGGTCAGCCTCCTACTATTCAACTGTCTGGTAATATTTTACGTCTTCCAGAAATTCTATTTCATGATGAAGAAAAATTCTACTATCTTAATCATCTTCACAGAAGACTCATTACATCTTCTTGATGTGATTTAAACCTGGTTTTCTCCCAAGGATACAATTTCCCTTCACCCTTTCAGCTAAAACTAATCATTTCTCCTTTTCGGCATTAGACTTTGGTACATATGGAGGGGGAAGGTATCCCCAGTATGGCTCCAAAGCATTGTTCTCCCACCATTGCATAAATACCCGTTGTCCTGTGGAGGTTAAACTATTTAGCTTGGGTACCCTTTATGCTTCCCCAAAGATGACCTTCTACAAATAGATAAAACCTTTCATCTGACTTACATTCCTTGTCCTCACCCCTCATCAAGCCATTGTTCTGGATGACTTGTCTGTCCACGTGGACAAGCCCAACAATCTAACCTCACGGTGCTTTGCCCCCCTCACCTCAATGACTGGCAATCTCATTGCACTCCATACCCATGATTGCTCAGGGTATGTTCTCATCCCCGGGGACTGCATCAGCACTAAAACCTTCGACTCAGATTTCCTGTTTTGCAATCATGATCCCTTGTAGCATTTGCACCGATGACATCCACTACACTGAGTCTTTGACTGCACTGAGACATTCACTTGCTTAATCTCCCAACTTTTCTCCCATTTTGTCAATCTCTTTGGGTTTTCATTTCCTTCCATATCGAATCTACACTTAGAGGCCAGATAACTTATTCTTTTTCCATACTTCCTATTTTCTTGCCTGATTATACTTACACCTTTTCCTTCCTTTCAACTCTTTAAGAGAACTCTGGCTTTACCCCAGTCTATCTACTTTGTCAGCAGCTCCACCTAGGTCCACCCATGAGGTGCTTACCAGATATTAAATTAATTAAATTAGTTGCACTTGCTGCATTGGATGTTACCATTGCTTCAGACCATTATACAGCTGAACATTTTAGCTGCCTTTGGGTTACTGGGAATCTGTCACAATTAGGTTCTTACTACAGCCAGTTCTAAAGAATCTTCCTTGATCTTCCTCGAACAGTACATTAACACCAATGGTCAGCTACCAGAAACCTGATTTATTTGAAGCAAATTAAATGTATTTATGAGTAGTTCTTTTCAATATGTTTAGTAACCTTTCTGTTCTAGAATGTGGGAAAAAGGGATAACGCATACCAGTTGATTCTCCCATACCATCAGGGACACCTAGAGCTCACAGTCTGGAAGTTGAATCTTGAACTCTCCATAAGATGGTCTTCTGGGAGGGAAAGTGAATAAGAAATTTCGGGCAAAACTGTATGCAAACTCAGGAGATGTAAAAGTGTGTAGTGTGTTTGAGGAAGAGCTGAGGAAAGCAAGTCGCATTTTCTAAGTGCCTATTTTTGCCAGCCTCGCGTAAGGCATTTTAATACATTACCTAGCAAGCAGTTCAGTGAACTTGAAAATAGAAAAAACATGGGAGAAAGAGGTGATGGAGGGTGGTGAGATGAGCTTGGAAAGTAAACCATATTGTGGGGTTCTGAATGACTTTACATGAAATTTAAACTTTTGGTTTTACCTATAGGTTATGGAAAGCCTTTAGGATTTTGAATAAGGAATAACATGATCACATATATATTTCTGTCACAGAAGACAGTAAGTAGGAAGAATCCAAGATGTTTAATGAGCCACATCAGTCTACTTCACTACTCTTTCTTCACCATCTAGTATTGTGCTAGACATTCAATGTAGAGTTGCTGTGTGCATAAATAAATGAATGAGACTTAAAGTAGACAGAATGATGAAGAGGCCTTTGCAAATAGTTCAAGTGAGGAAAGTCTGATCTAAGGCCATGATGGTGCAGGTGGAGAAGAGAAGCCAGAAAGACTTGGGCGAAATTGGATTTGTGATTTAAGAGGAAGAGAAAAATTCAAGATAACTAAAAGATTTGATGCCAGGTAATTCACTTTGGTCTTGTAATAATAATTTCTACCTCAGAGGATTTCACATCATCAAATGTTAATGAGCTAATGTATGCAATATGTTATATTAATGAATGAAATACACTTGGGGATTGCGTTTGACTGCGAGCAACAGAAACCTCTAAAACTAGGTTTAAATACATGAGGGCTTTTATTTTCTCACATGAAAAACGTTAGAGTCAGGTGGTCCAGCATTAGTATGACATTGCTCTAATGCCATCAGGGAGTCTGTTGCTTCCAGCCTTCAGTTGTCATTGTTCTTAAAGCATGAGCTATAGGCTGAATGTTTGTGTCTCTCCAAAATTAATTTGTTGAAATCTAATGCCCAAAATGATGCTATTAGGAGCTAGGGCCCTTTGAGAGCTAATTAGGTCACAAGGGCAGAACACTCACGAATGGGATTAGTGCCCTTATAAAGGAGACCCCGGGGAGCTCCCTCATCCCTTCCACCAGATGAGCATACAAAAAGTTGGCTATCTAAGACCTGGAAGGGGGCTCTCTGCAGAACCCAGACATGCTGGAACTCTGATCTTGGGTTTCCAGCCTCCAGCACTGTAAGCAATAAATCTCTGCTCTTTGTAAGTACCCTCATCTGTGGTACTTGGGTATAGCAGACTGAATGGACTAACAGTACGGGTTTCACCTCACGGCCATCAACCAGTGTTAGATACATATTCCATGAAGGCAAAAGGAGAGGACCAAAGGGCAAAGGTTGTGTGCTGGCTGATTCAGCCCCCTTGCATGGTGTCCTCAAAATCTCCACCCAGTGGGCTAATGGGCATCACATCGTTCTCCGGTGCAAACAGGCTGGAAAGGAGTTTTTTCATCACATGTATTGCAAGGCAGAAAAAAAATCAGTGTTTTACTAAAGGAAAAATTGCTGAACAAATATGAGTAGGTAGCTATTAGCAGTGTCTGCCATAGCTTATAAAAAAGGGAGATGATCTTACACCTTGATTGTTTTGAACATCTCTGTCTTAGGAAAACCAGGAGATTTTCTTGTGCTTCTTTGTGATACTCACAAGAACAGATGGTTCAACTGGATATTAAATTTCAAGAAATTGAATGAGGATGTCACAGAAGAAAGATCATCTCCCTATAAAAGTGTTTCTTTCATTTATGGATAGAGGCAGGTTCATCTCCTTGGTTCTTGAAGATGTGGTTTTTCTATTCCTCTATCTACTTCAATCTATAGCTGAAACTGAGCCCAAGACATGCTCTTTGTCCAGGGGAGTACTTCCATTTGACTGTCTCCAGTCCCAGAGTCTTCTTGCAACACCTTGTTTCACTAGTAACCCAGTGGAAGTAATGGCATCCCAGTTTTGCCCCAACCCCAGTTTTACTAACATTTTATAATCTGTTACTCTTTATTTATCCAGTTTCTTTTTACGTTTTAAAAATATAACCCCTGCCTTATCCTTAAAAAACGAGATTATAGATATTGTATATAGTCAGTTGCTGGTCAGTGAGTATTTGTTGAGTGCCTACTGTATCCCATGTGCTGTAGACTTCTCTAGCCCTTTGAGCTTTCCTTCTCTTGAGCACAGCCCAAAGCTAGGCAGACAGCCTGGATCATTGGACCTGTCAGTTAGTCTCTCCTGCCATTTTATAGATTCCATGACCCAAGCCATTGATCATGAAAAAGAGAGACAGACAAGGCCTCATGCATGTATTGAGAGCCCATTTGGACAGAAGATAGTATAACCGTAGAGGTTGAGAGATATGACTATTAGCAGAAATGAATACGACCATGAGGTGACTCATGTATACATTCAACATGATTGGTTGCATCTGTCCTGCAGGAAAGACTGCTGCTTCTCTGCAAATAGTATTATGTCAGGGCAGGTGCTCTTACTTATATATAACTGCCCTTTTTTGAGCACCAGTGTCACATCTTCCCCATCCTCCTTTCAGTATGAAGCAAAATGTAAAAATAAAATGATTTAAATGAATGTAACCACACAATCTTGCCTGGAGATGTACTGAAAAATTAGGCTATATGTCAGGGGAAAGATTTTTACCCATTTAGTCAGTAATTTAACTTCTCCCTGACCTCCATTTAAAGACATATTGATGCCATGGTTCTTCTGCCAGCCAGTTAAATTCTACTTTCCCAGTGGTTTATGAAACTGAGGTTGCTTAATCAAGATCAACACTGCGGAGTAGCATGATCCGTGTGGCTAAAAACCTGACAGCTTTATCCCCCTTGTTTGTTTCACTGAGTGCATGGAGTTTTTAACTCATAATCACTTTAATATGTCCTGAGAAGCAAGACTGCAGGTATACAACCATTCTTTTCCAAACAGTCCCCCAAATCAGCATCTGGTAATGATGAATGATTACATAATTAACTTGTACTTAAAAGGAGAAAATTTCTTACCCATGTTAGAGAAAGAAATGGCTTACAGAGGAGGTATTCTGTTGAAGTTCAGAGCATGAAGGACTATCATAGTTGTAACAAATTGGGAAGAAAACAATGAAGATAACTTTACAAATCTGTGTGTGCCTATGTAAGACATTCTGGCACATTCTTTGACTGTTACAAGAGTTTTGATTAACTGGGTTGTGGAGTTATCATGCAATGTATAGATTTCCCTATGGAAAATAATTCCAACTAACAAATCAAACCTAAACTAAGAGTCAGGGTTCGGTGTTCTTGATTGGACAAAAAGCCTTAACAAATTGCAAAGAAGATGTCAAAAGACAGATTGAGTTGGTTTGCAGAATTTAGGGAAATGCTTGGTCTGACAGTTAATCAATTGAAATACCTGCAATTGAAAGATTGTGTTACTAATTCTCTTCACCATCTATCTTTCTTTTTCTTATCTCTTCTAAACAAAGGCCCAGAAATTACTGCCTTTGCCAATGAAGTGACCCATTTAGCATGTAGCTTTTCTGAAACAGGGATGGCTAACTAGCAAATTCTTAAAAAGGCTCGATCCTGTTTCTGAAAATCATCATCTGATATTCTTTTGTAAATTTCTTCCCAATCATGACATAGGAAAGATGAAACATACATGACTTATTTAACTCTAACAATTTAAAATAAATTAAGAAATCTAGATGGATATAGGCTATTTGAGAAGAACACTTAAGGTTTTGACTTATTTCATCAAGAATAGGTTTTGTGACACCCAGGAATCAGTAGATTTGGGTCACTGCCCTGTCTCACCTATAGGAATGATTAATTATAAATTATAAATGGAAAATTATAAAACATAACTATTACTCAGGAACTATGCCTCCTGAGCTTAGTGCTTCCCCCCCACACACACAAAGAAATAGCTGAGGATAAATAAGTGACATTCATAAAGAAAGGATGATATATAAGGTCCATCTGATTTTGTATGCACTCTGCCCAAATTTTAAAAGATGATCTACCTATTTGATTTTTTAATGTCCTTTGATTATATTACAACCATAAGTCCTAAAAATATCTTAAAGATGCATCTAGGATTAAAAAGAAAGATAAAGTAGATGGTAATAGCAAAGACAGAACAAGGGAGTTAACAGTGGGGAATGAGACATAAGAAATAACAAGCAAATACATGAGTGGGTCTTGGTTTGATCGGATGGCTTACACTGCATAGGTGAATCTTTGAGATAGCCTGGGAACCGTGAATATGAACTAGGTATCAGATGATATGAAGGGATTATCATGATTTCTATGAGAATTGATAATGGCATGGTATGTATGTGGCATGGTCAGAAATGGATAGCAAAAAATTCACAGTAGAAATGGCATAATATCTAGAGTTGGTTTAAAATAGTTTAGAAGACAAACAACAAGGGTGGGAGGGTAGAAATGAAAAGAAATGGACAAATGCTATAATTGTTCAAGCTGACTGATGAATACAAAGACTGTTTTTACATTGCCCTTTCTGCTTTTATTGGGAACTTACCTTTTTGGAAAATGCCGTCCTTGACAACTTTGTTTCAACTCAAGCCTCAAGTGGATAATGGGCTGTTAACTTCAGTTTCTTTCTTTCTGAGCCCATCATTGTCATATTAAAGTTCTTCGTACAATGATTTTGAATCACACTGATTTATTGAGTGTCTACTATGTGTGCGCATCTCCTTGGCGCTGAAATAAAAGATGAATAAGATATATGGGCCTCACCCTCCAGAAATTCGTACTCTACCAGAGGAAGCAGACGCACTCGCCATGAGCAGGTTAATGTTCACAATCTATGAACATCGGCCCGGGAATGGTGGCACAAAGGGAGACAACATAGGGGCAGTAATTCTTCTGAACTAAGCTATAGTTGTCCTCCTTGACTCCTATCTGATATCCATTCCCTACCTCCTAAGAGTTGCCTTATTTCTGGTTGGAAAATTCTCACGTTTCCTGGGAAGCTGACTCCACCACTGCTAGTCTAGTCCGCACCCCCATCCCTCTGAAGAAGGACAGGTTCAGGAGCAGCAATGGCCCGAGCCGTTCACTTGAACAAATCTCAAAATTATGCCTGGATTGTCATTGACCCTGAATCTTTGCCTCCTGATACACTCAGCCATTTCTGCTACTCTGAGAGAAACCAGCCGGAACAACAGGCTAGAGAGCCGAGGGCAGAGCGAAGAGAATCACAAGGACATGAGCCAAAGCGACTTTTGAATCAAGTGCCTTAAGCCTACCCTACCTCGATACTTTTCAGTTCTCTGAATCACACATTTCCTTTTATTTTTTAGGCCAATCTGTCTTAAGTTTTCTGTGCTTGCACGTTGAAATATCCTTGGTGATATATGCTGGGCCCATGCCTTTGCCTGTCATTCCCTCCAACTAAAATAGCCATCTTTCCACTGACCCAGGTCCTCCTCCAGTTCTACCAGCCTTGGAGCCCTCCTGGTCAGCTGAGCTGTAGTCTCTCCCCTCCTTTACCACTTATTTGCACCATGTTCATTTAGCACCGAGACACTTCTGTTAACATACACACATGCACACAAGCATACACACACTCATGTATATGTCTCATCTCCTAACCTATAGATTTTGAAAATAAAGATGATAACTGATTATGTTACATGGAATAAAGTACTCTATGAACATTTGTTGGATAAACATGAAACTGTTACATTATACCCCCTTTGCTGCAGTTTTAGCACAATGCCTATAACATATACCGGAATCTAAGAGCCATTCACATTTCGCTTCTCAGCTGTCACACCATCTTGGCATCACCTTTGATTCCTCCTAAGTAGGAGTGATCACTCCCCTTTTTGTGGGCCCAGAGTAACATCACAGCTATTACATTGTTGCTTTCATTTATTTCTGAAGCTTTCTCCGGCTACATTGTGGAGACAGAGACCACACTTTTCCGTTTCTTATTTCCCCAATACCTTATCAGGTACATAGTAGTTACTCAATAGATCTTGTTAAATAGAAGGGTGAATTCGTTTCTTTCTAGTTCTTACACTCATACCTAAAATATCTATCCAATTTCAACTGCTAAAATAATTCTTCCATTTTGTTCAAATATATCACAGACATATATAGCAGGTTAAGTGGTGAAATGGGCTGAACAGTACATTTCTTTCATCCGAAGACAAAGCATATTAGTTCAAGAATGATCTTATCAAAAAAACTTCTATTTCAAAATTTAGTGCTTCAATAATAATTATCTCTTCTCGTCTGGGTGACAACCTATACTAACACCATTTTCCTCCCTGTGATAAAATGAATTGTTTTAAATCAAAGAATCTGTACATAAAGTAGAAGAGAAGCAGGTATTACCAAATCCTTTTAAAGCACCATGACCCTCTGATAAATATTGAGTGCACCCAGTGTGATAGCTGGAATATCAAATGCCTTGAGTGATTTGCTCTAGGAGCGAACATTTCATTAAAGGAGTACACTAGCAAAAAAGCCCAGCCTTCTGGCAAGGCTTTATCTTTTCCCCACTCCCAGGTCTTACATTCAGACCTAAAATATCTACACAATTCCGACTGATATAATTCCTCCAGTTTGTTCAGATATATCACAGACATATATAGCAGACTAAGTGGTGAAATGGGCCGAAGCGGTACATTTCTTTCATTCACTCAAAGACAAAGCATAAGACTTGTCATAGATTTGCACCCATCTGACCCTACTCTCCATGCCTCTCTGTCTTTAATGTAGCCCTCACATCTCTGCCACTTTGCTATTACCAAATACATTTCTCTTCTAAATTCTGCCATCTTCACAAGGCATGATACTCCTTACCATGTTCTTTGACCAACACTCAGAAGAGACTTCTGTGTTCTTTTCTGAATCACAAAACAATTTTTCCTAGTTGTGAGAATACTGTCATGCCCACCAAGCTATGCACCAATTCCCCATTTCAGGATAATTTTA
>NW_024423344.1:47658357-47670976 GCF_017311325.1 Ursus maritimus
AAACAAAGAAAAAAATTCCACCAATAATATATTTGGAAAACCTGTCAAAGATTTTAAGAGCATTTATCCTGTTCTTTATTCATTTATTAGAAAATAAAGTGATGGCAGCAGACATAAAGATAGGACATGCTATTCAAGGTGTGATCCATGGACCACTAGCCTCAGCATCACCTGGGAGCTTCACAGAAACCCAGACTCTCAGGCCCTTAGTTCTCTGAATCACAATCTACTTTGAACATGATCCCCAGGTGACACGTATAATGATGTTTGGAAAGCCCTAAATATAAGCATAAAAAGGCTTTTAAACATCAAAATATTTTTAGCAGTATTGCTGACAGATTTTTTTCTTATGTTGTACTTTCTATTCTTTCTGCCAAGAAAATTCTTAATAAATGTTATTTCAAAAGATAATTAAGATATAGTCTCAGTTAGCTTAGAGCTCACAAACTTGTAGGGATGACAAACTTCCATGAAAACCCAGAAATGGGTGTGGCTAACTCAATATGGTAAACCAGGAGAGGATTTAGTTTTCTCAAACTATTAAAAAAAAAAAAGACTATAATATTCCCGCTTGACTTCCTCCCAAGGATGCTGCAATATTTAACGCTGTTATTTATGGAACACAGCAAACGCATTGAGAAAGAACTGTGTAAGCAACATTCTTGCAAATAATGTTTTGATGAGAATTTCCTCCAGCAAATATTTTCTCCATTATAAATGTTCAAAAGTATGCAGAGATAAACCGTAATTACTGGAGACTTTGTAATTATGCATGCAAGCTTAGTGCAATCCACAGTAAGCTAGAGGTTGCATTCACAGAAGGCTGCAACTATCTCCTGGAGCCAAGAGACACAGTACTCAGTAGTACGACAACCAACAGAATTCTGTTGGCCAGTAGGTCCAACCAAAATAAAAATCTTTTTTATTGGTTCTGTTTTCAAACAATATTTAACTTTACAATCAGTTTTTATGTTAAAAAAAACCTGCAGTATTTGTCCAAGAGGATAATTTTTTACTATACTAAATGTACTGCAGATTGGTCATTTTACTATCGAAGTACACAGTTGTCACTAATTTTACAGGGTGATTTGATGTAAACACTTCACCATCATAAAGAGTATGCATTAAGTGCCTCTTTAGTTAGGTATTAGTGGTGTAGATAAATACCGTCCTACCCACTGGGGACGTATCTACTCTGTAGTGGTTATCTTTACTATTCCAGTCGAGGTCGGGCAAGATGGAGTCAAGTTTCCCAATAGAGACTTTGCACATGCCGATACTTTCTTTAAGCTACGTTGAGAAAAATAACGTATATATAGTTGTAGACTCTATTAAATTAAATTAAATTTTGTTACAAACCACCTTTGTTATAAACTATAACAAAATAAATATTTCTTCCCCTTCCATCAAGAGTATACTAAGAAATTCCTTACTGAGTTCCTTCTCTCTCATCGCCAAATGCTCTTAAATCATCTCAGAATTTATAGCAATAAACTTAGAAACCACTGAGGCCTCAAAAACAACAAATGAGACCAAGGACAGAGCGAGGCTGGCACATACAGCAAACCAGTTCACCAGTCAACATATCAATCAGTCAACAATATTTATTTCCGACTTGATCAACAACAACTTGGAGGGTTGTTTCAACTTCATTGGCAGGTTATTATGCATTGTAAGTTGACAGGCTTAGTTCAGGGCCAAAGAAGTTTGGGCTGTTGGATGGAAGAGTGGGAAGAGGCAGCAAGGGTCAAGTAACAGCCTTGGAACTTTCAGCTCTGAATGGTGCTAACACTGGCCAGACAATGATTTTGACTCATAAGACCTCTTAACTTTGCTGTAGGTCATCTGGAGTTCTGTAATCAGAATAGTGATGAGCTAAGATTGTTGCTAAGGCTAATAATTAATGAAGTACTTTAAAATTGTGAGGTTTTTATACACACTAGTTGAAACTGTATCCTCTAGATGTGCAGTCATATAGTAATCACCAGACTCTTCCGGAAAAAGAACAAACACAAGTAACTCAGAAACACAATCTTAATGATCATTTGTTCAAAAAGCTTTTCCTTTGGATACACATATGAAACTGTAATGATTTAAGATTGGTAACAGTTTCCTTTGCTGGTCTATGCTCATTTTAATCTGTGGCAATTATAACATATTTCACTTAAAACTTAGGCTCAATTCTTCTTACTTAGCCACCTTTCCCTTCCTCGATGTTACAAAGGGCCATGAAGTCCTAAACAAAGCCCTATTTTCAGATATGATAAAATGGATGGGTGGGCCCCAGGCCAGAGTCCTTCCACCCTACCCCAACGTCTTAGAACACTAAGCAGTAGTCTTGGATCCTGACACAGCTTGGGGCAAAGGGGCTGGAAATTCTAGAGAAGGTGATGGTGGAGGGTGCATTTGGAGACAAAAGCATCCTGAGGCTCAGAGACACCTTACCCAGATGACACTGGAAGGTGAGGAGATCGGCTATATAACATCCCATGGTGAGGTGTCAGGCACAGGAGTTATCTTTTTTGCTTTCCTCCAATGCTTCCATTCCCTTCCATGATTTTTTAAAAAGTGACTTTAGTTGGTTATTTAAACTAGATTTTACCTAAATTAAAAATAAAAGTTAAGACATATAGTGCTTACAATTTGCCAGCCATGGTCTAAGTGCTTTGTTTATATATTAACTCATTTAGTAAATACTAATCCTATAAAGTTTTTTCCTTTTTCTTTTACAGATGGGGACACTGAGGCACAGAGAAGTGAAATCAGTTGCTCAAGGACAAAGCTAGAAAGTGGCAGAGCTGGAATCTGAACCCAGGAATTCAACCAACTGGCCTCGTGCTCTTAATTCTTGCTCTCTCCTGCTTCATTGTGTGGCTCTATTGAATGAGACGCCATACAGAAAATATAAAACATGGGACCTGTGCACAGATGATGCTCAACAAATGTTAGCTCCCCTCATGTAAAAACGCTGATGTAGATATTTACTTCCAGAGAGGACAGACACCATTATTGCTCAGAGGGTAAAATTATAGGCGCAGCAGTTGGTCTCCCTGGGTTCAAATTCCTGCCATTCCTTACAAGCCATGTGGCCACGCTCAGTAAAGTCTGTGTGCCTTCGTGTCCTCATTTATAAAATGTGATAACGAGGGTAGTGATCTCCCAGGATTGCTACGGGGTTGAATGAGATATCACGTAAAGTTCTTCTACAGTTCTTGGGGCATAGTAGCCACTCATGAAATTTTGTTGTTGTTATCAAGGAACCCATGTGGAGTAACTTAACACCCAGCATTCCATTGGGAACATGGTAGACAGTAACTAAATATTTAATGAATGACTGAATGGACATAGAACTTAATTAATTCACCCAAGTTTGATTTTCCCCAGGGATGACTGGGGGCCAGAGAGGTTGTATAATATTTTCCTGCTCCCTGAAGGATGCCAGGATGACTCAGCAAACCCTCGTCCTGGCATTTGACAGTGATATGCTAAGCTGCTTGGGCACTGACTTTGACATGATCCCAACTCTGACACATTTCATGGTTTGAAACACTGACAAACCCAAGCCAGGTCAGTCCCAAGGTGCTGAGAGTTGCTGCAGATTGGGGTGTAGCCAGAAGAAAAAAACAGTTATTTAGCATTTGCTCACTAAATGCATTACATATGGCCTTCCAATGATGACCAAGGCTTTACTAAATAACAATTATTCTGTGTTTTTTTTTTCAATGACCACCTAAAACGCAATGTTTGCAATGCTACTCCTTCGAGACATCTTAAGCTCTGAGAATATCATTAGAATAACAAAAATACAAAGAGAAAAAGCACGTGAGTATAGTTTTGGTGTTTTGTGCATTTAATTCTTAGATAATTAGTGTATTACTAAGTACATTCATTAGTATATTCCACTCATGCTGCCATTTATTCATCTAACAAATACTTATTAACTACCTATATGTGTCGGGCACTGTTCTGGGAGTTGAGGATATACCAGTGAACAAACCCAACCTAAATTATATCACTCAACCAGGCTGTACAACAGAATATTTACATTAGAATTATAATACATCAATGTAATAATACTTTTCTGAAAATATCATGAAGCTGGTAATCAAATTCAATAACCACTTTCCATATTACTTCCCTGTTGATAGGTGTTCAGCTTAAAAGCAAAAAGTGACTTTCCTACATAAATACATTTGAAAATGCTTCGGTGCCTCATGAATAGCCAAGTATGAAGAATGACACTCAGGGTTCCCAAACCTATTTGGTCACAGAGACCTCTTTCTAGTGGCTCGTTTTGTTGGACAATTGTTTCACCAAACTAATTTGGAAAAAATATTTGCTAAGCCTCCTCTATAACTTATTTTCAGGGCATAGAGGAATTATAGACAATGGTAGGCATAAGAAAAATCGAAGAACCAATTTTTCATCTTGCTTGGTAAGATGAACAACAGGACAATAAAAATTCACCCTAGATCAATAGCTTTCCTTCCTAAACAATGTCTATATCTGACACGTGCTCTTCACAGTGGTAAAGTGTGCCAAACATTTTAATTTTGGCAAATCCAATCTAACTTAGTAGGTGAAAAAGATATTTTAGTAAAGTTTAAATTTGAAGTTTATCTTTTGAAGATGCGATTGTTTTTTGTTTTTTAAAGATTTTATTTATTTAATTTGGAGAGAGAGAGAGAGAAAACACAAGTGGGTGAGGGCCAGACGGAGAGGGAGAGGGACAAACAGACTCCACACTGAGTCCAGGGCCTGACGTGGGGCTCAATCTCACCACCCTGAGATGATGACCTCAGCCAAATTCAAGAGTTGGCCACTTAACCGACTTAGCCACCCAGGCGCCCCATAGTTTTTTGTTTTTGTTTTTTTTAAAGTAGCCTCCATGCCCACCATGGAGCCCAAGTGGGGTTTGAACTCACTACCCTGACTGAGATCAAGACCTGAGCTGAGATTAAGAGTCCGAGGCTTAACTGACTGAGCCACCCAGGTACCCCAAGCAATAGTTTTTTTGTTTTTTGTTTTAATTGAAAAACTTTTATAGACACGATTTAAGGATATATCATGTCTCTCCCTTGCTTTCTTGTACTGCATATACCTAAAGTTAATCTTTCTTTGATGTTTAGGCGTCATCATTACGGACATCAGTTCTGTGCTTTAATGTGGTGATATCTTTAAGAGGTAGTCTTAAGAGGCTTTTTTGCCAGGAGTGGGACTGGGTTCTGAGTATCATGCCTCTGTTTTTTTCCGGCTACTTGATTTCTGTCAGTTGTTACTTTTTATGTATGTGAATATCTTCTTGGCTTCTAATCTATTTCTTTAATTAATATTTTATCATCTGAAGGAGAGAATGAAAGAAGTCCCTAGTCTTCAAAATAATAATTATAACAGCTGCTACTTATTAAGTGTCTTTTATGTTTCAGGTAGATGTTTATATGCGTTATCTTATTAAATCTGCATAGAGACCTTATGTCATAGATACTATTATATGCATTTTACTGGTAAAGACAATCAGGCTACTGATAGTTTATAAGTGTGAGAGCTGGGATTCAGTGTTCAAATGACCAAGTCAATACTTTCCGCCCTCCAGAAGAAAGTGTATGTGCTTTGTGACAACTGTTTTCCTCGCTGTTCAAAGACCTTTTTCACCGCTTATGTTTGAATTCCCAGATGTGTTTTTAGGGTCTGGGGTTACTCTGTGTGTGACCTCTGGAAACACAGGGTACTAACACACATTACTTTACACTCAATATGCTTTTAAAGCCAGAAGCTAGGAGTATCTTAAAGCAAACCAAAATAACTAAAAAGCCAGGTCAGCAATCATTTTAGCAATAAATGTCCGCTTCATTATGAGAACTCTCTCTCTCTAATGAATTTCCTTTTCAAAGGATTTTACGTGAGGCATGTGACAAGCAGTATATTCTGTCTCTGCATTAGCAAGGAGATGGAAAGAGCTTGGCATGTGTGGCATACAGGGGGCTGATTTACCATTTCCTATCTGCCTAAGCCACATCTGAAATTCTTTTATTGTTGCTTAATCACAAGACAGGATTTTTCTCCTTCCTGTCCACTCTTACTGCCACAGAACGCCAGTGCCCAAAGCTCTGGAAAATCTTTTTGCTGTTGTTGTTGTTGTTGAGTTAAATTCATTTTCTTTCCACTTATGTATAGCCAACTAGTACCAAGGCATTCTGACGCACTCCTGGAAATTGCTCATTTCCCTTCTTGCTTCTCCGTCTCCAAGGCTTGTCTCAAAAAAGGGCCAGATTCTTCCCTGGTTAAGGAGAGTCACAGGCTTCAGCACCCAGGAGTCAGCTCTTGCTCCAAGGAGGTAAGTGGTCTTGGATTTTTCCTGGGATTGCTCTGCAGAAATTCTCCCTGGGTGGCCACAAGGCTCTAGTATACAGGCCTAGTTAGAAGGCAGGTCAGCAGGCACAGGGCTCCCGACTCACACACGTGGGTCCTTCCTTAAAGCCTTCGAGACAAAACTTCCTAGAGTGTCAGATCGGCCAATTCGGGGGAGATAGTTAGTACACACAAGCTGTAGAATTTTACACCCCTCCCCCTAATTATTTTTACCTTCACCAGCTCCACTTTAAAAACAGGAATGATTTAAATTCCCTTCTTCAAGTTTTTTATGATGACAATTTTTAAAAGAAATTGTTGAAAAATGAAATTTCCTCCTTTCATTTCAAATCATCTATGTTGACTGGATCTCATTGCTTTTTAGTTCATTGTCCTATTTAGAACCTCAGCAGACACACACAAACTTATAACTAAGCCTCAGAAACAAAAGGCAGCAAACTGATGAGCACTTGGGAAATGTGTCCTTCCCAGAAGAGTAGAAGGAGTGCCGTGAACGTTAACTACATTGTAATCCTTTTTAAAAAAGAAAATAGCAACAAATTACCAACACTAGACCTACAATAAAAGCAAACTGAGCCATCGGTTAGTGAGTATCCTTCCCCCTTTCCCAAATACTGCTTATAACTGGTTGTTCCCGGTTAATGCCTTTTGCACACTACATTATTTTAAAAAGCCATAATATGTTAAATCCAAGGAATAGAAGTAACAGTTTAACCTAGTCTGGGTGAGCTTCCCTTTCAAATATTACTACAGACCCTAGTTTTATTTATTTATTTATTTATTTATTTATTTATTTATTTATTTATGAGAGAGAGGGAGGGAGGGAGTGCATGCATGTGTGCACCTGCAAGGGGCAGGGAAGGGCGGGAGGAGAGGGGGAGAGAGAGAATCTTAAGCAGACTCCACGCTCAGTGCAGAACCTGATGTGGGATTCCAGCCCAGGACCCTGATATCATGATCTCAGCCAAAATCAGGAGTCGGACACTTAACCGCCTGAGCCACCCAGGCGTCCCGACCCTCGCTTTACTTTTAAAAAATCACTTTATGGAAATCTAAAAACATCCATTGGATCTGCTGAAAGATACTATGAATTTGTGATGGGTCGAGGCTCTATGATTTATGAATGTCTATTACGCTGTGGCTGCACATAGTGTGAGATGTGATTACAAGGTAATGAAATGGGTTTTAGTATGTGGCGTGGGAAACCACTTTCATTACTTTGTATTTCTATAGTCTGCCACACTCATAAAATGGGTCTAAGCTGCCAGTTCAATGGCAAAGCTTATCTGCGTTTGGATGTCTTTACATTAAAAAGGAGGCACTGTTGAGATGATTTTTATATCAGGGACACTTCGGGCAGCTAGTGAAATCTGTGGACTTCTCCATATATTTTTTAAAATAATTAAAATACATAGATTTTCAAAGAAAACCGATTATGTTGACATAGAATTTATTCCTCTCACTGCTTGCTGTCACCTCTCAAATTGTTACCACAGACCCCCGCACGACATAGACAAGCTTCTAGGTTAGAATCAGATTGAAAACTCTCATTGTTTTAAGGAACTTTCCTTCTTAAAGAGCTAGTAAAGATGTGGAAGAAGCCAAGATTCTAGCATAGCCCTTGTTTCCAACCCCACCTACTTCCTCCCTTGCCCCACATACCCTCAGGATTCCTATTCTTTCCCTTTCTTCTGGTCCCTTCTGCCAAGAGGAAAAAAATCCTGATGATTGCTTATGTGTTCTTACTAAATAATTTCAAAGATTACTTGTATTTGTAACATAAATGTGTGTCTGTGTTCTTTCGTTTGGTTTCTTTGACTTTTTATCATCTTCTGAGGACAGTGGTTTTCATTAAGTGGATGGTGATCTTTTGTTTTGCTGAACCTTTTAATGAGTTTGCATATATGTGTGTTATAAGGGAAAGATTTAACTTCTCTTTTCTCCTGAAAGGAATATAATTTGGAGAACTGGGGGTAATCTTGGAAAAAAGGGATGAAAGAAGGAAGGAAAAGACAAGACAAGATGTGAGAAAAGTGCATGATACAGGATATAATGCCTTCTGCCTGCAAATCTCCAATAAAAAATTTTTGAGGAGGTGATGAAAAGAGGTAAAAGAGGAATCCTTGCAGAGTGGAGCGTGCATGAATTCAGGAACCAGAACAGAGGGAATGGAGCAGAGTTTTATGGAAAATTTTGCCGATCACTTCTTGAACAATTAATGGAGATGACATCAAATATATATGTTGTGCTCCAAGGGCTGAAAGGGGTCTAGATGACATCTGTTTCACATTTAAAGATGCACAAAGAGAGGAAAAAACAACAGAAAGACACTCTGATGTTTTCATTTTGAGGTAGCTGTCATTCCTAGATGACACTCTTTTCTCCTACTTTCATTGAAAAATGACCTGATTCCTTTATTCCTTTTTCATAGCCACAGCTGGAGCTAGAGGAGCCTCTCACCTGTAATTATGTGCTTGCCTCAGCTCCCTCTCAACTGTCTCTTTCAGGACTTCCTTCTTCTGAGGAGCTTGTTGTTGACTCCATAGGTAAAGTAGCTAGTGGATGGGGAGAAGAGGCGGTTTAGGGAGTAGAGTTTTGTGGTCGGCCCTTTGGCCACTTAGAAATTGTGTGATCTTAACTTTTCCAAGCACCAGTTTGTTTATTGGCAACAATACCTCATAAGATTGTACTAAAATGTTGTTTAAAATACTTATTACCAAGTCTAAAGAAAACCATTTATAAACAGCAGAACTTAATTTAGCTTGTTTTAAAAAGTAGAAAAGAAATTTATTAAAGATGGTTTACAAAAATCTTTGCGAGGGCCAGAGAATCAGCAACAGTGGCCTCACTGCCAAGAAAAATATTCCTTATGGTAAAGGAATTCATATCCTTGCTGGTCAGGGGCACTGCGGGGCTGAGCGAGGGACCTGCTGCTAGGAACCCCATCACTCTGGTCTCTGGGCCATGCCTCACCACATGTGCCTGGGAAAGGGAGTCCTTGCACCGCCTCCTGCCTCCTTGTTCTCCTCTAAACTCAGTCTGCTTTGGATGAGTCTGGTTGGCCTAACATGGGTGTCTGAGGTGGGAAATTCAACCCTTGCTTGGTGGGGAGGCTGCTTCTCCCACTCCCTCTGCCTGCAGTTCCCCCTGCTTGTGCGTGCTCTCTCTCTCTCCCTCTGCAAATACATAAATAAATAAATAAAAATCTTTAAAATGCTTCTTGATTTTGTAACAGAAATGTACATTTGTGTTCTTTAGCTTGGTTTCTTCATGTTTTGGCAGAGCCTTCTGAGGATGGTGAGTTATGAAGTTTTCTCCATTTTGTGGTTCTGCAGGTACCAGTGCCCCTGGTAACCAGCCTGCGGTACTACACTATCCTTTGTACTTTCCACACCCTTGAAAGTACAAGTACTTAATGAAATTCTCCCCAAGTATACAACTCGACTGTGCCATCTCTTTCCTACCTGGACTCTGACCAAGATCCTGAGAAGGCATTGGTTAAAAGATACTACAGATTTACATAGCAAAATATTTGTTTAGAATTTTTTTTAAAAACTTGTGTGTTTCCTACATCTTTTTTATTCAGTTAGTTTAACTTAAAATGTGTACACATGAAGGGACAGCGTGCTCAACAGAAGTTTGGCAAAGGTGAGCGTTTACTTTCAATAGTCAATTAATTTGGTGAACATTTATTTGGTTTCTTCGCTGTTTCAGGCCCTGAGCAAAAATCTCCAATGGTAAAGTGAACATGACCTGCACTCAGCTGTAAGTCTTATAGAGATAAGGTCTCAGAAAGGTGGAGTTTTTTTTTTTTTTTCAGCAACATTCAAGTATATAATAGTTATTGAAATAAAAATAATGACTAGAATTATTCATGTGGTCATGATAAATAATTGATAACAAGAAGAGAAAATACTGTCCATATTTTCTAGTTTCTTTTGATGGCTATTTTGAATTCTATAAAGTGATTTTGCAGGCATCTTTACAAAACTGTAATTTTTAAACATAAGAATATCAAGAAAGAACCATCCAATTTTCTCTGGGCAACTCAATTTTCGTGAGAGTAACGCAGAGGTTAATTGGTATGTGAAGTTAAAATTCCAAGAGTGTATAAGGATCACTCAGTTAAAAACTAATTCTCTCTCCAATTGTTTACACACACACATTCACAGAATAAATCGTACAATTTTAATTTTATTTTATCTAGTGATATTATTTTTGGCTCCATGTATATAAAGATCTAAAACATGGGTGCTCCTCCCGGCTCACTGTGAGATGAGAGTATGGTAAAGGAATACAGAAATGTTTCCATCCAAAGCATCGTTTTATGCACTTGTCAAGCAAGTAGAATGTAATAGTGATGAAGTTTTAAAATCCTTCATAATCACTCTTATTGTATCACGCAGATGTGAGTGTAATAGGCGTTTTAGGAAATATTTTCATATCCTGTACTTTTTTTTTTTTTTTGGCCTCTGAGGCTCCCCACCCATTTTGTCAATGGCAGTTGTCCTTCCAGAAAGAGGGCGGGTACCATCTGGAACAAAGAGAGCATTGATCAGTTTTGAGTTCTAAAGCCAACTTTTAAAAAAAATTCCAGCAAGAGAGTTGAGCCTTTTAGAGAGTGAAAAGAGTTTTCTAAAATGCCAAAAAGAAAAAAAAAGCAAGAGAGAGGAAGGGAAATGAAAGAAAGGAGAAAAAGTGAAAGGAAAAAAAATCCCTCCTGTTCTCATATCAAAAGCAAAGACAGGGAGTTTTGTCTATAAAACCCAAGTAGAGAAAAAACGAGAAGAGAAAGTGGAAAAGGCTCCTGGTCAGAGAGGCGGACACTGAGAAAGACCCAGGCAGGGAACGGCGGGTGTCCTGGCTTACCCCTAACTAAAACCTTGAACGTGGCGATGGCAAGGAGAGTTGAGTGTGGCGTTTGAAGGCTGTTAAAAGAAAAAGAAAAAAAAAAAAAAAGAAAGAAAAAAAAAAAAAAATATATATATAAAAGAGAAACTGTTTCGAATCCCAGCATTGTGGGACTTGTTTTTCTCTTCCCTGGATACTGCCTGGGAAGATTCAAGGCCACCCCAGAGAAGGGCTTGGTCCAAGATGGCACCCTCCAGACCAGCAGGACTCTAAGTGTGGTCCTGAGGCATTCCTGGCCTGCAGTCCTTTGTTGTGGCTTCCAGTCCATCCTGAGGTAAGTTCTGAAAATGGGGAGTATGCATTTAGAAAACTTTTACAGGAACTTGATAGACCAGTGTCATGGATTGAATGTTTATCCCCCCTCCCATGCCCACCGCATTCATAATTTGAAACCCTACCCCTCAAGGTGATGATAGTAGGAGATGGGGCCTATGGGAGGTCATTAGACTTAGACAAGAACTTGGGGGTAGAGGGCTTATGGATGGGATTAGTGCCCTAAAGTCATGAGAGAGAAGAGAGACAGAATGCTTGCCTCCTCTCTGTTTCCCACCATGTGAAGACACCACCAGAAATTGTCAGTCTGCAACTTAGAGGAGTGCTCTCACCAGAACCTGACCACACTGGCACCATAATCTTGCACTTCCAGGCTCCTTAACTGTAAGAAATACATTTATGCTGTTTATAAGCCACATAGTCTGTGGTATTTTTGTTACAGGAGCCCAGAATGACCAAAAAACTAAATTTATGCCTGCTGAATCAAATATGTTTTAAAAACTGGGGCTTGTGTACCTCTTTAATATTATTTTTTTTAGTAATTGATTTTTATTGTATTTTACAAAAATATTGGTCTGAAAGGGACAGTGGGGGGAACCCATTATAATTTGAGAAGCATTATTCTACTGAGTGAGGAGTCAAGTAGAGGGTTGGAAGTCAGACCCTCCACTTCTCCTCCAACTCTCCCCACACTCTTGAGTCTCATATACCATGGAAGGAATCCAGAAAGAAATAAGTGTGTTTAACCAGTAGGAGACCCAGAAAGTACCTGGATGGAAAATCCAGGAGTGCCAGCTGTGGAGACAAGAACAGAGTGACCCTACTGCAAAGGCTGAAGGGTAGATGCCTAAGTCAGAGCTGGAGGAAGGACTTGGTGATCCTCAAACAGGCCCACAGTGCCAGGAAGAGCCAAGGTGTCTTCCTGGAACCAGTGTGGGAACAACCCATGAGTCACCAGACCCAGACTTCAGCACTGTGGGCCCTCTGGACGCTCAGACAGGAGATTCATGTAACACCCGATGAGGACCTGATGGTTATCCATTTGTGGGATCTCTGGGCATGGCTC
>NW_024423344.1:47670986-47675433 GCF_017311325.1 Ursus maritimus
AAAAAAAAAAAAAAAGAAAGAAAAAAAAAAAAAAATATATATATATAAAAGAGAAACTGTTTCGAATCCCAGCATTGTGGGACTTGTTTTTCTCTTCCCTGGATACTGCCTGGGAAGATTCAAGGCCACCCCAGAGAAGGGCTTGGTCCAAGATGGCACCCTCCAGACCAGCAGGACTCTAAGTGTGGTCCTGAGGCATTCCTGGCCTGCAGTCCTTTGTTGTGGCTTCCAGTCCATCCTGAGGTAAGTTCTGAAAATGGGGAGTATGCATTTAGAAAACTTTTACAGGAACTTGATAGACCAGTGTCATGGATTGAATGTTTATCCCCCCTCCCATGCCCACCGCATTCATAATTTGAAACCCTACCCCTCAAGGTGATGATAGTAGGAGATGGGGCCTATGGGAGGTCATTAGACTTAGACAAGAACTTGGGGGTAGAGGGCTTATGGATGGGATTAGTGCCCTAAAGTCATGAGAGAGAAGAGAGACAGAATGCTTGCCTCCTCTCTGTTTCCCACCATGTGAAGACACCACCAGAAATTGTCAGTCTGCAACTTAGAGGAGTGCTCTCACCAGAACCTGACCACACTGGCACCATAATCTTGCACTTCCAGGCTCCTTAACTGTAAGAAATACATTTATGCTGTTTATAAGCCACATAGTCTGTGGTATTTTTGTTACAGGAGCCCAGAATGACCAAAAAACTAAATTTATGCCTGCTGAATCAAATATGTTTTAAAAACTGGGGCTTGTGTACCTCTTTAATATTATTTTTTTTAGTAATTGATTTTTATTGTATTTTACAAAAATATTGGTCTGAAAGGGACAGTGGGGGGAACCCATTATAATTTGAGAAGCATTATTCTACTGAGTGAGGAGTCAAGTAGAGGGTTGGAAGTCAGACCCTCCACTTCTCCTCCAACTCTCCCCACACTCTTGAGTCTCATATACCATGGAAGGAATCCAGAAAGAAATAAGTGTGTTTAACCAGTAGGAGACCCAGAAAGTACCTGGATGGAAAATCCAGGAGTGCCAGCTGTGGAGACAAGAACAGAGTGACCCTACTGCAAAGGCTGAAGGGTAGATGCCTAAGTCAGAGCTGGAGGAAGGACTTGGTGATCCTCAAACAGGCCCACAGTGCCAGGAAGAGCCAAGGTGTCTTCCTGGAACCAGTGTGGGAACAACCCATGAGTCACCAGACCCAGACTTCAGCACTGTGGGCCCTCTGGACGCTCAGACAGGAGATTCATGTAACACCCGATGAGGACCTGATGGTTATCCATTTGTGGGATCTCTGGGCATGGCTCCAGGACAACTTCTATCCCAGTAACTCATGGTTTTAAAAGTCCCCCATCCAGGAACCATCTTGGGATTGGAGGTGGAGAAGAACAGAAGGATCAAGGATTTACTCCAAAGTGACTGCCCCAAAGAGCTTATATACTGTCATTCAACAGTCCTGTCTTCTCCATTACCAGCAGTGTGATAGCTTGAGAGCATAATTAAATTATATATAGAAAATAAAGAAACTGTATTTCTTTCTCACCTAAGTGGTAGTACACAAATTATTGACTCTGCCCTACACCCAGTAAAATGTGAAAATGAAAATCATGCCCAGTATATAGTACATTCTTAATAAAGTCTTGCTGAAATATTAAAGAGAACTCTTAAGAATGTTACATTTTAAAAATTGCCACATAAGCAGAACCAGGATGTATAGGATCTACAGAGAGGCACTCTCCTCTTACAGCGTGGCTCAAGGACATCAATTCCACCACCCAATGTTTTAGGTGAAATAAATGAATTATATAAGAAAGTCATGGCCATGTTGATTGATAATAAA
The DNA here is from genome assembly GCF_017311325.1 of Ursus maritimus. Classification (NCBI taxonomy): domain Eukaryota; kingdom Metazoa; phylum Chordata; class Mammalia; order Carnivora; family Ursidae; genus Ursus; species Ursus maritimus. The sequence goes on from NW_024423344.1 coordinate 47,672,828, forward strand.
GTCCTGAGTAAGCGATCAGACAGTAAGTTCTCCAAATTAAGAGAATGTGCCTCAGGGGAGTGGGATCATACTTAATCCATTTTTAAAGAATTGCTAAGCTTTAGGGTGCCTGGTGGCTCAGTTGGTTAAGTGTCCAACTCTTGGTTTGGGGTCAGGTCATGATCTCATGGGTTGTGAGATCGAGCCTGAGTCCAGCATTCAGCTCCATGCTCAGCAGGGAGTCTGCTTTGAGATTCTTTTCCTCTGCCCCTGCCCATACTCACACTCACTCTCTCCCTCCCTTCTCTCTTTCAAATAAATAAATTTCAAAAAAAAAAAAAAAAAGAATTGCTAAGCTTCTCAAAAGGATGGGATACAACAAGAGGGGGGTGACTTGCCCTTTGAGTCTACATAGAAACTTCACTGTAGCAACCCCAAAACCTCTCTCAGGTATTGACTGTGACTTTTGGTGACATCCAGTAGGTAATGATCACTAATCATTCTTTCAATAGACGTTATAGCGGCCTAGGAACTATGCCAGGTGCTGGCAATTTAAAGATATTCCAAGATAATTTACAGGTTTAAAGAGATTCTTCCCACTCTTAAGGAGCTCACACTCCAGTGGAAGAAACAGAAGTGTAAATGGAGACACAACAGTGTCATCTGTATCATGAGCAAGAGTGAAGGGAGCTATATAGCAAAGCAGAGGAAGGGAAATATCTCTTCATATCCTAGTCAGTGAAAAGTTCCCTAAGAAGGCAGTGATCTTTTGGGCTGAGTCTTGCAGAATTCAGAATGCAACAAGAGTGGTTGGCAGAATCAGACAGGCCAGGGGATGGAAGTGATGAGGAGAGAACAAACTATGTGTACGTTTACAAAGCAATAGAGGTGACATGCTTGAAGGACTTGGGATGGTTCTGTAACAGGAGCCAAGAGTAATTTCAGGGGTGTGTGACAGGTGGTGATGAGAAAAGTGCAGGATCATAATGAATGTCATAGATGGGTTTTAAGGCAGAAAAACCTGACTGGATTTTGTTTTAGGAATAATATTCTAGAAGTTACATGGCAGGTGGATTGGAGTGGGAAAAAGCTGAAGATATAAGAACATATGACCAGTTTACAAAAGACCAGGTGAGAAATGATAGCCTAGATCGTCTGATTGCTCAAATCCAACGCACTTTGACCTCTGTAAGAAAAGTGGGATCTCGGGGTGCCTGGGTGGCTCAGTAGTTAAGCATCTGCCTTTGGCTCAGGGCATGATCCCAGCGTTCTGGGATCGAGCCCCGTATCAGGCTCCTCCACTGGGAGCCTGCTTCTTCCTCTCCCACTCCCCCAGCTTGTGTCCCCTCTCTCACTAGCTGTATCTCTCTCTGTCAAATAAATAAATAAAATCTTAAAAAAAAAAAGAAAAGAAAAGAAAAGAAAAGTGGTATCTCTTCACATGCAAACTGGACATGGAAATCATCAAGACTGGCTCATAGCATGTCTGTGACATCAGTTCAATCTCATAGAGCATTTCTGCTTCTCCCTGTGCTTATACACCCCTCCCCTTGATGGAACAGCTCATTCCCTCTGTTTTCCTTTTTTCCAATTCCTGGAAGATGTTTTGCATATTAGTCTTTTTTCTACCAAGACAATTTTTGCCGGACTGCCTGTTAATCTGGTTCCCTCATAATTCTGGGGCCCAAAGCATAGGTAAATAAGATTGAGACTTCATTCCTATAGCACTAGAATTTCCATGCCCCCTAGGGTGCTACTTTTTTTATTTAATGCAGACATACTTGCATGATCTATTTGTTTTTTAACACTTGTCTCCTTTTACTACCTCCAAATCCTGGTGAGGAAAGCACTTTTCAATGCCAAGATGGCTTCTCTTACTATACTATTTTTAATGATCAAGAGAAGTGTGAGTCTTTCAGCCCAAATACAGAACTTAGTTTGGAGCAGTTGAGCAGGACACAAGTATAGAGAAACATTCTAACACTGCTATACCCTGCATTGTTTGTAAACCTGTTTTCCCACTGGCCTTTGGTGGTCTGGCTCTTCATTACTGCTCATTGGATTACAGATGATGTCCATATACCTTTGGAACCCCAGAAGGTTGCTCAGGGCAAAGATCTGGAGATGGTTGACTCCTGGGTCATTGCATGTAGATTGCAGGTACCAACCTATTGTTTGGGAGGGATTGTCCTCATGGTTCCTCAACCTTCTACAACCCCACATCCAAATGTGCATTTCCTCTGAAGGTCTGTTGCCTGTGAACCTCCTCTAGTTGTCTGTGTTAGTCACATCCTTCTATTGCAAGGTACCATAGAACTCTGAATGTGCCTGCAGAGGTGAAATCCTTTGCCTCTTCTTTGCCTTCTTCCTTTCTCATCTCCAGCTTGGAATGAATTTGGCTAGATCTTCTCAAATTGCATTTTGCACTCCTGGTTAAGCAAATGTAAAATTCATGTCTACATATTCTTACGAAGCTCTTGCTCATGCTCCTGGGACGACTCCTATGATTTCCTTTTGATATTGTTCTTTCCCCCATACTTTGATTTTGCACATCGCTGGATCTAATGCTGTGTCTGAGTCCTTATGACAGGCTTGCACCTCATTCCACTCTTGGGGGAAGCAGATGC